>NC_069504.1:521302134-521632134 GCF_027579735.1 Bombina bombina
TGAGAAACAACAGGGGTGAGGTTATAGGGGGTAGGGGTTTAACCCTTGCAGCCTGGTATCCGTGACATCTCCCCCCCTCCAGTTCGGCAGGCCCGGCTAGATCCACATACTGGTCGGCCTGGGGATGTCCGAGGAATCTATGCCACTTCAGTCCACCAGGAAAGTCCGTCAGCATTCCCATTGCTTTTTCCCGGTCGGTACTGAATGTCAAAGTTAAATGGATGCAGGGCTAGGCTCCACCTCAACAGTCTCCCGTTGTCCCCGGAAACTCTGTTGAGTCATACAAGGGGATTATGGTCAGTGAGGATGGTGAAGGGTCTTCCATATGGGTAGGGCTGCAACTTCTTCAAAGCCCATACCAGCGCCAAACACTCTTTCTCGACCGCTGCGTAGCCTACTTCCCGGGGTAGCAGTTTTCGACTGAGGTAGGCAACGGGGTGGTCCTTTCCTTCCTCGTCTGTCTGCCTACTTAGTATAGCCCCCAACCCTGAACATGGAGGCATCTGTGTGGACAGAAAAGCGTTTGGCTGGGTTAGGAGCGGCTAGTACTGGAGCAGAGACTAAGGCAGACTTAAGACTCTGGAAGGCTTGTTCACACTCGGGGGACCACAGGACCTGTCGGGGAAGTCGTTTAGGGGTCAGGTCAGTCAGGGGTTTGGCGAGGGTGCTGTAATTGGGGTCAAACCTCCGGTAGTAGCCTGCAGTACCCAGAAAGGTAAGGACTTGGGTTTTGGTCCTGGGGGTGGGCCAGTTAGCCACTGCCTCGACTTTGGCTGGTTCGGGTCGCTGCTTACCGCAGCCGACTCGGTGGCCCAAGTATTGAACCTCCGAGCGCCCAGTGGTACACTTATCTGGCTTCAAGGTTAGGCCGACGGCTCGAAGACGATCTAAGACGATGCCTAGGTGGACCAGATGGTCCTCCCAGGTCTCGCTATAGATAGCGATGTCATACAGGTATGCACAGGCATAGTCCTGGAGGCCATCTAACAGGCGATATACCATTCTTTGGAAAGTGGCTGGGGCGTTCTTGATTCCAAACGGCATGACCTTAAACTGGTATAAGTCGAAGGGAGTGATGAAGGAAGAGTTGGGGATGGACACAGGGTTCGAGGGGAATTTGCCAATAACCCTTGCATATGTTGAGGGTGGTCAGAAAGTGGCCCCGGGCGATTCGATCTAACAGGTCATCTACTCGGGGCATGGGATAGGCGTCAGTGGTGGTTCTGTCGCTGAGTCTACGGTAGTCAACGCAGAACCGGGTAGTTCCATCCTTCTTGGGTACTAACACTACAGGGGAGGCCCAGGGACTGTTGGACGGTTCAATGACACCGAGGTCCCCGGAGCTCCCGTGGCATACTTTCCCTGACGGTCTCTGGGACCCTGTAGGCAGCCTGTCGCAGGGGGGGTCTGTCCTGGGGTCTCCACCCGGTGGATGGCTGTGGTGGTAAACGCAGGGACAGTAGAGAACATGTCACTTCTCTGTTCTAGGAGTTGCCGGACCTGCCTTTTCTGTCCAGGCTCTAACCGTCTAGGGATATGTCATCCACCCCCTGGGGGGCGTCAGCCGGCGCACATATAGCGGCCACATCTCTGGGTCCTTTCATCTGAACACTTCGCTACCAGGTATGTGGTGTTGTTCAGTTGTTCCACAACCCGGTAGGGTCCTTGCCAAGAGGCATGTAGCTTGTCTGTTTTGACAGGCTTCATGGCGAGGACCTTCTGTCCCACTATCAGGGTTCGGGTACGGGCATTGCGATCGTACCATCGCTTCTGTTTGTGCTGAGAGGCCTGAAGGTTCTCACAGACCTGGGCTGCCAGGTCCTGCAGCCGGTCCCTGAGCTGGACTACGTACCCCACGACAGATTGCTCTTCTCCCCCTGTGGCTCCCTCCCAGTGGGCTTGTACCAAATCCAGTGGGCCCCTAACCTTTCGGCCATACAGTAGTTCAAAGGGGGAAAAACTTGTGGATTCCTGAGGCACCTCTCGATATGCAAAGAGGAGATGCAGCAGGAATTTTTCCCAGTCCCTGTGAGTGGCCGAGAATGTCCAAAGCAGTTGTTTTAGGGTCCCGTTAAACCTCTCACACAGCCCATTCATCTGGGGATGGTAAGGGGCGCTGTGCAGGGGTTTAATCCCGCACAACTTCCAGAGTTGTTGAGTGATTTCCGCAGTGAACTGTGTTCCCTGATCGGAAATCACTTCCCGAGGGAAGCCTACCCTGGTTAATATCCGGAGCATCGCATCTGCTATGGTCTCCGTCTGGATATTGGCCAAGGGGATTGCCTCTGGGTACTGGGTGGCATAGTCCACCACCGTAAGGATGTATTTCAATGTCTACTGCTACTCGGCTAAAGGGTTCATCAATAATGGGCAGGGGATGGAGTGGGGCTTTCGTATGATTTCCCGTCTTTCCTACCTTCTGGCAAACATCACAGGATTTACAGTATTCCTTAATATTGGCTGTAATGCCTGGCCAGAAGAAGGTTTGAGTCAAGCGGTGGTGGGTCCTTTGCTTTCCTAAGTGGCCAGCTAAGGGAATGCCATGCCCTATTTTCAGCAGGTTGGACCGAAACTTCTTCAGTACGACCAGCTGGCATTTAGGCACTGGTCCTTTTCTCCTCTTGGAGATCCGGTACAGGAGCTCGCCCTCCCACTGGAACCATTCGTCTCAGGGGCCCTGGGCGTCAGCACCTACTCGGTCTCGGTAAGGGGCTAGGGTCGGGTCTCTCAAGGTCTCTTTGGCGAAGTCGGAAGGAGTTGGCCAGGAGGGGGTGTCGGCAAGTTTGGGTTTAGTGGGGATGGTCAGTCGGGGTAAGGTAGGAGTTGGGGCAGTAGGTCTTACCTGGGTCCCCGGAGTTGGTGAGGTGGCCTGGCATCTGGGCTGCTGGCAGGTAGTCACAGGGCAGGTGTCCGGAGAGGTATTCCCCAAAAAGACAGAGACAAGGTGGCCAAGGTCATTTCCCAACAGGACTTCGGCAGGGATGTTTTGCATAACCCCCACTT
The DNA here is from genome assembly GCF_027579735.1 of Bombina bombina. Classification (NCBI taxonomy): domain Eukaryota; kingdom Metazoa; phylum Chordata; class Amphibia; order Anura; family Bombinatoridae; genus Bombina; species Bombina bombina. The sequence goes on from NC_069504.1 coordinate 521,305,138, forward strand.
CTACATTGCGGGCGTCGGTTTTCCAGTCCAAATGGATCCAGGCTGTAGGAACCCTCAGAACAGCACCTCCCGCTACCCCTACAGCAAGGGTACGTCCAGTGCAGCCAGAGGGGGGAACGAGGTGAGACTGAATCAAAGAGATGGTGGCCCCCGTATCTCTCATTCCTTGGGCCGCCTGCCCGTTGACCCAGACATCTTGCCGAAGTTGGTGTCGGTTGTCTTGGCCCACTGAGCTGACGTGGTGCAAGACACCCACTTCTTCTCCTGTCCACTCAGCATAGGGTTCGGAGCTCGCTGTATGCACACAATGGGCAGCAACCTGGTAGGTGCGGGCTTGAGGAGTCCCCCACAGAGTTGGTGCAGGGTTCCTTGGTGGCTGGGCTGGGGGGTTTCTTTGTCTTGTTGGGCAGTTCCGTACAACATGGCCGGGGTGTCCACACTCATAACACCCCCGGGAATTGCTGCCTCCGGCCGGGTACACAGGTAGTGGTTGGGTCTGGGGCTGCCTAAAAACTGTTGGTGGTCGAGCTGGGGCTGGAGCGGAGCAGGTTGCTGGCCGGAGGTCTGTGGCCGCCTGGCATCCACATACTGATCGGCCATGGCGGTGGCTTTGTCAGCTGTTCTGGGTCCCTTGTCCTTTACCCATCCCTTATCTCTGCTGGGGTGCGGTTGTAGAACTGCTCCAGGAGGAGGAGTTGAACAGCTTCATCTAGGGTGGTGATGTGGCACCCAGCAACCCAGGAGTTCAAGGACCAAGCTAAGCGGTGGGCAAACTCGGTATACGGCTGCTCCTGTTGTCTTTGTAGCCCCCGGAATCTTAGCCAGTGAGCCTCCGGTGTGAGTCCATACCAGACAAGGATACACTCCTTCACCCGGTCATAGTTGTCTTGGTCCTTGGAAGGGACAGTGTGGAAAGCCTCCAGGGCCCTACCGGACAGTTTCCCAATGAGAATAGTAACCCTGTCGGCATCAGTGACCCCCATGCATCCAGCAGTCAATATCCTCGCTCTCATAATCTTGGAATGTTCGGAAAGCCCCGTGAGGTAGTTTCTTGGGCCAGGAAGGGGAGTCCAGGGGATCCGGCATGACCCCCCCCCCCATAGACTTCTGAAGCTCCAACATATGAACCTTGGTGGCGTCAGTCACTATCCAAGTAATGATCTCCTCAGGGGGCTTAGGTCCATAGAAAGCCAGTTGCCACTGTACCTGCCACTGCATGTCGGACACTGTAGACCCTTGAGTGGAGGCTGTACTTGGCCATCCTCCGCTTTGGTCGCTGTCCGACCCACCAGCCTTTTCGCTAGCCCGATCGTCCTCCATCAGTTCGGCTATGAGTACTGCCTTTGTCTTGTTGCCAGCAACTTTCCCTCTAGCCTGCAGCAATGTTCTCAATTCTTCCTTCCGGAGCCCATGGTACTGCTCCATCCGGCAAGATCTTCAGTTGGTGGTTTGGACGTTCCAGGTAGACAGAAGCATCCCACCGCTGCCAACCAATGTGACGGATCCCCAGTTACCCTGACTGGGTAGCTCCGCCAAAGGGGTCCTTCCGTTGCAACAACAACAACAAGTGGCTATGTAGCCCAGGAAAGCAATTCTAGCAGGAGCCCACCTAAATGACTAGACAGACTAGCATTCAGGTGAAAATAGAACTGACTTTATTGGGACAAACACACATCTTTTATACACACACACATCTTGATAAAACAGGGAGACAATGCCACAGTTTTCCCGCCATTCCCGCCCCTCCAGACTGACCGGCGCCTCCATAGCAACCATAGTCCCACAGAATCCCAGGACACAGTGGTGATGGTTTTTGGGTGATCCCGGGGGAGCGGCAGCACTTCCAGGGTGTCGTTTGAAAGCTCTCAGTCCCCAGATGCTGCAGTCCAAAAAGCAGTGTGATTCGTTATTGGGGACCGGTGATACAGCTCGTTGAAGTTATGGGGGTAGGGGTGTCCAAAACCCCCAGTTCCCAAAACAGCTCCCCTCCGGTAATTCCCACACCTCTTGTCCTCCCTAGGGGCTACTAATCCCCAAAAGAGCGGAGCTCTGGGGCACATGGTTGCAGGAGCAACCAGGGGTAAAGTTAGCGGGTGTCCTGCTGTCCTGTGGCCGACCGGGAGTTCCAGGAGCCCGGGCAGCCTGAGAGGGGTTAGGCGGGTGTCCGTGGTGAGGCGGCCAACCGGGAGTTCCAGGGGCCCGGCCAGCCTAGGAGGGTTTTCCTGGTCATACACCAGCTTTTTACAAGACAAGCAAACCAAAGCTTGCAGGGATTGTGGTTGCTCTGAGGAGCCCAAAACCACTGAGAAACAGCAGGGGTTAGGTTATAGGGGGTAGGGGTTGAACCCTTGCAGCCTGGTATTCGTGACAAACCCCAAAACCCCTACATCGCAATAAACCTATTTAACTTATTAACCCTTTAAACCACCAAAACCCACAACGCAAATAACTATTTAAATAACTAAGTACAGTACACTAGCCTAACACCCCCTAGCCTAACACCCCCTAGCCTAACACCCCCTAACCTAACAACCCCTAACCTAACACCCCATTAAATAAACCCATATTACCTAAAGTAATACATTCTAAAGTTACACAAAAAAAAAAATAAGTTTACAAAAATAAAAAAGCTAACATTACAGAAAATAAAAAAATCAAATTACCAAATTTATCAAACTTAAACCTAATCCCTATGAAAATAAAAAGACCCCCAAAATAAAAACACCCCCTACTCTAAGAATAAACTACCAGTAGCCCTTAAAATGACTTTTTGCAGGGCATTGCCTCAAGATAATCAGCTCTTTTTCAAGAAAATACACAAAGCCCTTCTAACAGTAAAACCCCCTCACCCACCAAACCCCCCAAATAAAATAACCTAACACTAAAAAAAACTACCCATTGCCCTGAAAAGGGCATTTGTTTGGGCATTGCCCTTAAAAGGGCATTTAGCTCTTTTTCTGCCCATCCCTAATCTAAATAAAACAAATCCCCCAAAAAACCCTTAAAAAATCCTAAGTCTAGCCCCTAGGTTGGTACTCACGATTCGGGAAGTTCAGCGGAAAAGGTCTTGTTCCAGGCGGTGAAGTCTTTTTCCATCTCTTGTTCCAGGAACATCCTGCGCAAAGCGGAGCTGAAGACCGGCGACTCTGAAACTGAAGACCGGCACCTGCGGAGCCATGGAGCGTGGAGGATCCTCTTCGTACGATCTCCGCCGTACACTGAATAGTGAATTTTAAGGTACGCGATTAAAGATGGTATCCCTTGAATTCCTATTGACTGATTTGATTCTTCCAATTCAAATCAGCCAATAGGATGAAAGCTACTCAAATCCTATTGGCTATTTAAATTAGCCAATAGCATGAGAGCAAGTGAAATTCTATTGGCTAATTTAAACAGCCAATAGGATTTGAGTAGCTTTCATCCTATTGGCTGATTTGAATTGGAAGAATCAAATCAGCCAATAGGAATTCAAGGGACGTCATCTTTAATCGTGTACCTTTAATTCACTATTCAGTGTACGGCGGAGATCGTACGAAGAGTATCCTCCACGCTCCATGGCTCCACGGTCGCCGGTCTTCAGTTTCAGAGTCGCCGGTCTTCAGCTCCGCTCCGCGCAGGATGTTCCTGGAAGAAGAGGTTGCGCTTGGAAGAAGACTTCACCGCCTGGAACAGGACCTTCTCCGGGGGGTTAGACTTAGGATTTTTTAAGGTTTTTTTGGGGGGATTTGTTTTATTTAGATTAGGGATGGGCAGAAAAAGAGCTAAATGCCCTTTTAAGGGCAATGTCCAAACAAATGCCCCTTTCAGGGCAATGGGTAGTTTAGGTTTTTTAGTGTTAGGTTATTTTATTTGGGGGGGTTTGGTGGGTGGGGGTGTTTACTGTTAGGGGGGCTTTGTGTATTTTCTTGAAAAAGAGCTGATTATCTTGGGGCAATGCCCTGAAAAAAGCCCTTTTAAGGGCTACTGGTAGTTTATTCTTAGAGAGGGGGGTGTTTTTATTTTGGGGGGTCTTTTTTATTTTCATAGAGAATAGGTTTATTTTTGTTAAATTTGGTAATTTGATTTTTTATTTTCTGTAATGTTAGCCTTTTTTATTTTTTGTAAACTTAGTTTTTGTTGTTGTAACTTTAAAATATATTAGTTTAGGTAATTTGGGTTTATTTAATGGGGTGTTAGGGGTTGTTAGGTTAGGGGGTGTTAGGTTAGTGTACTGTACTTAGGTATTTAAATAGTTATTTGCATTGTTGGTTTTGGCGGTTTAAAGGGTTAATAGGGTAAATAGGTTTATTGCGATGTAGGGGTTTAGGGGTTAATAAGGTAAATAGGTTTATTGCGATGTAAGGGTTTAGGGGTTAATAGGGTAAATAGGTTTATTGCGATGTAGGGGTTTTGCGGTTTAGGGGTTAATAGGGTAAATAGGTTTATTGCGATGTAGGGTTTTTTTGGTTTATGTGTTAATAGGGTAAATAGGTTTATTGCGATGTAGGGATTTTGCGGTTTAGGGGTTAATAAGTTAAATAGGTTTATTGCGATGTAGGGGTTTTGCGGTTTAGGGGTTAATAGGGTAAATAGATTTATTGCGATGTGGGGGTTTTGTGGTTTAGGAGTTAATACTTTGTGTAGGATTTTTTTTTGTTATATTTCGTGCGGGTGGTGTTTTTTTTTTTTGTAATACTTGATGCGGGCGGTTAGTTTTTTTTTCTTAAATACTTTAATGTGGGCGATTAGGTGTTGCTTTTGTAATGCTCCGTTTGCCTTCGCTGCATCCACCGGGATGCAGCTTATGCTGCATCCAGGTGAATTCTTTTGTCCTCACGCTGCCAACGTTCCATTGAGGATGCGTGCGCAACTGCCGACGGCGACGGACATTACAAACGCAATTATAGTATAGATATATATATATGTGTGTGTGTTTTTAAATAATTCACATTTGTGTAAATGTTCTCTCTATACCTTAAAGGTTGCAGAATGAAGTGCACAGTTTAGAATTTCTACTTGTGAGCATTTAAATCCTCAAATGTAAAAACTACTTTTTGCCTGACACACACATACACTGATAAGTGATTACCCATCACTGCTTGGCATCTCATTGAGTCCCTGGTATAAGATAGGTAGGGATGGGCGAATGTGGTGAAAGTGCAATTTCTTTAGTAGAACGTATATTCCTGTGGACATTCGTTATGGAAAATCGAATGTTGATAAGAACGAAAATCCATTAAAATTCAGTAATCGAATGTTATTTCCGGTTTTCTAATGTTACTTTAATTTTCGAATGTTCAGAATTAGATTGAATATCCACACTCAAAATTTCGAATGTAACTTTCAATTATGCAGTATTCGAATTAGGAAAATTTGAATTGAATATTACATTAAAAAATAGCATTATAAATACTATTACATTAAAATAATTTTAGAATGTTCTACAAACAATCAAAATTCGAAACAAATGAACAAATGTCTTACAATTCGTTTTATTTTTTGAATGTTGCAGAACATATGCCGATCCCTAAAGATAAAGTGCCTTGATACTGAGCTACTCTATTTAGTAAGGTTCTGGTTCAGCTTCTCTTTGAGGAAAAACGTGTTGCAGTAGTGGTTCGGTGGTGTGCTGCGTGATCACTCCATTTAAAAATATGTTAAAATCTTACAAACACAAGATATACACATTCATGCCATACACTAATTATATACACATTCATATCTTATACTAATTATATACACATTAATGACTTATACTAATTATATACACATTCATGTCTTATACTAATTATATACACATTATTGCCTTACACTAATTATATACACATTAATGCCTTATACCAGTTGCGTAGCGTGGGTTGTCAGCGCCCAGGGCAAGGCAAGTATTGTGCCCCCTAACCCATTAGCACTGACTGAGTCTCTTCCACTAGTACAGTGATGCATTTGTGAGTGCGCACGGTTGCCACCTTTTGCCCAGAATATTCCTGGACACTTCTTAAAAGGGGGTGGGGAGGGTGTGTCTCAGGGTGTGACTTGGAAGCATGGCTTCTCGCAGCCTCAAATTCAATATGAAATCAAATTTTTTATATATATATATATATATATATATATATACTGTATATATTATATATGTGTGTATATATATATATATATTACTATATTAAATATATATACACAATATATATATATATATATTTATATATATATATAATATAAACAATATGTATATATATAAAATATGTATGTGTGTGTGTGTGTGTATATATATATATATATATATATATATATATAATATACTGTATATATATAATATATATATACTTGTATATACAGTATAATATATATATATATATATATATATATATATATATATATATATATATATATATATATATATTTTATAGAGCAGGCAGGCAGGTGAGTAATTCGCAAAGCAGGTAATACAGAGGAAACTCTTTTTTTTATAAAACAAATTTTAAAAAAAATATATTTTACCTAGAAAAAACTGCAGATCATATCATTAGGAAGAAGTTGAACAGTACCCAAACAGGAGGTTCACGGCCTGGCCACCTCTGTCGGACTTGTCATACTAGCAGCTCGCAGCAACACCGCACCCGCACACCAACGAGATCACATGACTGGGTGGGACTTGGGTCTGTGGGAGGCGAGCTGAGAGGAGGACTGGTTGGACTATCGACCATGGTCCGTGACCTCATCATGATGCACTTCAGGCTGCAGTCAGGGCCTCCTCCTCACTTCCCTTGATGATAAGTGTGACTGACTCATGCACGTTCTTCAACCCCCCCCCCCTAATTATTAATACCAGGGCAAGTGGCAATCCTAGTAGTGCACCTTATGAATTGGCAGGCGGCTCCCTCACAAGCAACCACCACAGCCCTGCTGCCTGCAATGTTTATAACGAATTAAATTCCTTAGGGGCGCAAATTTCTTTTGAAATTTTGCGCCCCTAAGAATTTTGCGCCCGGGGCAACCGCCCCTGTGGCCCCCCCTACGCCACTGCCTTATACTAATTATATACACATTAATGCCTTACACTAATTATATACACATTAATGCCTTATACTAATTATATACACATTCATGTCTTATACTAATTATATACACATCAATGCCTTATACTAATTATATACACATTAATGCCTTACACTTATTATATACACATTAATGCCTTACACTAATTATATACACATTAATGCCTCATACTAATTATATACACATTCATGTCTTATACTAATTATATACACATTAATGCCTTACACTAATTATATACACATTAATGCCTTACACTAATTATATACACATTAATGCCTTACACTAATTATATACACATTAATGCCATATACTAATTATATACACATTAATGCCTTATACTAATTATATACACATTAATGCCATATACTTATTATATACGCATAAAGGCCTTATACTAATTATATTCACATTAATGCCATATACTTATTATATACACATTAATGCCTTACACTAATTATATACACTTTAATGCCTTATACTAATTATATACACATTCATGTCTTATACTAATTATATACACATTAATGCCTTATACTAATTATATACACATTAATGCCTTACACTAATTATATACACATTAATGCCTCATACTAATTATATACACATTCATGTCTTATACTAATTATATACACATTAATGCCTTATACTAATTATATACACATTAATGCCTTACACTAATTATATACACATTAATGCCTTATACTAATTATATACACATTAATGCCTTACACTAATTATATACACATTAATGCCTCATACTAATTATATACACATTAAGGCCTTACACTAATTATATACACATTAATGCCTCGTACTAATTATATACACATTAATGCCTCGTACTAATTATATACACATTAATGCCATATACTTATTATATACGCATGAAGGCCTTATACTAATTATATTCACATTAATGCCATATACTTATTATATACACATTAATGCCTTACACTAATTATATACACATTAATGCCTCATACTAATTATATACACATTCATGTCTTATACTAATTATATACACATTAATGCCTTATACTAATTATATACACATTAATGCCTTACAATAATTATATACACATTCATGCCATATACTTATTATATACGCATGAAGGCCTTATACTAATTATATACACATTAATGCCTTATACTAATTATATACACATTAATGCCTTATACTAATTATATACACATTAATGCCATATACTTATTATATATGCATGAAGGCCTTATACTAATTACTGCTGTGTAAATTAGATTAGGTATGTAGTCGGGATCACACATACAGAGGCAGTTATATATCCAGAAACGCTACACTTAGACAACTAGTATACAGCCAGCATCCCTGAGTGAGAAAATTAGATATATGGCCAATAATCCTATATACAGAGCACAGCTATAAACACATTTTAGAGACAGAGAAGAGATGTTAGTAAAACAATGAGAAAGGTAATGAGGAGAATTAAGTGAGAAAAGCTGTGGACACGATAGTTGATCAGGAGAAATAAGAGCAAGGAATTTTATCTTTCACTGAATTCATCCCTTGGTTAAACTTTCTACTTTACCCCATCTCTGCCTTCATTTGCTTTTCTATTTTGTCCTTTGCAGCTCTGCTTATTTTTCTATAAACTGCTACTTCACCTCTCAAGCTCCTGCATCCGTTGTGTTAATAGACATGTGCCCATACCCTCTCTGTGTCTGTAGCACCCCACGCTATATACAAATCAGTGCATACGTTTGTAGAATACAGCTGTTTCTGTAGTCAGTTAGGGACATGTACGTTAAACAACCTTCATATATTAACAAAAGTGCAAGAAGATAATTATCAAATGGACATTCTGGAACTATCATATAAAGCTTTTAAGATTGTCCTGCTGTGTAAGGATAGATGCAATATCGGAGCACCAAATTGGCTAACGTATGCTTAACAGGAAAACACAATTTGTTAAAAAAAACAATTTGTTAAAAAAGTAGACTAACACAATTTTGGAAAGCGGACTAGACAGATATGTGGATGGTCCGCTGGGAAAATGTATTAGATTCATTAATCTCGTTGATTATGCGATGATAAACAGATACTAAAGTAGATTAACTTATACAAAGGATAAAAATGGTATGTTTAAGAGCATATGTGTGAGAAAAGTGTCCACTAATCATATGGTTATAACATATTAGTTATCCCTGTAATATAAGTAATAGAAGAAAACATTAGTGTCTATAACTCACTAAAAACAGGTCAGAAATAAATCAAATTCCACAAATGTGAGATGGTACTAGATAGGTACTGAAGATGACTAACACACAGGATAGAGTGGTAGGAATGTATCCACTAAACATATGGTTATGACATACTAGTTATCCCTGTAGTATTGTATAAAACACAAACAATGAGTGTCTACAATTCACTAAAATCAGGTTAGGAATCATCAAAATCCACTAATGGGTATATCAATCTATAAGGACCATAAATAGGTGGAGCAGATGCTATTAGAAACAAATTTGTTTACAAACAGATTAGGGTGATGATCCTAATCCACCTATAAACGGCATTTTGTACACTGTAGTTTTCTTTCTTGTTTTTTCTCTTGGGTCATTTTTATATGGATAAGTACCATTAAACCAGCAGTGGGATTTCCAGACACTACTAAGACATTTATTCTATCACATTTCATTGGACACTAATACATCCATAGATACACCACCAGGATTATATATTCTTGGACATTTGATATATTTTATATATTCTTTTGGACACTTGGATATTACACACATGTTTGGGTCACTCCCATATTGATATTTTAATTTTTATATCTTTATATTCTCCACATATTTGATTTTTACGCTTTGTTTTTTTATATATATGTTTTTTTCACAATTTCCACGCCTTTTACATTTTTCATTTTTTATATTTTTTATATTTTTAATGTGTACGTGGTTTTTCACCCAGGTATCTAATACCGTCCCTTAATATTGGCTCTTTCCTTTTTATTATATCCCTGCTGGAGGATATAACATATAATCATATTTCGATAAACATCATTATATTTCTGCCTAATGTTGATACTTGTAGACCTCAAGTTATTGTTCTTATCATCCAGTATCATAAAGTCATTTCCATATTTTTATCATTTTTATCATTTTTCTTATTTTATATTTGGATTAGAATCATCACCCTAATCTGTTTGTAAACAAATTTGTTTCTAATAGCATCTGCTCCACCGATTTATGGTCCTTATATATTGATATACCCATTAGTGGATTTTGATTATTCCTAACCTGATTTTAGTGAGTTGTAGACACTCATTGTTTGTGTTTTATACAATACTACAGGGATAACTAGTATGTCATAACCATATGTTTAGTGGATACATTCCTACCACTCTATCCTGTGTGTTAGTCATCTTCAGTACCTGTCTAGTACCATCTCACATGAGTGGAATTTGATTTATTTCTGACCTGTTTTTAGTGAGTTGTAGACGCTCATTTTTGCTTCTATTACTTACAGTATATTGCAGGGATAACTAATATGTTATAACCATATGATTAGTGGACACTTTTCTCACACATATGCTCTTAAACATACAACTCTTATTCTGTCTACTTTAGTATCTGTTTATCATCAGATAATCAACTAGATTTCTGAATCTAATAAATTCTCCCAGCGGACCATCCACATATCTATCTAGTCTGCTTTCCAAAATTGTGTTAGTCTGCTTTTTTAACAAATTGTCTTTTTTAACAAATTGTCTTTTTTAACAAATTGTGTTTTCCTGTTAAGCATATATTAGCCAATTTGGTGCTCCTATATTGCATCTATCTGTACTATATATCCAAGATCCAGTTAGGGGGTCTTTTATAGTGTAGCGTGTATGTAAAAACCAGACACAGTCTCCTACAATAATTGTTACACTGTCCTGCTATGTAACTCTGTGTGTTTTTACCTGAAGCTTAAGTATGTTGGAAAAGATATTATACTGATCTATTCTTTCCTATCATTTTGGGAGTCTTATGTGTAGCATATTGTCTAATACTCACTGCTAATTGATGACAAAAGTAAAGACAAATACTGTGATTCCTAATGCATAATATGTTTTCTTATTTTAGGTTTACAGTCAGCAGAAGAATATCAGTTGTTGGTTTTGGACTTTATGGTTCTATTCATGGGCCTACAGATTACCAGGTCAATATACAGGTATGAATGTCTTATCTAAATCAAATATCTTCACAGCCAAAAATGAAAGGAACATAAAAGCCTTTAATCAACCTAAATGCTATTTAAAAGTCAGTAGTTTTTAGCATAAAAATAAGAAATACTATAGTTTGTATTTCTTGTTAATCTAAAACTCTAAATGCGTGTGCATTACTCCCTTATCAGCTCTGCAGGCCGCTCACCGCCAGTTTACAGCTGATACAAGAGTTACTCATGGAATCTCACATTTGATGGGCAGTGAAGAAGCTAAGAAGATAATTTAAACAGTGGAAAGTATGAAATGACAATTTTTAAATGATATTTAGGTTGAATATAGACAACAAGCCTGTGTGATTTGTTTTGTTTATTTACACAATGGCAAATAACACAGTGAAATAAAAAGCTGCCTAACACAATGAGAATTCCTAAGTGCTCAAGAAAACAAGTTGCTGCTTTTATGTTTACTTTAACATTTTTTCTACCAAAGGAGCACTGTTTTATATACCTTTAAACTTTCATGATTCAGATAGAGCATGTAATTTTAAAATAATTTCCAATTTACTTCTATTATCTAATTTACTATGTTCTTTTGGTATTATTTGTTGATGAGCAATCCCAGGTAGGGTCAGAAGCAGCAATGTGTTACTGGGAGCTAGCTGCTGATTGGTAGCTTCACATGTATGTTTTTTTTGTGATTGGCATACCCAATGTGTTCAGCTAGCTCCTAGTAGTGCATTGCTGCACATTCAACAAAGGATACAAAGAGAATGAAGCAAATTTAAAAATAGAAGTCAATTGGAAAGTTGTTTAAAATTGTATCTCAATCATAATATTGCTATTTCTCTCCTTAAAGGAACATGATACTCATATGCTAAATCACTTGAAAGTGATGCAACATAACTGTAAAAAGACGAAAAGAAAATATCACCTTAACATCTCTATGTAAAAAAGGAAGATATTTGATCTCAAAAGTTCTTCAGCTCACAAGAGTAAGTGTTCTGTGATCAGTTATCCTTCAGCCAATCAGATTCAAGTTCAATCCGATTGGCTGATCCAATCAGCCAATCAGATTGAGCTCGCATTCTATTGGCTGATCGGAATTAAGGTAGGAAAATTCTGATTGGCTGATGGAATCAGCCAATAGAATGCGAGCTCAATCTGATTGGCTGATTCCATCAGCCAATCAGAATTTTCCTACCTTAATTCCGATTGGCTGATAGAATCCTATCAGCCAATCGGAATTCGAGGGACGCCATCTTGGATGACGTCATTTAAAGGAACCGTCATTCGTCGGGAAGTCGTCGGCCAAGATGGATGTTCCGTGTCGGCGGGATGAAGATGGATCCGGAAGAAAGAAGATTGAAGATGCAGCTTGATAGAAGACTTCAGCCCGATGATGGACCTCTTCAGCCGGATGATGGATCTCTTCAGCCCGATGATGGGCCTCTTCAGCCGGATGATGGACCTCTTCAGCCGGATGATGGATCTCTTCAGCTCGATGATGGACCTCTTCAGCCCCCGTTTGGGCTTGGATGAAGACTTCAGAGCCTTCTCTGGACGGATCGGTGATACCCGGCGTGGTGAAGATAAGGTAGGGAGATCTTCAGGGGCTTAGTGTTAGGTTTATTTAAGGGGGGTTTGGGTTAGATTAGGGGTATGTGGGTGGTGGGTTGTAATGTTGGGGGGGTATTGTATGTTTTTTTTACAGGAAAAAGAGCAGAATTCTTTGGGGCATGCCCCGCAAAAGGCCCTTTTAAGGGCTGGTAAGGTAAAAGAGCTTTTCTATTTGTATTTTAGAATCGGGTAGGGCATTTTTTTATTTTGGGGGGCTTTTTTATTTTATTAGGGGGCTTTGAGTAGGTGTAATTAAAATTGTTGTAATATTTTTCTTATGTTTGTAAATTATTTTTTTATTTTTTGTACTTTAGTTAGTTTATTTAATTGTATTTAATTGTTGGTATTTGTATGTAATTAATTTATTGATAGTGCAGTGTTAGGGTTAATTGTAGATAATTGTAGGTATTTTATTTAATTAATTTATTGAAAGTGTAGTATTAGGTTTAATTGTAACTTAGGTTAGGATTTATTTTACAGGTAATTTTGTAATTATTTTAACTAGGTATACTATTTAATAGCTATTGTACCTGGTTAAAATAAATACAAAGTTGCCTGTAAAATAAATATTAATCCTAAAATAGCTACAATATAATTATAATTTATATTGTAGCTATATTAGGGTTTATTTTACAGGTAAGTGTTTAGCTTTAAATAGGAATAATTTATTTAATAAGAGTTAATTTATTTAGTTAGATAAAAATTATATTTAACTTAGGGGGGTGTTAGGGTTAGTGTTAGACTTAGCTTTAGGGGTTAATAAATTTAATAGAGTAGCGGTGAGGTCCGGTCGGCAGATTAGGGGTTAATACTTGAAGTTAGGTGTCGGTGATGTTAGGGAGGGCAGATTAGGGGTTAATACTATTTATTATAGGGTTATTGAGGCGGGAGTGAGGCGGATTAGGGGTTAATAACTTTATTATAGTAGCGGTGAGGTCCGGTCGGCAGATTAGGGGTTAATAATTGTAGGTAGGTGGCGGCGACATTGGGGGCGGCAGATTAGGGGTTAATAAATATAATATAGGGGTCGGCGGTGTTAGGGGCAGCAGATTAGGGGTACATAGAGATAACGTAGGTGGCGGCGGTGTACGGAGCGGCAGATTAGGGGTTAAAAATAATATGCAGGTGTCAGCGTTAGCGGGGGCGGCAGATTAGGGGTTAATAAGTGTAAGGTTAGGGGTGTTTAGACTCGGGGTACATGTTAGGGTGTTAGGTGCAGACTTAGGAAGTGTTTCCCCATAGGAAACAATGGGGCTGCGTTAGGAGCTGAACGCTGCTTTTTTGCAGGTGTTAGGTTTTTTTTCAGCTCAAACGGCCCCATTGTTTCCTATGGGGGAATCGTGCACGAGCACAGTTTTGAAGCTGGCCGCGTCCGTAAGCACCGCTGGTATTTAGAGTTGCAGTGGCGGTAAATATGCTCTACGCTCCCTTTTTGGAGCCTAACGCAGCCCTTCTGTGAACTCTAAATACCAGCGGTATTTAAAAGGTGCGGGGGGAAAAAAGCACGCGTAGCTAACGCACCCCTTTGGCCACAGAACTCTAAATCTAGCGGTTTGTTTTTTAGCATTGTATAGTAATGTTAGTGTCTCTTCTTCAATTCCAGAACCCCAAACAGTGGGATAGAGAGCTTTCAAGCTAAATTTTGCCTTTCTAAGTTTTTTTTAGGGATCTCACAATACTGACAAGACTTCCTAGATAATCTTCCCAGATAACTTTAGATCATTGGGCCCTAAATCCTAACTCCTATATGTGGACACTGTACAGTGTACTTTATCCGATCCTGCAGCAGTGGGTGGGTCCTGCAGCAGTTCTGCTTTTCTCTGTGTCAATTCAGAATCCACTCAGCCCTTTGATGAAGCAGGGAAAGCTTGTGAAACCTGTAGACCATGTCTGCTTGTGTGCCCATCTGCTTGTTTGGAGCAATGAGTTGTAGAATGTACTGTGAAGCTTTGTTTGCACAAAGGGATAGTAAACCCAAATATTTTCTTTCATGAATCAGCATGCACTAGTAAGCAACTTTCTAATTTACTCCTATTATCAATGTTTCTTCTTTCTCTTGGTATCTGTTCTGCTTTCCCTTGTATCAATCTGGAATCCGCTCAGATTCTCTCTACATCTGGGTACTTAAAGGGATAGTAAACCCAAATCCTTTTTTTTCTTGATTCAGATAGAGCATGCAATTTTAAGCAACTTTCTAATTTACTCCTATTATCAAATTTTCTTCATTCTCTTGGTATCTTTATTTGAAATGCAAGAATGTAAGTTTAGATGCCGGCCCATTTTTGGTGAACAACCTGGGTTGTTCTTGCTGATTGGTGGATAAATTCATCCACCAATGAACAAGTGCTTTCCAGGGTTCTGAACCAAACAAATAGTTTAGATGCCTTCTTTTTCAAATAAAGATAGCAAGCGAACAAAAACAAATTGATAATAGGAGTAAATTAGAAAGTTGCTTAATTAGAAAGCAGCATGTGAGTATCCAACTCTCTTAGCGTCTGACGTCACATCCACCGATCAGCCTGATCGGTGGATGTGACGTCAGCCGCTAAGAGAGTTGGATATGCGGAGCATAGTTGAAATCACTACCGCTATTGGAGACTTCACTAAGGACGATTTCTACTGGTGAACCTGCCACGGTTTGGGTGAGATCGCTCAGTGAGCGTTGTATTTGCACAGCTTTCTTTCCTTCCGGCGTACTTTGGTCCTCGAGTGCCGGAGTGGCATCAATGTAACAACAAAGTTTATACACTAATGGAAACACTTTGCTACATCTTGGTGATACTTGATATTACGTCTTGTCCACGCCAATCACTTTACCTGATGTATGAACTGTTTGAAGTGCATGAACTGCTCTAATCATTATATACCTGTGATTCTCTGCCATACTTTTTATCTCTGCAACTGCCAACCACCTACCATTGCATCTTGCCATTGCTTGAACTGCTTATAGTGCATGAACTGCCTTAACTTTTAGTGTTTGTATCCTGTACAAATATACCCATGGCTTTCCATATATAACCTGGGTTTGCTTTTTGCTCTCCATCTGACCTCCTCCACTTTTGCTTGATAACTGGGGACGCCCAGTTTGTATGTTTGTATGTATGAATGTGGCATTTAGTTTTGTGTATGCAGTGCAATTAAGGATTTGCTTGTTCATTTTTTTCATTAAAATATTTCTTTTTTGCTCATTTATGCATTCATTGGTTTTATATATATATATATATATATATATATATATATATATATATATATATATATATATATATATATATATTCAAACAGGTACAGTAACACCACAGGTTTTTTTACCAAAGTAAAGTCAAATTTATTGACGTTTCGGGAAATACACAATCCCCTTCTACAAAACACTGTAGACACATGTACAATATAGCCACAATCCCCAGCTCATATAGGTTTATTATTAATGTACTAGTTTCACTATAGTTTTAGTTCCCACTTTTATGTTGTATTGTCATTCAATACTGTCTAGAGGGATCATGTTTATTAAAACCTCACTGCACATGCAATGCTGCTTTGAACATTCCATCAGTGGCAGAGAACTGTCACCTCCCACTGTGAAGTGTACTAAAATGCCTCTTTGTGACACTACTTGCAAACAATGATTTCATCCCTTTAGAACATTTCACCTGCAATATCAGTTGTGATGTGGGTACCTTGACAACATAGCTCTATTGTGACAATCCTTTTATCATCAGGCCTTTATTAATGATAGACGTGTACCTCAGCTATAAGCAAGGCCTTACTATTAATACATTCTATGCTGATCTTTTATATTGGCTACATACTGCACAATAATTGCTTAGAGCAGTTCAAAACACAATTACATTAGTCACTATCACAAGAGATAATATAAACATACTCACCAATAGCCCAATATGCAGAGTTTTGCAAGTTTTAATTGTTTTTAAAATAATATATTTATATATACTGTATATGTCTTTTGCAGTTGTGGATATATTTTATGCATGTATAAAATTACTTTAATGTATATTTAAAATGACGCACCAGTCTATAAATCACCTTAACCCCTTAGTGACCAGAGCACTTTTCCATTTTCTGTCCGTTTGGGACCAAGGCTATTTTTACATTTTTGCGGTGTTTGTGTTTAGCTGTAATTTTCTTCTTACTCATTTACTGTACCCACACATATTATATACCGTTTTTCTCGCCATTAAATGGACTTTCTAAAGATACCATTATTTTCATCATATCTTATAATTTACTATAAAAAAAATGATAAAATATGAGGAAAAATGGAAAAAAAACACACTTTTTCTAACTTTGACCCCCAAAATCTGTTACATATCTAAAACCACCAAAAAACACCCATGCTAAATAGTTTCTAAATTTTGTCCTGAGTTTAGAAATACCCAATGTTTACATGTTCTTTGCTTTTTTTGCAAGTTATAGGGCCATAAATATAAGTAGCACTTTGCTATTTCCAAACCATTTTTTTCCAAAATTAGCGCTAGTTACATTAGAACACTGATATCTTTCAGGAATCCCTGAATATCCCTTGACATGTATATATTTTTTTTTTGTAGACATCCCAAAGTATTGATCTAGGCCAATTTTGGTATATTTCATACCACCATTTCACCGCCAAATGCGATCAAATACAAAAAATTGTTCACTTTTTCACAAATTTTTTCACAAACTTTAGGTTTCTCACTGAAATCATTTACAAACAGCTTGTGCAATTATGGCATAAATGGTTGTAAATTCTTCTCTGGGATCCCCTTTGTTCAGAAATAGCACACATATATGGCTTTGGCGTTGCTTTTTGGTAATTAGAAGGCCGCTAAATGCCACTGCGCACCACAAGTGTATCATGCCCAGCAGTTAAGGGGTTAATTAGGGAGCTTTTAGGGAGCTTGTAGGGTTAATTTTAGCTTTAGTGTAGTGTAGTAGACAACCCCAAGTATTGATCTAGGCACATTTTGGTATATTTCATGCCACCATTTCACCGCCAAATGCGATCAAATTAAAAAAAACGTAAAATTTTTCACAATTTTAGGTTTCTCACTGAAATCATTTACAAACAGCTTGTGCAATTATGGCACAAATGGTTGTAAATGCTTGTCTGGGATCCCCTTTGTTCAGAAATAGCAGACATATATGACTTTGGCGTTGCTTTCTGGTAATTAGAAGGCCACTAAATCCTGTTGCGCCTCACACGTGTATTATGGCTAGCAGTGAAAGGGTTAATTAGGGAGTTTGTAGTGAGCTTGCAGGGTTAATTTTAGCTTTAGTGTAGAGATCAGCCTCCCATCTGACACATCCCACCCCCTGATCCCTCCCAAACAGCTCCCTTCCCTCCCCCACCCCACAATTGTCCCCGCCATCTTAAGTACTGGCAGAAAGTCTGCCAGTACTAAAATAAAAGGGTTTTTAAAAAAAAAATGAATTTTTTTTTAGCATATTTACATATGCTACTGTGTAGGATCCCCCCCTTAGCCCCCAACCTCCCTGATCCCCCCCAAAACCGCTCTCTAACCCTCCCCTCTGCCTTATTGGGGGCCATCTTGGGTACTGGCAGCTGTCTGCCAGTACCCAGTTTACAATAAAAAAAAAGCATTTTTTTTTGTTTTTTTTGTTTTTTTTTCTGTAGTGTAGCTTTCCCCCCCCCCCCCCCCCACCCCCCACAGACTAACCCCCACCACCTTGCTTATTGTTTACATTTTTGTTTGACATATTTGATATATTTTTTATTTCCCATTTTCTGTAGTGTAGCGGTTCCCACCCGCTCCCTCCCCGTGCACGCGCCCGCCCCCACCCTCCCGTGCACGCGCGCGCGCCCGTGCGCGCCCCCAGCCACCCCCGCCCACGATCCCGCCCCCCTTCACATCCACATGGCCATCGATGGCCGCCACCCGCCTCCCGGTCCGGCTCCCACCCACCAACGCAGGTAGCCACCGATCTCCGGTGCAGAGAGGGCCACAGAGTGGCTCTCTCTGCACCGGATTACTTAAAAACGTTATTGCAGGATGCCTCCATATCGAGGCATCACTGCAATAACCGGAAAGCAGCTGGAAGCGAGCAGGATCGCTTCCAGCTGCTTTCCACACTGAGGACGTGCAGGGTACGTTCTCAGGCATTAACTGCCTTTTTTCTGAGGACGTACCCTGCACGTCCTCAGTCGTTAAGGGGTTAAAGGATTCCAAAACTTTTTCTTTTCCCACCAACTGACCATCAATATCATATGTAGCATGTTTACATATCCTCACATACCTATTTGTAGTCTGAAATGAAGTTTCTAAACATGAGAAATATTAATTTAAATTTTCATCTATTACGTCATATCAGCCAACCCTCAAATATGGGAGGCGCACGATACAACAAACGTAACAATAGTTATTTCAATAATTGCATCTCATTAACTTGCAATGTTGTCACCATTCGCATGCGCATAACGATTTGTCTACCCGCGCATGCGCATATACGTTCACTGACTCCACATTGAGCCATAAGCGGGTCTGCATGTTTTCTTCCAGTGACGTTTGCTATGACGATTACTTAAAAACGTGTATGCGCATAGCGGCGATAATCCGCCATGTTGATAACTTGGGTTATCAGTCTCGATTGGAGGATTAGAAGTTATTGCCGGCGGTGGGTTCGGAATTCAATTAAATTTCAGGTGACAATTTATCAGAAAGGCTAAACATATGAAGCGCAATGATATTTACAAAAAGTACGTATTTATATTGATCTGGCGAATGGAGGTAACTTTTCTGATGGGTTTAGTGTCCCTTTAAACAGATAAAACTGAATTCTAATCTCACTTTCAGAAGAGGTGCCAGGTTTACATACACAAAACAATGAGTGCAATATGCAGAAGATGGGGCTTGACATGGTTAGAGAGGAGCAGAAAATGAGGGAGGAGTCAGTGAGCTGGGGAGGGTGAGAGGAAGTTGAGGTTTTAGATTAAAATGAGGAAGTGGAGACAGAGAAACACACAGTTATTTTAGGTTTGAGGATAGTGAGGAGCAAAAATGCTGCTGTTCTCTTGGTAAGACTGCTTTTTCTTAACAAATGTTAGTTAATTAATGGGTAGTTTTTTCAGATGTTACTGTATCCTTTTGGGATACAATGTATGTTGTAGAAATAATGAATTTGTATTATATATTTAAAAGGACAGTAAACACATTTCATGCACCTCCCTCTAATCATGGGGGCGCTCATGTTGTAACTTAGGTTACACACAGCAGATATCTGAAGGAGAGTTACTGCACAAGTGCAAACACATCAGCACAAGAATGCAATAAAAGGTACATTTTAGCATGGTGGCACCTATGACTAGAAGGAGGCGGGAAATAACCTCAATACTATGCTTATAAAATTTTCTTGATTTAGATAGAACATGCAATTTTAAGCAACTTTCTAATTTACTCCTATTATCAAATTTTCTTCATTCTCTTGGTATCTTAATTTGAAATGCAAGAATGTAAGTTTAGATGCCGGCCCATTTTTGGTGAACAACCTGGGTTGTTCTTGCGGATTGGTGGATAAATTCATCCACCAATGAACAAGTGCTTTCCAGGGTTCTGAACCAAACAAATAGCTTAGATGCCTTCTTTTTCAAATAAAGATAGCAAGCAAACGAAAACAAATTAATAATAGGAGTAAATTAGAAAGTTGCTTAATTAGAAAGCAGCATGTGAGTATCCAACTCTCTTAGCATCTGCCGTCACATCCACCGATCAGCCTGATCGGTGGATGTGACGTCAGACGCTAAGAGAGTTGGATACTCACATGCTGCTTTGGATCGCTGATAGTTTGGCATATGAAATCACTACCGCTATTGGAGACTTCACTAAGGACGATTTCTACTGGTGAACCTGCCACGGTTTGGGTGAGATCGCTCAGTGAGCGTTGTATTTGCACAGCTTTCTTTCATTCTGGCGGACTTTGGCCCTCGAGTGCCGGAGTGGCATCAATGTAACAACAAAGTTTATACACTAATGGAAACACTTTGCTACATCTTGGTGATACTTGATATTACGTCTTGTCCACGCCAATCACTTTACCTGATGTATGAACTGTTTGAAGTGCATGAACTGCTCTAATCATTATATACCTGTGATTCTCTGCCATACTTTTTATCTCTGAAACTGCCAACCACCTACCATTGCATCTTGCCATTGCTTGAACTGCTTATAGTGCATGAACTGCCTTAACTTTTAGTGCTTGTATCCTGTACAAATATACCCATGGCTTTCCATATATAACCTGGGTTTGCTTTTTGCTCTCCATCTGACCTCCTCCACTTTTGCTTGATAACTGGGGACACCCAGTTTGTATGCTTGTATGTATGAATGTGGCATTTAGTTTTGTGTATGCAGTGCAATTAAGGATTTGCTTGTTCATTTTTGTCATTAAAATATTTCTTTTTTGCTCATTTATGCATTCATTGGTTTTATATATATATATATATATATATATATATATATATATTCAAACAGGAACAGGAACACCACAGGTTTTTTTACCAAAGTAAAGTCAAATTTATTGACGTTTCGGGAAATACACAATCCCCTTCTACAAAACACTGTAGACACATGTACAATATAGCCACAATCCCCAGCTCATATATGTTTATTATTAATGTACTAGTTTCACTATAGTTTTAGTTCCCACTTTTATGTTGTATTGTCATTCAATACTGTCTAGAGCAGAGCTTTCCAAACTTTTCATGTCGGTGACACACTTTTTAGACCTACATCATTTCGCGACACAGTAATCCAGTTGTACGAGCAAACACAAGGTTAAACTAACTTGTTTTAAGAGATACAGACACATACATAAATGATATAATAACAAAATGTGTTTACAAGTAACAGTATGTATGTGCAAGAATTAAAAAAAGGTTTAATAACACCAATAGCTACTTACTATTTTAATGGGATGTATGAGGTTGATGGGATGAACACAGTTTATGAATATTTGGTGGAATATTAGACACTCACATTTTTAAGCTTCCCCTTCTTATCCATATATCAAGAGCAGGAACAGCAATGCACTACTGGGAGCTAGCTGCAAAAAAACCCAACACTTTGACTTCTGACTTCAGCTCAGCGTTTAAGCTGCTGCCCTCAGAGCTCTGCAGGTTCGACTGACTACTGCCCGCGCTGCAAACACACTGCTGTCCCACTCACTGACTACATGTGCTGTCAGGAGCCAATTAAGGAGACTACACGTGCAGTCAGGAGCCAATGTGCTGCCAAAGCCGCCAATGGGAATAGTTTCAGTTCCCACTGAGCTGCGCCAATAAGTTAAGATGATCTGTGACCGCCTAGGTATCACGTGTCAACCATGTGATATGTGTAGCAAGCGGAAAGTCGGAAACCAAAAAAAAAAACATTTAAAAAAATTAAAAATTTTAAAAAAAATTGTGCTGAAGCAGGGACACACCTACACACTGCTGCCGACACACTAATGTGTCCCGACACACAGTTTGGAAAGCACTGGTCTAGAGGGATCATGTTTATTAAAACCTCACTGCACATGCAATGCTGCTTTGAACATTCCATCAGTGGCAGAGAACTGTCACCTCCCACTGTGAAGTGTACTAAAATGCCTCTTTGTGACACTACCTGTAAACAATGATTTCATCCCTTTAGAACATTTCACCTGCAATATCAGTTGTGATGCGGGTACCTTGACAACATAGCTCTATTGTGACAATCCTTTTATCATCAGGCCTTTATTAATGATAGACGTGTACCTCAGCTATAAGCAAGGCCTTACTGTTAATACATTCTATGCTGATCTTTTATATTGGCTACATACTACACAATAATTGCTTAGAGCAGTTCAAAACACAATTACATTAGTCACTATCACTAATAATTAAGAGATAATATAAACATACTCACCAATAGCCCAATATGCAGAGTTTTGCAAGTTTTAATTGTTTTTAAAATAATATATTTATATATACTGTATATGTCTTTTGCAGTTGTGGATATATTTTATGCATGTATAAAATTACTTTAATGTATATTTAAAATGACGCACCAGTCTATAAATCACCTTAAAGGATTCCAAAACTTTTTTTTTCCCCACCAACTAACCATCAGTATCATATGTAGCATGTTTACATATCCTCACATACCTATTTGTAGTCTGAAATGAAGTTTCTAAACATGAGAAATATTAATTTAAATTTTCGTCTATTACGTCATATCAGCCAACCCTCAAATATGGGAGGCGCACGATACAACAAACGTAACAATAGTTATTTCAATAATTGCATCTCATTAACTTGCAATTTTGTCACCATTCGCATGCGCATAACGATTTGTCTACCCGCGCATACGCATATACGTTCACTGACTCCACATTGAGCCATAAGCGGGTCTGCATGTTTTCTTCCAGTGACGTTTGCTATGACGATTACTTAAAAACGCACATGCGCATAGCGGCGATAATCCACCATGTTGATAACTTGGGTTATCAGTCTCGATAGGAGGATTAGAAGTTATTGCCGGCGGTGGGTTCAGAATTCAATTAAATTTCAGGTGACAATTTATCAGAAAGGGTAAACATATGAAGCGCAATGATATTTACAAAAAGTACGTATTTATATTGATCTGGCGAATGGAGGTAACTTTTCTGATGGGTTTAGTGTCCCTTTAAACAGATAAAACTGAATTCTAATCTCACTTTCAGAAGAGGTGCCAGGTTTACATACACAAAACAATGAGTGCAATATGCAGAAGATGGGGCTTGACATGGTTAGAGAGGAGCAGAAAATGAGGGAGGAGTCAGTGAGCTGGGGAGGGTGAGAGGAAGTTGTGGTTTTAGCTTAAAATGAGGAAGTGGAGACAGAGAAACACACAGTTATTTTAGGTTTGAGGATAGTGAGGAGCAAAAATGCTGCTGTTCTCTTGGTAAGACTGCTTTTTCTTAACAAATGTTAGTTAATTAATGGGTAGTTTTTTTCAGATGTTACTGTATCCTTTTGGGATACAATGTATGTTGTAGAATTAATGAATTTGTATTATATATTTAAAAGGACAGTAAACATATTTCATGCACCTCCATCTAATCATGGGGGCGCTCATGTTGTAACTTAGGTTACACACAGCAGATATCTGAAGGAGAGTTGCTGCACAAGTGCAAACACATCAGCACAAGAATGCAATAAAAGGTACATTTTAGCATGGTGGCACCTATGACTAGTTGGACTTCGTTTGAAGAGGATGCTCCGAGTCGGATGTCTTGAAGATGGACCCGCTCTGCGCTGGATGGATGAAGATAGAAGATGCCGCCTGGATGAAGACTTCTGCCTGTCTGGAGGACTTCTTCTGGCTGGCTTCGATGAAGACTTCTGCCCGTCTGGAGGACCACTTCGCTCGGCTTCGTTGAGGACTTCGGCCCGGCTGGGTGAAGACTTCTCAAGGTAGGGTGTTCTTGAAGGGGTTAGTGTTAGGTTTTATTAAGGGGGTATTGGGTGGGTTTTAAAGTAGGGTTGGGTGTGTGGGTGGTGGGTTTTAATGTTGGGGGGGTATTGTATTTTTTTTTACAGGTAATAGAGCTGATTACTTTGGGGCAATGCCCCGTAAAAGGCCCTTTTAAGGGCTATTTGTAATTTAGTATAGGGTAGGGATTTGTATTATTTTGGGGGGCTTTTTTATTTTGTTAGGGGGATTAGAGTAGGTGTAATTAGTTTAAAATTCTTGTAATTATTTTATTATTTTCTCTAATTTAGTGGGGGGGTTTTTCGTACTTTAGATAATTTTTTTCAATTGTATTTAATTGTAGTTAGTTTAGGTAATTAATTTAATTATAGTGTAGTGTTAGGTGTAATTGTAACTTAGGTTAGGATTTATTTTACAGGTAAATTTGTCTTTATTTTAACTAGGTAGCTATTAAATAGTTAATAACTATTTAATAACTATTGTACCTAGTTAAAATAAATACAAAGTTGCCTGTGAAATAAAAATAAACCCTAAACTAGCTACAATGTAACTATTGGTTATATTGCAGCTAGTTTAGGGTTTATTTTATAGGTAAGTATTTAGTTTTAAATAGGAATAATTTAGTTAATGATAGTTATTTTATTTAGATTTATTTCAATTATATTTATGTTAGGGGGGTGTTAGGGTTAGACTTAGATTTAGGGGTTAATACATTTAATATAGTGGCGGCGACTTTGGGGGCGGCAGATTAGGGGTTAATAAGTGTAGGTAGGTTGCGGTGACATAGGGGGTGGCAGATTAGGGGTTCATAAGTGTAAGATTACGGGTGTTCAGACTCAGGGTTCATGTTAGGGTGTTAGGTGTAGACATAATGGGCATGTGTTAGGCGCTTTGCGCTGCTTTTTTTCAGGTGTTAGTTTTTTTTTCAGCCGAGCACGTTTTACCAGCTTACCGCTAACGTAAGCAGCGCTGGTATTGAGGTGAGATGTGGAGCTAAATTTTGCTCTACGCTCACTTTTTTGCGGCTAACGCCGGGTTTCTAAAAAATATCAAAAAAAAATACCAGCGTTACTGTAGGTGAGCGGTAAGGAAAAACTGTTCAATAGCACCGCACAGCCTTACCGACAAAACTCGTAATCTAGGCGTCAGTGTTTCACTGCAATTTATAACACAATTTAGTTGAGTTAGGGTTAAATGTTAGTTTGGGATATTGAGGTGCAATGTGTGTTATAGACCTTTGCTGTTACCGATGTGTTGGTACTTGAACCAATATCGTGCAGCATTTGTGCAGAGCTGCCAGTCACTTGTGTTCAGCTCTGGAGCAGAAATGCTTTACTACTAAAGAGCTGAATTTAACTGTCTGTTAAAACCCCTTTTTGTGGAGTTAGTAAGCAACAGAGCAAAATGCATGATTAGAGCATTCATTTTCTTAATGCAATTTTATTTCCCTTTCCTAAATTTCTGCCACTTAGTATTAGTTATGTATTTAACAATGTTTTTTAGGCATCACCTCATAGATTTTCTCAGTTTCCTAGCTAATGAAGCGAGAGAACAGTTAAAGGGACAGTAAAGTTAATATTAAACTTTCAGAATTCAGATATAGCTTGCAATTTTCAACAATTGTCTAATTTACTTTAATTATCTAATTTGCTGCATTCTCTTTAAATCATTTGTTAAAAAGCATACATAAGTAGGCCCAGAAGCAGCAATGTTCTACTGAAGCTAGCTGCTGATTGGTGGCTGCACATATACGCCTCTTGTCATTGGCTCACCAGATATGTTCAGCTAGCTCCCAGTAGTGCATTGCTGCTCCTTCAACAAATGATACCAAGAAAATTAAGCAAATCTGATAATATAAGTAAAATGGAAAGTTCTTTAAAAGGGTATCCCCTATTTGACTCATGTAAGAATAACTAGAATTAAGGTTCTTGTTATAGATAACTATGTGGTATTTAGTAATGTACTGTTTTCTAACTTTTTGAATAAAATTTATATTCACATTTTTAGTTTATTTTTTCCCTTTTTTTGTGTGTGCATAAATAAATATGCAGAATTTATATATACAGCATACATATATATATATATATATATATATATATATATATATATACACACACACACATTTATATACATACAAAAAAGTGCCTATGCTCATTGATTATTGATTTATCTATTGTGCTCAGTAACTTTGAGAAAAGCAAAGGGACTAAGTTATTTACGATTGATATATTTTGCAGTATTTAATTTGACATTGTAAATAAATAAATACTCACTTCGCTTTGAGCTTTCTGTCTGGACTTTTTTGTTCCTGTATATGTATAAATATATGTGTGTATATATATATATAAACTTCTGTGGTGTTTCTTTACACATATTACACATTATCTATGTCTGGTCTCAACTCTTCCTGCAGATTTTGGAATATGAAAAGAATCAAACTGTGGGTCAGAATGACACTGGCTTTAGTTGTGATGGAACAGCAAATGTTTTCCGGGTTATGTTCAAAGAGCCAATAGAGATTTTAGCAAACATTTGCTATACCGCTTGTGCAACACTAAAGGTAAAAAATAGATCATTCATGACAACTAGAAAGATTTTTGTTTAATGGATGTTTAAATTTGTATTTGTCCTGTGTTTTAGGGACCAGATTCTCATTATGGCACAAAAGGATTTAAAAAGGTAGTTCATGAACTTCCATCAGCAAGCAAGACCTGCTTTTATTTTTTCAGCTCTCCTGGCAACAACAATGGTACCTCAGTGGAAGATGGACAGATACCAGAAATCATCTTTTACACCTAACTACTGCAAAGCAGAACCCTTGAATCATTTGGGAACTTGAATAATAAGATCTTTTATCTTCCTGGGTACATTATATGTACACTTTATTAAAAAAAGGATTTGTTTTTTATGTCTTTTTGAATATTGTGGTTGATCCATGAATTATTAAATGGAAGATTACAATTTATAGTTTGGAATTAAAAGAAACATTATAAAACCTATTTTGCCCGTATTTATGTTATTAATAGGTTCAAGCAATACAGGTAAAATAAATACGTTATTATATTTCAGCTGTTTTTGTAGTCTTTTTGGTGTTAGGCAGAGGCTTGAGAAATGTTTCACATGGTAGCAGGCAGAGGTTTGATAAACAGATTAAATGGTAGCCGGCAGATGCTTGGCACTGATGGTAGCAAGGTGAAGCTTTACAAGCACTTCAGAAGGAAGAAGGCTGAAGCTTGAGAGATACTTCAGAGGGAAGCTGGCTAAGGGTCTGTTGTTCAAAAGCTCGCCACTCAGAGACGATGATCTAAGACATCTCGTTAGTATAAAGAGGTGCCTAAAAAAATTGTTAGAAACACAAATTTTAATTTGAAAGATGTTAATCTCAGTATACAGGGGTTTGTATGTGAAGAGGAAACACACATACATTATACTATAAGGTCTAAGAAAAATCCCAAATATGCTATGCTGGCGAGCTTTGAATATCAGGCCCTAAGGCTCAATTCATAGATTAGATTGTAGCAGGTTTGATAGACACATCAGATGGAAGATGACAAAGGCTGGATCCATTTTACAGATGGTAGTCTTGATAGGTTCTTCAAAGGTAACAGTCTTGTGAGATACTTCAGAATGCAGCATGGTTAGGCTTAAAGTGACAGTAAACGTCCACGATTTAGATAGAACATGCCATTTTAAACAGCTTTTAAAATTACCTCTATTATCAAATTTGCGTTGTTCTCTTGGTATCCTTTGTTAAAAAGTAAACCAAGGTAGAATGATAGGAGCTTTAATAGTGTGCACATGTCATAAGCATTATATGGCAGCAGTGTTTGAAACATTACTATAACTATTGTTGTAAACAGTTCTGCCAGATGGCTAAAGATGTGCACTCTCCTGAACTCACCTACGTTTACTCTTTAAAAGGAGAATTAAGAAAAATTGATAATAGAAGTAATTTTTACTTGACTATCTCTTTAACAGATACTTCAAATGGTAACAGACTGAGGCTGAACATATACTTCAGATGGCAGCAAGGTTGACAGAGACTTAAATGGTAGAAGGCTTACAGATGATGGCAGCATGCTGAGGCTTGACAGACACTTCAATGGGATTATAACGGGCTGAGGCTGGACACATAGATCAGATGGTAGCAGATCTGGCAAGCACTTCAGATGGTCTCAGTATGAGGCTGGACACATAGATCAGATGGTAGCAGATCTGGCAAGCACATCAGATGGTCTCAGGATGAGGCTGGACACATAGATCAGATGGTAGCAGATCTGGCAAGCACTTCAGATGGTCTCAGGATGAGGCTGGACACATAGATCAGACGGTAGCAGATCTGGCAAGCACTTCAGATGGTCTCAGGATGAGGCTGGACACATAGATCAGATGGTAGCAGATCTGACAAGCACTTCAGATGGTATCAGGATGAGGCTGGACACATAAATCAGACGGTAGCAGATCTGGCAAGCACTTCAGATGGTCTCAGGATGAGGCTGGACACATAGATCAGATGGTAGCAGATCTGGCAAGCACTTCAGATGGTCTCAGGATGAGGCTGGACACATAAATCAGATGGTAGCAGATCTGGCAAGCACTTCAGATGGTATCAGGATGAGGCTGGACACATAGATCAGATGGTAGCAGATCTGGCAAGCACTTCGGATGTTCTCAGGATGAGGCTGGCACAGTGAAAATGTATGATATTTGATACCATGGGTTAACTTTACCGATATAGACATGTAGACACCTGCTCAATAGTGCCTATGAAACATACATAGATTTGTGTATGCAGATTACTGATAAGTGTCAGCTTTTTAATATGTTGAACAAAGCATTAGCTTATATTACTATAGAAATTATAACATATGCTTTATATCCACAGAATTATCATTACTAAGAATATTCAATATGTTCTGTGGATGTAAAGTACTCTTTATAATAGGCTAACTGGCTCCTGTTTTACCTAACATCTCATCCTAGTAAAAAAAAATTTGTGAACTGTGCTACAATATATTTCTAGAAGCTGGCAGTGAGTCTAGGAATGCCATCAGCTAGCTTCTCCCTCCCCCGTATACAATTTGACTGCTAACAGCTAAGCACAACCAAATACACAAATGATTTTGTGAATAAAACAGATTTCTGAAGAAATTACAGTTTACGTTTTTACCCCCTCAATATTCTGTATTCACAAAATTTGTGTACATGGTATCAGTTATAAAATACTGAAGTGCAAATACACCATGATACCCAAATAAGCATATATGTTACTCGTTACACATGTTAGTTTTAGCCCTCTTAAAGAAAAAAATACATACACAATTAACTGATATCAAGAATAATACTTAAAAGCAGGGTCGGCTCCAATGGGAGGCATTGACGGGCAATGCCCGCCCAAATGGAATGCTGTGCCCCCTCAAAAAAATAATGTTGTTATTGTATAAATAAGTGTGTCATAATTCTGGAAAGATGGTAACCCTAGTTATGATACCAGTCACACCAGGTGGGTAGTCACACAGCATATTGTGTGTGTATAACTTTCTCAGTGGAATGATGCTGACCTTTTACAAGCAACACACAGAAACTGTTCCCTGCACAGTATGTGCAAACCAGACTCTTACAGGTAGA
Source organism: Bombina bombina (assembly GCF_027579735.1). Classification (NCBI taxonomy): domain Eukaryota; kingdom Metazoa; phylum Chordata; class Amphibia; order Anura; family Bombinatoridae; genus Bombina; species Bombina bombina. The sequence continues at coordinate 521,335,045 of NC_069504.1, forward strand.
CTGTATAGAATAAATCTCTTACATGCAATGCGCTTTCACCTAGGGTAGCTATGACACCAGCCCCGAACTGTAAACGTTCTCAAAAAACTTTGTAAACCAGTCACTCAATGGGAACAGTTCACAAATGATACCAGCAACCACTCAGCAAATTGTGTATATATCAATCATGGTGTGGGTGTTCCCATTATAGTGTGTATATAGCAGTCACATGCAGTAGGTGTTCCCAGCATAGCGTGTCTATCTATACCAGTCACACACAGTGGGTGTTTCCTTATACAATGCCAACCTCTTCTCCAGCCCATATGCGTGCCGTGCTTAAGTTACAGTCCAATGCCTGCACTGGGCCAGCAAAACAAGCAGTAGGGGAAGGAGCCCTTCTCATCCGAAAGCAGCAGCACACTATCTAAGGGAATGCTTCCACTTTACATAAACATGGCGGCCCTCAGAGGTGCACTCAGGTTGCTGTATCACAGTAAGTACCAAGCTTTTCTATTTACCATATTATACAGTGTTAACCAAGCTTTGACCCTGCTCTGTGCCCGCATTATAAACCCACCGGGCAGGCGGGCAGCATTCGCTCTGAGCCTGTGACTGGCATAGCAGGTCACTCACAACCTTGTACAGACAAAGCGTGTGGTTTCCTGATGCTAATATATCATCACGTCACGCATATTTTTTGTCGTTTACCAACATTACCAGTTGATTACATTAACAAGTAGTTTACTCTTTATATGCATTTGCTTGAAATATCCACTATAGTCTCAGTGCAGTATGGATTAAAAGTGCTTCTGTCAGATGCTTATATTGCGAGTGTATTTGAGTAGAAACGCTGATGTCACTCTGAGTGGTAATTGCACTGTCAGTGTAGCATTATTTTATTTCTCTTGTAAGGGATGTACCCTCACTCTGCTCTTAATTTGACTCTCATACATGCTTTGTAAAAAATGCATGCCCCCTTGTGAAAAAAAAAATGCATGCCCCCCCCCATTTTATTCGTTCTGGAGCCGAGTCTGCTTAAAAGTGAGATGACTACTCTACCAGAGGGTAACTGCAAAAGTCCAAGCTAATGCTCACTGATGCCATCATGGTATCTATCAATAAGTATAGTTTATGTTCCTTTTATTCTAGAATCCATAAGAAAACAGAGGTGGTAGCGTCTTATTAAAAAGCAAAATTGAATGTCCAAACACGAATACCAAAAAGACAGGGAAATTATCTCTTTATCCTTGATTACAAAGTTCCACAGAAGGTTTTTACACAGAGCCTCTGCAAAAGCCAATTCACATTAACACCTTAAAGGGACAGTCTACTTAAAAATTGTTATTGTTTAAAAAGGTAGATAATCTCTTTATTACCCATTCTCTAGTTTTGCATAACCAAAACTGTTATATTAATATACTTTTTACCTCTGTGATTACCTTGTACCTAAGCCTCTGCAGACATCCTCCTTATCCCAGTTGTTTTGACAGACTTACATTTTAGCCAATCAGTACTGACTCATAAATAACTCCATGCCAGTGAGCATAATGTTTATCTATATTGCACACATGAACTAGCAGTGTCTGTGAAAAAAAGGTCAAAATGCATTGGGATAAGGTGTGGCCTTCAACGACTTAGAAATCAGTTTGAGCCTACCTAGGTTTAGCGTTCAACAAAGAGAACAAAGCAAATTTGATGATAAAAGTAAATTAGAAAGTTATTTAAAATTGCATGCCCTATCCGAATCATGAAAGTTTAATTTTGACTTGACTGTCCCTTTAAGTTTTCATCCACATATTCCAGAGAACTAAAGTTCTGCAACAGACATGTTTGCAATTGCTTCTTACCACCTCGCAACTGGGAACCTCAGTTCAACAAATGCCATATTCATCAATATCAATCTTCATCAATTATTCCACTGACCATAATTGATGATGTCACACAATTCTGACACGTGTTTCACCCCATGTGACTGACTCGTCATTGGGGCTTCCTTAGGGCATGTATCCAGTGACTGGGCTTTACTTCCTTATATACCATGGCTTCTCTGATATCGGTGAACGTTAAAAGAGACATACTGTACCTACACAATCACATTACCACCATAAACACAATGCAAATATATTTCATTAATCATATTATAATGTTTTTTAATGACTTTTATTTGTGGTCTTGCAGTTCATTAACTATACTATCATAAATCTCTTTTTCTATAATCATCATTCCAACAACAGAAATCGCTCCTTTACTGCAAAATTTAATTTCTTAACTTATAAATACGAGCAGCTTCTTTTTGTAAAAGGAGATTGTTTACATTTCCACCGCACACATAACAGGACCCCATATCTATTCCTATTACCTTCAAATACTCAGTAGAGCTTCCATAACAAATAAAAAAAAAATGTAGTGGAACATTTCTATTATGATATTATTTTAGGGGCTTGCACCAAAGAAAATAACCTAACTTTGAAATTAGTTAATTAGTTTGCTTTCACCCCAAAGTTGTTTTGTAGTATAATATATATATTATAAATATGTGAAAACATGCTGCAAAGTAAGAATGCTTTAAAAACAGAAATGTTAATAGTTTATTTTTAGCAATAGATTGTTCCAAACTTCTTGGAAAACGAACCACAGTTGTTCTATAGATTTAGGCAGCCTCAGTTGCTTCTGTCTCTTCATGTAATCTAAGGCAGACTCAATGATTTTGAGATCAGGGTTTGGTGAGGGCCATACCATTACTTCCAGGAGTCCTTGTTTTTCTTTTCTCTGAAAATAGTTCTTAATGATGTTTGTTTGGGGTTGTTGTCATGCTGCAGAAAAAATAAAGGCCAATCCAATACCTCCCTGATGGTATAGCATGATGGATAAGTATCTGCCTGTACTTCTCAGCACTGAGGAGACCATTAATTCTAACCAAATCCCCAACTCCATTTGAAGAAATGCAGCCCTAAACTTGCAAGGAACCTCCACCATGCTTCACTGTTGCCTGCAGGCACTCATTCTTGTAGTGCTCTCCAGCCCTTCGGCAAACAAACTGCCTTTTGCTATAGACAAATATTTCAAATTGTGACACGTTAGCCCAGATCACCAGCTGCTGTAATTTTTCTGCACCCTAGTTTCTGTGGTTTCCCTAATAGTTGAATCATGTGGCCTTGTTTCTAGATCAGAGGTATGGCTTTTTGGCCACAAGTCTTTCATGAAGACCACTTTTGACCAGACTTCTCCAGAAAGTATTAATCACATGGAAAGACTTCTCAGCATTGATGCAGTATACACAACTTATTATGATATACATAATGTACATATGGTGAAACCGACTCTATCAATGAGTCCCACTAGTGCGGATTTCCCCTGTATAATACAATAGAATTTCCAAGTACAAATAACGAAAAGGTAAGGACTCACCCAGATGGTGCCCTCTCAGTGTAGAGTGATCCCTTATTCTTCAGTTGCTGAAATTGTGGCAGTACTGTTTTCACATTCAAACACCGAGCAACAGTATGCACAGAGAGCTACAATCCAGGGCCTTCCTGAGTGCCAGCGTAATACCGGTTTAGCAGGCGTATACTCCCACTGCTGCTGGGGCTCTCCAAACCCCTAATTATAAAGTCACAGAAAAGAAACAAATTCCGCAACAGTGGTGTAAAGAAGGACCAGGAGAGATTTGCAGGTAAAATTGTATTTAATACATCTCAAAACGTGTATAACATAACAGGCACAGCAAACAGACCCCGCTGACGCGTTTCCCGCTTCACAAGCGGTTCATCAGAGCTGGGAGAAAAGGTGTTACAGACAGCTGTTAAATCACAGGTAACAAAGGTGAGTAGCCAATCAGCATACAGAATTCTCACCTACGTCTCAACAATCTATAAACAAGATAGTTTTCACTATCCCTAAAGTTGATATAAATTCATTCTGAACAACACATATATACAAAAAATCATTAAAACAGAACACCAATTCTAAAATGAGTAATAAATCAAAGTACAGAATATCAGAACCCTTTAACAAACGAACAGTGCAACTGTTATTACATTAAAGTAACAGACTCCCGCATTACAGTAGCCACCACAGTATAAAAGTCAAATGCAAGCAAAAATCTTTTGCGGCAAACGCAGGAATATGTTTCAATGCAATAACCATACATAATAGAATTGCACCGTGATCGAACAAGTGATAGAATTGTATATCAACAAGCCAAAGAACATATTAATACATTTGATACTGTTACTAGGACTAAATGTGTAATGTCAAATAGAAATGTTCCATTGTTTTAAAACAAAGCATCACATTACTCACATTATTACCTAGTCTTCAAGATTATAATGAAAACTAGTATTGTACTTTCACAAATGTATGGAACATAAATTGAATTTTTAAGCATCAATGAACAGTTTAATATCGCTTATTTTATTGATCCCTAGAGGGGAACCAGTTTTTTTTTGTTTTTTTTTTGAAAAATATTTTTTATTGAGGTAATCAAACACTCATAAAACAGTTACAATTTGAAGGGCAACATCACAAACACAATAATGTAAGGGACAATAGATACATAGGTCAGTTCTTCAGTTAATAGGGAGTCACCTCGTCTAGCCGGGTCAAAGTGTTACCCTTCAACACTATGCCTCATTTTATTACTATATCTGCAAAGTGACCTCAAAGCGACAGAGATCCCCCAAGGGATCTGGCAACTTAGGTGTAGTTGAGGACACAACATTAATACAATAATACAGTTTACTTACAGTCAATCAATAATTAGTAAGGGATTAGACTCAGACAACTCTACCGTGAATAGTATGCTTAAAGTGGTAACTTGGAATTACATAAGAGAGATCAAACAAGAGAGACAATAGTGTAGTTATTAGGCACAAAAAATCTTCCTATCTCCTGACCAACATATTAGAGTTACATAAGCACAGAATCTGTAAGCAACACAATACATAACGTTAGACACATTAATTATTACCGTAGTAGGTCTGAAGAGCCTATTTACACTTATAGGAGGACAAACTTGAACATAGGCTCTACGAATAGGGCAGAGACTGCTAAACTCTGCCAAAAATGGTGCGGAGGATAAACTATTTATCCCTTTCCGCATAAAAGAGATAAGGGGGGGGGGGGGCGTGGGGCCAACCAAATCAAATGGCCCTCTACTCTATCAGCATGTCAAACCCTGTCACTGAGTGTGTAGATCTAGAGGGGACGCAGGGACGGGGAGGGGCACCATGAGACCATGAAATATTTTTTGTCATAAAGAAATACGGCAAATTGTGAAATTGAAGGTTGGACTGGTTACCTTCACACTTAAAACAAAATAAGCTTGTATACAGTATATAAACCTTATGCTCTAACCTGCCAATAATTTACATAGGGGGAGGAGACTTAATTACACTAATTAGTATGCTCCTGGGGTGCTACATATAGAGTCTGATAATAAGCTTGTGATTGAAAGATAATGCATACGACCAGATGGTGGGTTACGTCAGAGTTACATAGTCAACACTCGGGAATCTTATATAGTACTCTTCAATAAGCTGTGCCCACCCCCCTCTGTTGCACATTATAACTAGGAGGACCTAAAACTCTCGTTGAGGGAATGGGTGACTAGGAGTATTTATCCGAATTTGGTAAAGAATATCCTTATAAACCACCTGGATCCATGGAGCTTTGCACTGGATCACACCCAACAGAGACGTCCAACTTAAATGCTTAATGACAAAATAGAGGTATATGAACTTTCTAGTACAATCTCTAAGCTAGTCATATTTGGAGATATATTCGTCCATTCCCAATTGCATAGGATAGTAATAGAGATAAGGAACTTGAGAATCTGAAAAATGGCAAACAGGAGAGGTCCAGGGGAGAGGGAAGCCATCAGAGGGCTGGGTCTGGATAGTGGGTAGGAAAGTAAAAGGAAGGGAGGGAAAAGGGGAGGGAGGGACGAAGAAATGGGGGGAGGGAAGGGGAAGGGAAGAGGAGGGTGGGGGGGAGAGTAAGGAAGAGAGGATGGGGGGGAAGCTAGGAGAGAGGAAAGGAGGGGAGGTGTCACATAGAGTGTCGCAAAGTCCAAGTTTAAATACAGTCAAAGATACAGTTTTAGATATCTTGAAGGTCACACAAGGAAATAAGGTACTGAGTAATCATATAATCACATTGATCCCATCCCCGTCCCCCCCAGCGTCCAGCACTAGAATGACAACCAACAGCTCTTAATTGGCAAACAGGGGGGCCCAGGATGCAGGGAAGCTAACAGGGGGAATCAGATCCGGGATGTAATTAGGGCAGTAAAGGGAAGGGAGGGAAGGGGCTGAGGGAGGGAGTAAAAGAAGTGGAAGGGGGGGAGGGGTGTAGGGGGATGGGGAAAAGGAAGTGGGAAAGGGATAGTGAAGGCCAGGGATAGGGGAGAGAGGGGGGAAGGGAAAAGGAAGGGAGGGGGAAAGAAGAGGGGAAAGAAAGGGAAGGGAGGAGGGGAGGAGAAGGAAGGAGGATAGGGAGGGGGAGGGTAAGGGAAGGGGAAAATGGAGGGGGTGGGGGGAGGAAGGGGAGAGGGAAGGAGGGAGGGGGAAGGGGAGGGGCATGGGAGAGGGAAGGTCCAAAGGAACAAGCAGAGTTGGGCGAGAAGCAGAAGAAGAGAGAATAAACCAGGACTCAAAGGCAATTTTGATAACTTAGAAATGACTAACAATCATGGGTGTAGATAACTGGCAGTCCTCAAAATTGTTGATTACCACTTATAAATATTAAACAGTAAACTAAGAACAAAGTAGCTGTCCAATAGTACGTTACCACTCCTTGAGCGGCAACATAATGCTTCCAACAGTCTTAGTCCGAGCATGGACCTGGTCAATAAACAGATGGACCAGATTTCAAGAATCCATGGCTTGATGCAGGGAAAAAGGGGCAATCTCTTCCAAACACAAAGGGGGAATCATCTGACTGGATCTTGCCTGCCCGGGTCCCAGGCCTGAGCCACCGCTCTCAATGGAGGGCCCAGCCTCCGTGGCCGGGGCGGATCAGTATCTGCGTTCTCAGCGGGTAGATTCCAGAGCCTCAGCAGGTCGTGAGCCTGTCTTGGAGTGAGGGCTGTGTGTTGGGTGCCGTCTTTGGTAATGATTAGTTTGGTGGGGAACCCCCATCTGTAGCGGATTTGGTTCATTCTGAGGGCTCTTGTGACTTCATTGAAAGTTCTCCTTTGTTGGAGTGTGAAGGATGATAGATCTGGGAATAAGGCTACATCTTTAAATTGCTCTGGTAGCTGGGGTTGCCGCAAGGTAGCCCTTAGTAGCTTGTCTTTATATGTAAAGTAGTGTAATCTAGCTATGGTGTCTCTTGGTTTGTCCATAGGCAGGTTCTGTGGTCTGGCTGCTCTGTGAATTCTATCAATCTTAGTGTCAGCTTCCTCTGAGGGACCCAAGATAGCTCTGAATAGTGCTTGGGCATATCTCTCCAGCTCCTGGGGGCCAACCGATTCAGGGATACCCCTAATTCTGACGTTATTCCGTCGGGAACGGTCTTCGAGGTCAGCCAATTTCGCTTCGAGTGAGGATACCTGATCAGCAAGGTTCTGAGTGTAGCTAACCCAGTTGGTATGGTCAACTAACAGGTCCTCCTGTTTACGTTCAATTATGTCAGTGCGCTCATTAACTGAGACAATGTCTTTCCTCAAGTCGTCAAAAGACCTTTCTAATTTGTCAAATCGCTTTGCGAAAGATTGACTCTGTTGATCCAGGAGAAGTTTGATAGAGTCCATAGTGATCAGCCCATCCTGGGACCGCGAGGGCGGTGAACATCGAACTCTGGCCCTTCCCTCCGAGAGGGATGGGGATATTGATCTTTCATCATCAGAGACCTCCGGGTTAGGGTCTCTTATGGGATGGAAATGGTCCCGGACCGTATGTTTTAAGGATTGAGATCCCTTCTGCTTTTTCCTGGCTTGTTGCGACATGTTAGAGTAAGCAATTGGTGGTGAGTGAGAATATCTTCAGGGAGGGGACAGATCTGGAGTCACACTTGAGTATGTTTGGCACGTTTAAATTCTTACTTAGCTTCAGGGAGTGCCCCCCCTCAGGGATAATGCCACCACTGGGCTCAGCCGGTAAAAGGAAATAGGATGTGACCCGCTCTTATGTCAAGAGCGGGAAAGGGGGAGGAGAGGCACTCAGTCACACCTGGTAGCTATTTAGTGTGCGGGGCTTAGGCCTCTAGGTAGTTGCAGGGGACGCAGCTGTGTAGTTTAGGTGTTTAAGGATTCAGCAATGTTCATTTAAATCAAGCACTTTCAGGATACTGTGTGCACTAAACAGGATATTCTATGCTTATATTGTAGACACCTTCACAATTATTATATTCCAGCAGCTGTCAGGCAAATAGGGCTGGGCTGAGGCCAGTGAGGCCAGTAGATAGTGGGTCTGTGCTTAGTTCCCAATGTGCCCGTTTGTTAGGGCTGCTAGTGTAGCAAGTGAGTAACCAGTGGTTATGGGCTGCTTGCGGCACAGGAGGGACCAGGCAAGAGATATGTGCTTGATAAGGTGCCCCCAAGTCTTAAGTAGTTAGTTCTTTTTAGAGCTCTCTATGTAGCTGCTGCTGCTGGGGAAATCCCCTGTATAAGGCAGCCACGTGGGTCAGGATCTTAAATGTTCCGGCTGTGAGGGATCCAATACATGATAAGTGCCAGAGCCCTGACAAAACCCCACTGTTAGGAGTAAGTCTCAGTCCTGTATACTATCCCTGAGTAGGCTGGATGTACAGAGCCTGACTTTCAGGGTGTGTGGGCCTCAATAAAAATGGCGGATATTCGCACCAACTCTTCCAGGGGCCTCCTTGCATCAGGTTAGTGTGGGCTTGTGTGGGGTCTGAGGGCTATCAGTCTGTTGGGGGTAAGTAGGTCAGTTGGACCGGGAGATCGCTGATCACAACAACTTACTGTAGTGATGACAAGCCGCGTAGCCAGCTAGCGGGTAGTGGGTAGTGGAGGATGTCACACACGCAGTCTGATGAGCAGCCGGGGCCCGATGTATACCAGAGAGGGCTGTTTACAGCACACCCTCTCAGCTTGCCTCCTGCTGTTAATCTTCGGCTCTGGAGCGGATCACCGCCTCTCCGGAGCTGGCGTAGGCTGCAGAACTCTGGCTAGGAAGGACCCGGTCTGTGCGAAAGAGCAAAGTGTCTCAAAATCCAGGTGCGGTCCTTTTAGTTGTTGGGCAGTGTCCCAAGAGCACAGGAGAGACGTTTCACCCCCAATGGGGCTCTAGAATCGGGCAATAAGATATTTATTAGGGTTAATAAGTGAGGAGCTCACATATAGGACGTCTGGCTCTGTTAGCGGTTAGCTTCGCCCCCCGGGGAACCAGTTTTTAAAGTATAGATCCAATAGATCTCTCTCTTACTTAGAGCCTTATACCTGTCACCACCTCTGGTGTTCATTTTTACTTGTTCAATACCTTGGAAACGAAAATACCTAAATTTATCAATATGTTCGTAAAAGTGCTTTGCCACTGGTGTTTTTGGTACATCAGCCTCTAGGGACAAAAGATGTTCTCTGATCCTATCCTTTAAGCTCCTAGAGGTGATACCCACATACTGAAAATTACAATGTAGACAGGTAATGAGGTACACCACAAATGTAGAGCTACAATTGATACGTTCCCTAATATTATAGGTTGTGTTAGTATTTGTTGAATGGAAAGTATCTCCTACAAGAGCAAAGTCACAGCTCTTGCATGGTCTCACTCCACATTTGTAGAAACCACATTTTTTGGACAACCAATTGCCAGTTTTACCCACCATCACCGAAGTGTTGGTATTAGCTCTAGAATTAAAATTCTTATTTATTTTGTCCCCTATAGTATCAGATCTGTAGGAGATAAATTTACAGTTTCTCGATAGTACCTTAAGATCTTCATCCATTTCTAATAGGGGTAACCTTTTTTTAATGACATTGCAAATGGCATCATATTGGTTGCTAAACTTAGTTATAAAATTGACACCAATATTGCCATGGGTCACACTCCTATTTCTAGGTTTTTGTTTATCTTTAAGCAAATTACCTCTGTTAAAACCAGAGACTAAATTGGCAATTTTAACTAATTCTTTTGGATTATAACCTCTATCAACCAGACGTGTAGTTAATTCATTAGCATGTTTCCAATAACTATCCAATGTACTACAATTACGCATTAGCCTAATATATTGACCCTTGGGGATTCCCTTTTTCAAATGCTTGGGATGTAGAGAATCAGCTCTTAAGATAGTGTTCCCAGAGGTCTCCTTTCTATAGACTTCAGTGACAATTGAGTTCACATTATGTGCTAAGAGTACATCCAGATAGGATATACTATCACCGGAAACATTATAGGTAAAACTGAGGTTGTTATCATTAAGATTCAGATTATCAACAAATCTCTCTAGATTATTTATTTCACCCCCCAGACTATCAAGATATCGTCGATGTACCTGGTATATAACATGATGTCATCTTTATAAGGGTTATCATTGCTAAAGATCTTCCTTGTTTCAAAATCAGCTAAGTATAGATTCGCATACGAGGGGGCAAATTTTGCCCCCATCGCTGTCCCTCTAAGTTGTAGATAAAAATCACCATTGTACATAAAATAATTGTGATGTAAGAGAAAAGAAATAGCTTCTATTAGAAACTCGATTAAGCTATCATCATACCCAGAATACCTAAGGAGCATTCTTCTAATGGCACTTAATCCCTGTTCATGCGGTATGCATGAGTACAGGGAAACTGCATCTATAGTAGAGAATACAAAACCTTCCTTCCATTCAAAATCTTTGATGGACCTTAGTAAGTGTTTAGTATCTCTTAAGAACCCTGGTAATTGCAGCTGTAGCTGTGCATCAACCCACTGACCCAATCTTTCCCCCAGAGAGCCAATTGCAGAAATAATTGGTCTCCCTCTTCTCCAGAAAGTAGATGGATGTACCAGTGTCCCGCTGGTTTCTGCCAATTTTAGCTGATAATATTGTTGGACATATTCTGATTGCGAGAAGTAACCATGATGTGCATTTTATCCGCTGCACTGTTTTCTAGGCTGACCACTGCATCTACGGTCCTCAGTGTTGCCTTTTTCTTTAGAAGAGCTTGGACAGCACATTTGGAAACCCCTGTCTGCCTTGAAATTTTTGCCTGGGGGAGATCGTCAGGAGATAGACTGTCGGGGCAGTGATAGGGAATTGGGACACTGATCCTTGACCCAGGAATCAAGATCCTGGACATGGATAGTTGAGATGCTGTGGTTGATAATTGCAGAGAGCTTCTGCAGGGTTCAGCAACTGTAAAATGTATGCGAAAATGAATATCTGTTGTTTCATACAATCATCATTGCTTTTACTGCTAATTTGAAGACATAAGCATGTTGGTATGAGAGTAATCTCTATATCAACCATATTCTTTATCATCACCTGTCTCAGTAAAAAAAAAAACTAGTAACGTAACGTCAAGACAATAAGCAGATGCCTCATATTTATAGCCAATAGTGGCTTCTATGATCAAGTTTGAAATGTTAAAATTGTAAACATATTTTATAAGGAAATTATACAGCTAAACAGCAAATACAAAAATGAAAAATATCATGGAAAAAATGCAGTACTGTTGCACCCAAAGGATATTACATAATAATGAATCAAACATAAAATTAGACAAAAAAATAATGAATAATACATATGTTTACTGATGCAGTTGTAATCGTATATATAACTGACCTTTCTGCAGTGGTACGACGTCAAACTGGAAAAATTCTCAAATTTCAGACCCACCTAGGTAAGAAAAACACACAATATAATGATATACCATTTGCAAAATGACTCATTTCTGTTTGTATTCATCTTGTAGTGTATAATGTTTCATTAACATCTGATAGCAAATTTCAATACAGTTAAATGGTAGGGAAAAAACCTTATGTGAATGCCAGTGTTTAAGTTCCACCAAGGGTAGGATCACAATCTATCACAACCAACATTCTTATATTAATATACTTTTATAACTTTTAAACCTCTAAAATTCTGCCTGTTTCTAAGCCACTAGAGAGAGCCACTTATCACATGCTTTTTTATTAGCTTTTCACAACAGGGGAGTGCTAGTTCATGTGAGCCTAATAGATAACATTGTGCTCACGCCCGTGGGTTCTATCAACACAGCACTAACTTGGCTTAAATGCAAGTCAATAGATAATAAATAAAGATGCTTAGATACAAGGTAATCACAGAGATAAAAAGTATATTAATATAACCATGTTTTTTGTGCAAAACTGGGGAATGGGTAATAAAGGGATTGAGGCCTACTTATCAAGCCGTCAACTGTGCTGCATTCGCCGGCACCAATATGCTCGCCTAACATTGCGGCCGCGGACCTGAATACGCTCTCCATATTTAACAAAAAACTGTCAAAAAGCCGCGCACCAAGTACGGGGCGATGAGCAGCAGACTGTTGTTAACTAAACAGTCATCGATCTCGCTGCTATTCGGCTTTTTCACAGCTTTATTTGTATACTGTCACTAAACACAGCCACTATACTAAACTGTTTAACCCCTATCCCGCCGCTCCCGGACCCCGCCACAACTAAATAAAGCGGCCGAAGTCTTCATCCAAGCCCGCAGAAGTCTTCACCCAGACGGCATCTTCTATCCATCCGGTGCGAAGCGGCTCCATCTTCCAGACATCCGACGCGGCGCATCCTCTTCTTACTACGTCTTCTTCCCGAATGAAGATTCCTTTAAATGACGTCATCCAAGATGGCGTCCCTTAGATTCCGATTGGCTGATAGAATTGGCTGATTGGAATAGCCAATAGAATGCAAGCTCAATCCTACTGGCTGATTGGATCAGAAGTCTTCATCCAGACGGCATCTTCTATCTTCATCCATCTGGCGCGGAGCGGGTCCATCTTCAAGACATCCAAGGCGGAACATCCTCTTCATCCGACGACCGACGACTGAATGAAGGTTCCTTCAAATGACGTCATCCAAGATGGAGTCCCTTAGATTCCGATTAGCTGATAGAATTTTATCAGCCAATCGGAATTAAGGTTGAAAAAATCCTATTGGCTGTTGCAATCAGCCAATAGGATTTTTTCAACCTTAATTCCGATTGGCTGATAGAATTCTATCAGCTAATCGGAATCTAAGGGACTCCATCTTGGATGACGTCATTTAAAGGAACCTTAATTCGGGAATAAGACGTCGTAAGAAAAGGATGCTCCGCGTCGGATGTATGGAAGATGGAGCGTCAGATGTATGATGAAGATAGAAGATGCCATCTGAGTGAAGACTTCTGCGGGCTTGGATGAAGACTTCGGCCGATTGGATGAAGACTTCTGCGGGCTTTTTGTGGAGGATGGATGTCGCATCTTCAAAACTGTAAGTGGATCTTCAGGGGTTAGTGTTAGGATTTTTTAAGGGTTTATTGGGTAAGTTTTATTTTTAGATTAAGGTTTGGGCTGCAATAGAGCTAAATGTCCTTTTAAGGGCAATGCCCATCCAAATGCCCTTTTCAGGGCAATGGGGAGCATAGGTTTTTTTAGTTAGGTTTTTATTTGGGGGGTTGGTTGTGTGGGTGGTGGGTTTTACTCTTGGGGGGGTATTTGTATTTTTTATTTACAGGTAAAAGAGCTGATTTCTTTGGGGCAATGCCCCGCAAAAGGCCCTTTTAAGGGCTATTTGTAGTTTATTGTAGGTTAGGTTTTTTTTTATTTTGGGGGGCTTTTTTATTTTCATAGGGCTCTTAGATTAGGTGTAATTAGTTTAAATCTTCGATAATTTCTTTTTTATTTTGTGTAACTTAGTGTTTATTTTTTTTTTTGTAACTTAGTGTTTGGTATTTTTTGTAACTTAGTTGTTAGTTTTTTGTAACTTTGTAATTTTTAATTGTAGAATTAAATTATTTGAGTAGGGTTAGGTTTTTAATACAGGTGGCCCTCGTTTTACAACGGTTCAATTTACACCGTTTCAGAATAACAACCTTTTTTTCCAGTCATGTGACTGCTATTGAAAAGCATTGAGAAGCAGTGCATTTATTAAAATAGCCAGTAGGTGGAGCTGTCCGCTTGTGTTGCAGCAAAGCCAAGCAAGCTGAAATTAATCAATTTAACCAGACCTGAGCTATCGAGCATATTTCAAAGGAACAAGATCTTCCTGTCTATAAATCAGTCCAGATTGAAATGCATAGAAAGAACTGTTTGCAGAAAAATGCAAGTGAAGTCTATTGTGTGATTATTTTTTTAGGTTTATAATGCTGTTTAGCAAATGTTTTTGTTCATTTAACTTAGTTTAATTATATATTCTGTGTTGTGTGATTATTTTATTAGGTTTATAATGCTGTTTAGCATTTAAAGTCTTCATTTCAAAGCTTTAAAAATAATGTATTAGGTGTTACTTATGACAATTTTGAGAGGGGCCTGGAGCCTATCTCCCTCACCTCCCATTGACTTACATTATAAACTGGGTTTCAATTTACAACAGTTTCGATTTACAACCATTCCTTCTGGAACCTAAACCCGGCGTAAACTGAGGGCTACCTGTATATAATATAGTTAATTTAATTTGTAGCTTATTGTAATTGTAGTATAACAGTTAAGGTAGATTAATTATCAGTTTAATATAGTTTAATGTAATTTTAGTATAACAGTTAGGGTAGGTTAATTATTAGTTTAATATAGTTTAATGTAATTTTATTATAACAGTTAGGGTTGGTTAATTATTAATTTAATATAGTTTAATATAGTTTAATTTAAATCTAAAGATAAGTTTAAATTTATAATAAGATAGGGATGAGTTAATATTTAATATAAAGTTAGCGGGTTGTTAGTTTTAGGGGTTAATAGTTTAATTTAGTTTATGGCGATGTGGGGGGCTGGCGGTTTAGGGGTTAATACATTTATTTAATTGCGGTGGGCTCCGGGAGCAGCGGGATAGGGGTTAATAACTTTATGTAGGTGGCGGCGGTGTCAGGAGCGGCAGATTAGGGGTTAATAAGTATAATGTAGGTGGCGGCGGTGTTGGGGGGGCAGATTAGGGGTTAATATCATAATGTAGGTGGCGGCGGTGTAGGGGGCGGCAGATTAGGGGTTAATAAGTATAATATAGGTGGCGGCGGTGTTGGGGGGGGCAGATTAGGGGTTAATAACATAATGTAGGTGGTGGCGGTGTAGGAGGCGGCAGATTAGGAGTGTTTAGATTCGGGGTACATGTTAGGGTGTTAGGTGTAAACATAACTTTTATTCTCCCATAGGAATCAATGGGATATTGGGCAGCAGCGAACATAAGCTTTCGCTGCTTTCAGACTCCCATTGATTCCTATGGCATCCGCGGCCTCCAGGGCGGTGGATTGAAAACCAGGTACGCTGGGCCGGAATAGTGGCGAGCCTACCTGCTAGGAATTTGTTAACTAGCAGAGTAGTTAGAATTTGCATTTGGAACATCTGTAGTGACGTAAGCATCGATCTGTGTTGGACTGAGGCAGGTGGATCGTATGTTACGTCACAATTTTCAACTTGTGCCGGTCTGTAGGCTTCGATAACTAAGGGGAATCAAGCTCTCCACAATTACGCTGCGGAATTCCAGAGTATTTGCGGTTGACAGCTTGATAAATAGGCCTCATTATCTATCTTTTGAAACAATAACATTTTTTTAGTTGACTGTCCCTTTAAAGGATCAGTAAATACAGTAGATTTGTCACTGTTCTTCTGCAAACTATTCACTACATTCTAGTGCTCTCTCCTCTCCTGTAACTCTCTTTTGGTACGTGAATAGAGTCCCTGTTCATCTACAAACTATTCAGTGCATTCTAGTGCTCTCTCCTCTTCTGTAACCCTCTTTTGGTACGTGAATAGAGTCTCTGTTCATCTGTAAACTATTCACTACATTCTAGTGCTCTCTCCTCTCCTGTAACTCTCTTTTGGTACGTGAATAGAGTCTCTGTTCATCTGCAAACTATTCACTACATTCTAGTGCTCTCTCCTCTCCTGTAACTCTCTTTTGGTACGTTGTTAATTTAGCCCTGCATTTATTGTAATGTTATCCCAATGTCTTACTTCTAATCTTTTTTTAATTGCCAGGTGATGTTCAATCCTTATGAATACTTGCTATTATTCCTAAATGTATAGCTGTTGTATGTCATAGCTCCTACCTCCTCCAAATTTTACTGTCTTGTTTATCGTAACTTTGCTCACCCTGACCTGACCAGAATCTAACTTTTCAAGTGGCCTTTTAAATTGTCTTTGACTTAGCAATCAAGTAATTTAGTGGACCCAGCTGACTGCCCTGCCTATATATTTAACACTAGCTTGGGCTGTGCATTGCCTGGGCA
Source organism: Bombina bombina (assembly GCF_027579735.1). Taxonomy (NCBI): domain Eukaryota; kingdom Metazoa; phylum Chordata; class Amphibia; order Anura; family Bombinatoridae; genus Bombina; species Bombina bombina. Next base: position 521,351,350 of record NC_069504.1, read on the forward strand.
GTATGCATTGTTACAACAGCATATGTTCACATTTCTTAAGTGAACATTTTATAAGTGAGGTATTAAGATAAAAATTATACAAGAATTGGATAAGGGGCAAGACACAAGGAAAGTACTCGTTATTTTGTGTTTTAAGTATCTGTTTCCTTATGCAAGTGCTGCTGTAATTCTGTGTTTTATGTGTTTAATTGGTTCCCATTTTTTTAAAAATGCTCAATATATTTATATTCCTTTTTGCTACCTCTTGCCGCTATAACAAACTATTTTACTCATTTACTCCTTCCCCCTCACCACCTGCTCTGTTCACTAGCCCATCTCTCTTAAACTCATCTTACCTTTGTACTCATGAACTTCACACATTCCTAAATTCAATCTCTTCCCCCTGCACCTCATCCCTAAAACAGTCTCATTATTGCAAATCGCATGCACGATGTCTTGGGGTCACACTTGACTCAGATCTTTCTTTCACTCCCTCACATTCAGTCCTTGGCTTCTACCTTAAAAACATCTCTAAAATTAGACATTTTCTTACACAAGACACAACTAAGATTTTAATCCACTCTCTCATCCTTTCCCACCTTGACTACTGCAACTCCGACCTCTCTGGTCTCCCTAGCTTCCGTTTAGTTCCTTTACAATCCATAATGAATGCCTCTGCCAGGCTCATCTTCCTTACACGTCGCTCTTCATCTGCTGCACCTCTCTGCCAATCCCTTCACTGGCTTCCTCTTTCCTCCAGGATTAAACACAAAATTCTCACTCTGACATACAAAGCCCTCAACTGCACTACTCCCCTCTATATCTCAGACCTTGTCTCTAAATACTCTCCCTCCCAACCCCTTTGCTCTGCTCATGACCTCCTACTCTCCTCCTCTCTTGTTACCTCCTCACATTCCCGTTTATGGGACTTCTCCAAACTGGCTCCCATCTTGTGGAACTCTCTGCCTTGCTCCACAAGACTCTCCCCTAGTTTTGAAAGCTTCAAGCATTGCCTAAAGACTCTTCTGTTCAGGGATGCATACAACCTACACTAACCTTTCCTAATACCAGTTCCTCTCCTCCATTGCTATCCGCCATGAACCCCCTTAGAATGTAAGTTTAAGAGCCCAACTGCTTGCAGATCACCTTCACAAGAGCTGACTACAACAGTGCGACTCTAGACAGGGCCCTCTACCCATTTGATCCCTATAATTGCTACCTTGTATACTGCCTATGTTTATAGCTGGTGACTCAAAAAGTGCACATTTTGTTAATGCAAGTAAATTGGAAAGTTGTTTAAAATTGCATGCTCTATCTGAATCATTAAAGTTTAATTTTGACTTGAGTGTCCCTTTAAGGTTACAGCAAAGCTCTTTTCATGGAACCCTTTTGTTCACTCTGCAAGGACAAAACTAATTTACACGTGTGATATTCACCTATAGTCATCACAAGACACTCAAAACTCAGTGTCAATATGAATTTCACACATATATTCTTTGTACTTTGTACTTCTATAGGCACTGCAGGTCATCTACAAATGGCATGATTTTATATTTCATATTTGATTTGATTTTTCACTGGTGAGAATGTCACAAACAGTACAGGCATTATTAAAATGAGATTTTTACAGGAGATCGTAAAAACGTGTCTTTCAGAGTTAACTACTGCAATCTTTTTCCATCTGCACCACTGCTAACTGATCTAAATGTATCTATTAGGTTATCTCGATGGCCAAACTGTGCACTTTTTTTATATTGCTATTTGGGCGTTTGAACTGTATAAAAAATGGTGAACACAAGTTTCTATTCAAAACTTTTATAATAACTTGTTTTTCTCTTGCTGCTTAGTATCTTTTTAAGAGACATTTAAAGGGACACTAAATCCAAAATGCTTCTTTCATGATTAAGTTAGAGAATATAATTTTAAACAACATTCCAATTTACTTCTATTATCTAATTTGCTTCATTCTTTAGATATCCTTAGTTAAATAAATTGCAATGCACATGGGTGAGCCAATCACACAAGGCAACTATGTGCAGCCACCAATCACTAGCTACTGAGCCTATCTAGGTATGCTTTTCAGCAAAATATATCAAGAGAATGAAGCAAATTAGATAATAGAAGTAAATTATAAAGTTGTTTAAAATGACATGCTCTTTCTAAATAATGACAGAAAAAATGTGGGTTTCATGTCCCTTTAAATCAGATTGTGGGGGGCGGAGCTAGTAATCAACTTAGGCAGACATACTTTATCAGAGCTCCCTGTAACAACAACTGATAAACAGCTTTTTGAGACACAATTTGGGGACCATTGGAACCAAAAATCCCTGGAGCAGTGTTTATATCCGACCTACAACACCGGGTTTGATTTTAAACAATTTTGAAGGGACTTTCGATATACCCGACAGAGAGAACCGGCAAACCATCAGGAAAGCCTGGGGCTTCGGCCTACTCCGGGAGCTTCAAACCACAGAAAGAGATTAACATTGCCAGAAACAGATGCGGTATAGGCGCGCAGCCATACACGCCCTAAAGGAGAGGCCTTGAGTCGGCGGGACAGCTCCACAACAACGGACATAGCCCCAGGGGAAAGAGACACAAGGAGGTGGACGACGCCATCTTGCCCCAAAAAAGTAAGTGTGCATCAGATAATTCACACGCACACAGGGCTTCTAAGCTAACCTAAACAGCCGGGCCTCGCTATAAAAGCCTACACAGAGACTTTGGACGCAATAATATAAACCTAGAATTTATTAAGGGCTGATCTGTAACCCCTAGAAACACTAGAAGGGTAAAGGTGGATGCAACAGATACTTTAAAACCGGTGCTCTCTGACTGCAGACAACGTTTAATGGTGTGAGACACTTGGGCTGAGATTCCTCTTCTCTGAAAGGGGATTAAGGGAGATTAGCTCACAGTCATCTGGGAGGGCCACGGCCCACTAAGCTGTACTACAGGTCAAATAAATATTAGCTTTGAACTGACACCACCCCAGCCTGAGTTTACTCTTTTATCATCATTGCTAAACGAAGGTCAGTGCCAGACTGTCACTCCCACCAAGAAATAACTAGCTCTTGAGGCATGAAGTCAGGGCGAAGGTAGTACAATCAGAGAGACACTTTTTGCAATGACCCTTCATCTCTCTACCTGGACCCCCGAAGACTGGGAAGACAACCTCCAACCACACTCCCTAACCCATGAAAGATAATGTAAGCATGTAAATGAAGTAGGGGTGGGAGACTAACCGGGTCACTAACTACAATAATGTTACTCAGATACTCTGTATGCTCTCAACTGATGCCTGAGATTCTCTCCTTGATATCATTCCAAACTCTTAGAGAGATTGCTGGGTTTCGCTACACTCGTACTACTATATGTATTGCCAAACACTGACACCAGAACAAACCTACCTGCAGTACCTGACTGGGATTTGGCAATCCTACGGATGATCTCATAGACGCAATAAACACAATAAAGAAAATTCCTTAGAGATTAAAACATGGCCTCTAGGAGAACTGTAAAGGGGGACAAGTCATTGAAATCTACAAATATGTCCACTTTTTTCAAGCCCTCCCAATCTGGCAAGACTCCTAAGGAGGCCGAGATAGGAGAAGACTCTACAACTACCAGATGACAACACCCCTCTAACAAAGGCAGATCTGCGCACGCTTGTCTCTAAAAAAGACATTGTGGATAATTTCGAAAAGCTATGGGAAAATAGACTCAATCCACATGTCTTTCACTAGTAGCTTATCAGAGATTAAATCAGATCTTACAGACATGGGAGGAAGAATCGAGACCCTAGAAGACCAACAGGACTCCATTGTGGGCAATATAGACGAAATGTCGCAAACGATCTCCTCACAACAACTACTTCTAGTGGAGTTCCAAGACAAGCTGTAGGATCTTGAAAATAGAAGTAGGAGAAATAACATCAGATTAAAGGGAGTCCCAGAAGAAATAACTAACAAAGATCTACCAGCATACTTGTCCCAACTCTTCAGTCAGATCACAGGAACTCGGTAGATTATGTCTTCCATGTAGAAAGGGCTCACAGAAAAGCGAAACCGAAGAATGGGCTCCCCCCCTAGGGATGTATTAATCAGAATGACCTTTTTTCCGGATAAAGAGAAAATACTACAAGCCTCCAGGAAAAACCCTACCTTCAAGTTTCAGGGAAACATAATTCAGTTCTATCAGGACTTAAGCCTACGGACCCTGCAACGCAGAAGCACCTTACTACCCCTCACCCTACTTCTCCGAAAACAGGAGATGCAGTACAAATGGGGATTCCCCTTTACACTAATCATAACCAAAGACTCTTGAACCTGGAAATACCATTGTTGCCATCTCCAGATCCTCTCTTTACTGGCAGTTCCACACCAAACCAACCCAGACATCAAATATCATGGCAGAAAATCAATCATAAAAGGTGAAAGACCCAGGAATCCAGAGGAAGTGAAACCTAGCCTACTAGAAAAAAGGAGAGAATGGCAATGAGAATCCTTTTGACTCAGAGGACGGGGCCTGGTGATCCTCTCTGAGGTGCTGAGATGAATGAAGAATCAGAGAGACCACGAGCCTTACACGAACTGTAACTTTGTTGACTGTCCCGTATAGTGCCTTTAGGTTGAATATTCACAACAAGTTTCTAACCGCAGGAGATCTCCCACGGGTGGAGGTTTTGAACCTTCTTGTGGCCTATCTTAACCTGTGGGCCCGGAGGAGTATCCTCCCTCCCCTTATTGTGTTGAATACTGAATATTTGCTTATTGTTACAATGTTATCCCCAAATGGGATACCCCATAGTTGGGGAACTGTTATTTATTTTGTTGTTAATAATATGTTGTTTTCTTTCTAGTCTTTTCCTCCACTTTAGTGACAACACTGCAATGCCCGAAGGTAAAGACAATACTGCTCTGCTGGGATCCCAGATCAGGGGTAGGAATCAGAACCAAAAGGTACCAGATCACACACCACTAACACACACAATAGTACTACTCTATGATCCCTAAGATTACAAAATCTCCCATAATGTCAGAGGGTTCAACACTGACATTAAACGCAAGATAGCAATGTCCCAATACACCTCTCTACAGGCAAACTTACTGTTTCTGCAGGAGACTCACCTCCTTAAAGCCAATATTCCAAGAAACTGGGCGAGACACTTTACCACCCATTTCCACGCCATGGCACCCACTAAGGAAAGAGGAGTCTCTGTTTTAATCAACTCCTCCATTAACTTTACACATGAGTGTACCATAGAGGACCTGGAGGGGAGATACCTGGTAGTTAAAGGTCGAATCTTAGATACTGAAGTCACACTATGTAATGTCTACGCCCCTAATGAAAACCAACACACCTTTTTTCCGAAATATAACCCAGCTACTGACACAATGGTCACAAACCAAGATCATTTTAGCGGGAGATTTTAACATAACCATGACCCGGTTGCAACCTAAGACCAACCACATACTGACCAACAAACAACTAAGGCATAACCGACTAATTAGATCAATCCAAGATCACCTGTCACCCCACTCTTTGATCAAAACATGGAGCACACTATACGGAGCCACCACAGATACCACGGTTTACTCAGCCGCACATAACTCATACGTAAGATTAGATTATATATTTGTTAGCCAAGTCCTCCAACCCCTAATATGGAGGTCAGATATACATGCATGTGTGTCGGACCACTCTATTATCTCCCTACAGATAGACGGACTGAGAGACCCAGATGGACTTCCAGGGGAATACTATAAATTATTTGGGTCCTCACTTGTCCCACATCTCACAAAATTCTGCAACCATATTATGGAGGGCAGCCCTGTCCCGCCGGATCTTTTATATGCTAAAATTGTGGTAATACCCAAACCAGAAAGAAATCACAAGCTATGTCAAAATTACCGTCCGATCTCCCTGATAAATCAAGACCTAAACATCTTTACGAAAATCTTGGCGAACCGCCTTAAAGTAATTATACCCCACCTGGTGCATCCTGATCAGGTGGGATTTATAAAAGATAGGGAGGTCCCAGACAATATTCGAAGGGTGACCAACTTAATACACTGGTTAGATGGGTCACGGACGCCTTCTTTGCTCCTGTCACTAGACGTGGAGAAGGCGTTCGACAGAATAGACTGGTGGTATATGCTTAATACCCTCAGGAGAATGGGTTTTGACGGTACATTTATAACAGCCCTACAGGCAATTTACTGCTCTCCAAATGCCCAGGTATCCTCAGCGGGTTATAGATCCAAAAGCTTCCCTCTATCACCACTTTTGTTCGCCCTATGCATTGAACCATTGGCAGCCAGAATTAGATCACACCCAGACATAGCAGGGGTCCATGTAGCAGATTCGGAATATAAACTCGCACTTTTTGCAGATGACATTCTACTGACTATGTACAAGTAAGACCGTACTTACAAGCTGTATGACACTTGAGAAGTGTCACAAATGCCTTCTGGACTGTTGGGAGTCGTCCAGCTAACTCACACTGGTGGAAGTCAGAGCAACTCTGGAGCAAGGGAGCAGCGACAGGCAGACAGCATGCAGTGACCAGCCACAAGCTTAGCACCAAGCCGGATCGTCCACTTGTGTTGATGGATACACCAGTGACAGTAGATACACTATTGGATACAATGTATCAAAAGGACTCCGAATGCAGCTGATATTGCACCTGAGGAAACGGTCAGGAAAGACCGAGAAACGTTGTGCTGCTATACTGTAAATAAAGTCTGTTTGTTTTTACTAGACTTTTGCCACGAATCATCATCTTTATTCAATCATATACTTTACAACTTTATTCAACATTCGGAGTCCTTTTGATACATTGTATCCAATAGTGTATCTACTGTCACTGGTGTATCCATCAACACAAGTGGACGATCCGGCTTGGTGCTAAGCTTGTGGCTGGTCACTGCATGCTGTCTGCCTGTCGCTGCTCCCTTGCTCCAGAGTTGCTCTGACTTCCACCAGTGTGAGTTAGCTGGACGACTCCCAACAGTCCAGAAGGCATTTGTGACACTTCTCAAGTGTCATACAGCTTGTAAGTACGGTCTTACTTGTACATTTGGCGTGTTTGAATCATCTGATTGTGCACCATGGTGGCGCCTTCTTTTTATATCTTTCACATCTATAGATCATAACATCTTGGGACACCAACAAGAATTTCGAAGAAGCAGCCTGCCATCTGTTCCAGACATTTGAATCTGGATTATGGACTTGACGAACTGTCCAAATTTCACATAACCACCATCTACCAGATTGGTTTGATTGGGACTTTTTATCACTCTGTATATTTATTTTGTAATGTTCACTCCCGTATTTATATATAGGGGTTTTTTATTATAGTATTGCACTATATGTTAACATCTTCACTTTTTATACACAGGTATTTGGCGCACTGGTTTTTTTCACATTCAATATTCTACTGACTATAACTAGGCCACTGATCTCGCTTCCCAACCTTTATGGGGTCCGAGACAATTTTTCGGCTATATCAGGATATAAAATAAATATGGATAAATGCGAAGCCCTATCTATAGCTATCCCCCCCCCCCCAAACTCAAAAACTCTTAGAGTCCAACTTCGAGTTTAAATGGATGAAGCAAACCCTCAAATACTTAGGAATACACCTACCGCCACAAACTGACCTACTCTATAAATTCAACTACATCCCTTTTTTCAAACAGATTAGATGAGACCTACTGAAGTGGAGGAGTTACAATTCTCCTGGCTAGGGAGACTTGCAGCCGTCAAAATGACTATTTTGCCACAAATCCTTTATCTCTTTAGAACACTCCCGATTAAGGTTATCAAATCAGATATAGAGAAACTCCAAGCCGAGTTTCTGTCCTTCATTTGGAGCAAGTCGGCAAGAGTAGCGAAATCCTTAATAAATAGACACATGGGAGGTCCGCATTTAATGGAATATTACAGAGCGGCTAGAATAGCGCAGGATAAAATGCTCCTACAGAGGTCAACAGACACGCTGTGGCCTATGATGGAGGCAAGGATGGGGGGCTGGAAAGCCCCAGACTCAATCTTTTGGGACGATAGAACATCTCGGCCTGCTATATCCCCACTAACACCCTACACTCTAGAGCTCACCCTTCACACATGGTCGAGGGTGGTGATGGGGGGAAACCTGATGCCTGGGTCCTCCTACCTCAACCCAATCCAGTATTTGGTACCTAGCGAGTTGCGGTCACAAATTGGGAAGTGGGAAAACAAGGGACTTTACAGGGTTGCTGATATACTAGATAACGGGAAACTGTTTTCCTTCACTCAACTACAAGAGAAAATAAAACCGCTAAAACTACACCGGTATATATACCTTCAACTCAGTTCTTCGGTGGGACCATTCCTCAGAGGAATTTGGGGGGGGGGCCCTACTGTTTTAGAGCTGCTCTGTGGTGATCCCCAACGCACTAAACACTCTATATCCAGACTATACCTGACAAGCCAATCCGGCCCACACAAGACAAAATCCTTGGTGATGCTGGCCTGGGAAAAAGACCTAAACATAACTAAGGACCTAGAAGACTGGGAATTAATATTTCAATCTGCCGATAGAGGCCTACTGAGTGTAGATTTAAAGGAAAGTGTTATGAAAACACTTTTCAGGTGGTACTTGACGCCGGTGAAAACCGCACACATGCACCCACAGGGCAGAAAATTATGCTACCGAGGATGTGGAGAGGTTGGCTCATACCGACATATGTGGTGGGATTGCACTGAGGTCAACGCACTCTGGAAACGTCTAACTTCTTTTGTTAGGCAATTGATAGGAGAGGAGATTGCTCTCACGATACAGCAGGCTCTTTTACATGACCACAACACCACGTTTAACAGACACCCTAATACCTTTCTCAGCATTCTCTGCACAGTCACGAGAACATGTATTGCAAAACACTGGAAGACGGGGGCCCCTACATGGGCTGAAATTCATAACAAGATGCAGCACACATACAACATGTACGAACTGGCATCTGGGATCTTAAACAATAGACACATTTCACCACATCTGGTACTATTGGATAAGTAGGGAAGAATCAGTCTAGGGTTTACCCCATAGTGGCTCCTGATTGGCTTTGCGAATCTTTATACTGAAAAGCAAACTTTATTATATGTATTGTGTTGTCACTCTTTTCCCAGTTGTTCCCCCACACACACACACTCAACTGTATGGAATCACTGGTTTCATGTATTTACCATTGTTTGAAGGGATTTGTTTTCCCATACTCTTTTTTTATATACTGCAGTAATGCTGGTGATAACACATATCTGGTATTGCATCACATTTGCAGAGAACTGCTGTTAAGTTTTTGAATCATTGAGATTTACAAGTTCGAAAAATGTTCTGTTTTTTTTTTTTTTTTTGGAATCTGGTTCCATAATCTATCTGTTGGAGCATGTGATATGCAAATTTTGATGTAAAAGGTATTTATAAACTGTGTGAAAACCTTAATAAAAACTATTTAAACATAAATGAGATTGCACCAGGTGGATTTTGTAGCAAATAGGGAGGCCCCGGATAACATAAGAAGAATGAAAAATATCATAAATCATCTAGGTTAATCGGAAACGCCTTCTCTGCTCCTGTCTCTGGATGCGGAGAAGACATTCGATAGAATAGATTGGGGATACATGATGGTGGTGCTGCAACACATGGGCTTTGATGGTCCCTTTATTAAAGTAATCCAGGCAATCTATTCTAACCCCACAGCACAAGTGGTGTCAGCAGGCTGCAGGTCTAAACCATTCCCCATAAGGAATGGAACAAGACAAGGGTGTCCTCTTTCTCCCCTAATATTTTCAATCTGCATAGAACCCTTAGCAGCTAGAATACGACTGTCCCCAGACATTACTGGTGCCAAAATAGCTAACCATGACTACAAACTTACCCTGTTTGCAGATGATATCTTAGTTACCATCACAAAGCCCTTGATATCTCTCCCGAATTTATATAATCTTCTTGATAGATTTTCACAGATCTCGGGATATAAAATTAATCTTGAGAAATGTGAGGCACTACAAATAGCTTTACCCCCCAAATGAAGAAGGACAACATATCCAAATGAGCAATGCTCAGGTCTATTCTGCAGATACAACCGAGACAGACATGGACAAGTAAGTAGGTAGTCTGACGCGTTTCACGCCCTCTAGTGGCGCTTCATCAGAGACTCCCTTTACCCCCATATGAAGAAAACCATAGAACTTAACTTTGAGTTTAAATGGGTGAAACATTCTCTTAAATATCTGGGGATCCAGCTGACAGCTCAGTTTCACCAACTGTATAAATATAACTACACACCATTATATAAAGCTATAAGAAGGGACCTCCAGAGATGGAAGAGATACACTTTTTCCTGGTATGGCCACCTCTCTGCAGTCAAAATGAATGTTTTCCCATGACTACTCTACTTATTTTGCACACTACTTATACCAATCCCGACCCTATAACTGTCCACACTACAAAAGGAAATTAATAGCTTATGTCAGAAGCAGCAAAAAAGTGAGAATCCTTTCACTGGTTCTGACACAACACAAAACTCTGGGAGGAGAGGGCATCCCAAATTTGATTGATTATTATAAAGCAGCCAGAATATCCCAAACAATGCTAATGGGGAGAAGACAGGGAGATGTTATCTGGCCCAGATTGGAGGCGGGGATAGATAGATAGATCTATGCATCCACCAGACAAGTTAAAAAATGGATAACAGATCACTATACCATACTACCCCCACAAACAGTAATGATTCCACTCAGGAAAATTTTGCCTCAAGAGCTTCATGCCACTATAGACAAATGGGCCAACAAAGGGTTGTATAGAGCAGTGTTTTTCAACCAGTGTGCCGTGGCACATTAGTGTGCCGTGAGAGATCCTCAGGTGTGCCGCGGCAGACTGACAACAGTGCGGCGGCGGCCCTCTTTCAAATTTTGAAATATTGGGAGGTATGTGACAGGCTCATCAGGCATCATTTACAACCATGACATTGACATTCATTCACAGACAATCATTACGATTGTTTGTGAATGAATGTCAATATGTCATGTATAGTTTGTAGGAGGCATGGCATGACAGCGCAGTACAGTGTGTATATATATATATATATATATATATATATATATACTGTATATATATATATATATCCTGTATTAGGCTACAATGTGTGATTTTGTAAAATTTTGGGATGGTGGTGTGCCACAGGATTTTTTAATGTAAAAAAGTGTGCCACGGCAAAAAGAGGTTGCAAATCACTGGTATAGAGTAGCGGGGGCTCTATTTAACAACATACTCATGACTTACACTCAGATCCAAGACAAATTGACACCGATAGAGATAAGGTGGTTTCCATATTTACAGTTGTCCTCCTCCATCCGGAAATACCTGGGTGACACTAGGACCTCTCCCCCTACAGTACTGGAAAACATGTACTCACTAGTATCTAGACCTAAGCACACAATATCTATCCAATATATAGCTATTCAGAACGACAACAATGCCCCCAAGACTACTCTGATGCTTAATTGGGAAGACAACATTAACATCACTTATGACAAACATACATGGGAGAATATATTTAGCTCGATTGGGAGAGGGTTGATCAGTGCAGATTTACGTCAAAATTCCCTTAAAATTGTATTTCGCTGGTATCTCACACCAACTATAACCTCCCACATGTCACAAACCGAGTCAATCCTATGTTACAGAGGATGTGGGAACATAGGTACTTTCAAACATATGTGGTTGGACTGTGAAGGGGTAAAACAGATCTGGCACTCCCTCTCCACCTTACTTAGCTCAAGTCTAGAGGAGGAGATAGAGCTCAATATATCTCAAGTTTTGCTACACACAGGTGACAAAAATATAACAAAGAAATTAATACTTTTATTAGAATACTGTGCATGATCACTAGGACAGCTATAGCATACCACTGGAAAATGGGAGTACCATCATGGATGGTAGTAAGGAATAAGATAAATAACATATCTAGGGCACAATCCGATATACGGCGTAGTTTGCGGCGCAAGCGAGGGAACCCGCGTCGCCCGCAGTTTCAGCTCGCATCTCGAGCTATCCAATATACGGCGCCGTCAGTTGATAACGTGCCGTAAGTCGGATAAACCAGCGATGTCCAGAAATCTGCGCAAGTACAAATTTCGGGCGTCGCCAGTGACTTACGCCACGTTAGAAACTGCCGGCGCCTACAAAACCTGACTAAAGTATGAAATCACCCGCACTGTCTAACACGCCTCCCTAACATAGCCCGACACGTCTAACATGCCTCCCTAACATAGCCCGACACGTCTAACCCTCTATCCGCTATCCCCCCTCACTATCCTAACAATAAAATATGTATTTAACCCCTAAACTGCCGCTCCCGGACCCCGCCGCAACCTAATAAAGTTATTAACCCCTAAACCGCCGCTCCCGGACCCCGCCGCAACCTAATAAAGTTATTAACCCCTAAACCGCCGCTCCCGGACCCCGCCACCAGCTATATTAAATCTATAACCCCCTAAAGTGAGCCCCTACCCCGCCGCCATCTATATTAAATTATTTAACCCCTAAAATACTAAACTATCCCTACCACTAAACCTAAGTCTAACCCTACAAATAGCCCTGAAAAGGGCTTTTTGCGTGGCATTACCCCAAAGTAAACTGCTCTTTTGCCAGCCCTTAAAAGGGCTTTTGGCTGGGCTTTGTCACAAAGTAATCAGCTCTTTTGCCTACAATCGAAATCCCCCTACATCGCTGCCACCTATAATAAATGTATTAACCCCTAATCTAATCCCCCTACACCGCCGCCAGCTATATTATCTATATTAACCCTAATTATATTAGGGTTAATATAGCTAATATAATTATTATATTATATATATTAACTATATTAACCATAATTATATTAGGGTTAATATAGTTAATATCGTTATTATAATATATATATATATATATATATATATATATATATATATATATATATATATTAAGTATAATAACCCTATCTAACTCTAACATCCCTAACTAAACTCTTATTAAAATAAATCTAATATTAATATTATAAACTAAAATATTCCTATTTAAATCTAAATACTTACCTATAAAATAAACCCTAAGGCCTAGATTTGGAGTTTTGTCGGTAACGACCCGAAAAACTAACGCCGGCTTTTTTCTGGCCGCACCATAAAAATAACTCTGGTATCGAGAGTCCACATAAAGGCTGCGTTAGGCTCCAAAAAAGGAGCGTAGAGCATTTTTAACGCAGCTTCAACTCTCGATACCAGAGTTGCTTACGGACGCGGCCAGCCTCAAAAACGTGCTCATGCGCGATTCCCCCATAGGAAACAATGGGGCTGTTTGAGCTGAAAAAAACCCAAACACCTGCAAAAAAGCCGCGTTCAGCTCCTAACGCAGCCCCATTGTTTGCTATGCGGTAACCCTTCCTACGTCTGCACTTAACACTCTAACATGTACCCCGAGTCTAAACACCCCTAACCTTACAATTATTAACCCCTAATCTGCCGCCCCCGCTATCGCTGACCCCTGCATATTATTATTAACCCCTAATCTGCCGCTCCGTAAAACGCTGCTACTTACATTATCCCTATGTACCCTTAATCTGCTGCCCCTAACACCGCCGACCCCTATATTATATTTATTAACCCCTAATCTGCCCCCCACAACGTCGCCTCCACCTGCCTACACTTATTAACCCCTAATCTGCCGACCGGACCTGAACGCTACTATAATAAAGTTATTAACCCCTAATCCGCCTCACTAACCCTATCATAAATAGTATTAACCCCTAATCTGCCCTCCCTAACATCGCCGACACCTAACTTCAATTATTAACCCCTAATCTGCCGACCGAATCTCGCCGCTATTCTAATAAATGTATTAACCCCTAAAGCTAAGTCTAACCCTAATACTAACACCCCCCTAAGTTAAATATAATTTAAATCTAACGAAATTAATTAACTCTTATTAAATAAATTATTCCAATTTAAAGCTAAATACTTACCTGTAAAATAAACCCTAATATAGCTACAATATAAATTATAATTATATTATAGCTATTTTAGGATTTATATTTATTTTACAGGTAACTTTGTATTTATTTTAACCAGGTACAATAGCTATTAAATAGTTAAGAACTATTTAATAGCTATAGTTAAAATAATTACAAATTTACCTGTAAAAGAAATCCTAACCTAAGTTACAAATAAACCTAACACTAGACTATCAATAAATTAATTAAATAAACTACCTACAATTACCTACAATTAACCTAACACTACACTATCAATAAATTAATTAAATACAATTGCTACAAATAAATACAATTAAATAAACTAGCTAAAGTACAAAAAATAAAAAAGAACTAAGTTACAAAAAATAAAAAAATATTTACAAACATAAGAAAAATATTACAACAATTTTAAACTAATTACACCTACTCTAAGCCCCCTAATAAAATAACAAAGCCCCCCAAAATAAAAAAATGCCCTACCCTATTCTAAATTACTAAAGTTCAAAGCTCTTTTACCTTACCAGCCCTGAACAGGGCCCTTTGCGGGGCATGCCCCAAGAAATTCAGCTCTTTTGCCTGTAAAAAAAAACATACAATACCCCCCCCCAACATTACAACCCACCACCCACATACCCCTAATCTAACCCAAATCCCCCTTAAATAAACCTAACACTAAGCCCCTGAAGATCATCCTACCTTGCCTTCACTATACCAGGTTCACCGATCGGTCCAGAAGAGCTCCTCCGATGTCCTGATCCAAGCCCAAGCGGGGGGCTGAAGAGGTCCATGATCCGGCTGAAGTCTTCATCCAAGCGGGCCAGAAGAGGTCTTCCATCCGATTGAAATCTTCATCCAAGCGGCATCCATCCGGAGCGAAGCGGCAGCATCCTGAAGACCTCCACCGCGGAACATCCATCCTGGCCGACGACTGAACGATGAATGACGGTTCCTTTAAATGACGTCATCCAAGATGGCGTCCCTCGAATTCCGATTGGCTGATAGGATTATATAAGCCAATCGGAATTAAGGTAGGAATATTCTGATTGGCTGATGGAATCAGCCAATCAGAATCAAGTTCAATCCGATTGGCTGATCCAATCAGCCAATCAGATTGAGCTTGCATTCTATTGGCTGATCGGAACAGCCAATAGAATGCGAGCTCAATCTGATTGGCTGATCGGATCAGCCAATCGGATTGAACTTGATTCTGATTGGCTGATTCCATCAGCCAATCAGAATATTCCTACCTTAATTCCGATTGGCTGATAGAATCCTATCAGCCAATCGGAATTCGAGGGACGCCATCTTGGATGACGTCATTTAAAGGAACCGTCATTCATCGTTCAGTCGTCGACCAGGATAGATGTTCCGCGGTGGAGGTCTTCAGGATGCTGCCGCTTCGCTCCGGATGGATGCCGCTTGGATGAAGACTTCAATCGGATGGAAGACCTCTTCTGGCCCGCTTGGATGAAGACTTCAGCCGGATCATGGACCTCTTCAGCCCCCCGCTTGGGCTTGGATCAGGACATCGGAGGAGCTCTTCTGGACCGATCGGTGAACCTGGTATGGTGAAGACAAGGTAGGATGATCTTCAGGGGCTTAGTGTTAGGTTTATTTAAGGGGGGTTTGGGTTAGATTAGGGGTATGTGGGTGGTGGGTTGTAATGTTGGGGGGGGTATTGTATGTTTTTTTTACAGGCAAAAGAGCTGAATTTCTTGGGGCATGCCCCGCAAAGGGCCCTGTTCAGGGCTGGTAAGGTAAAAGAGCTTTGAACTTTAGTAATTTAGAATAGGGTAGGGCATTTTTTTATTTTGGGGGGCTTTGTTATTTTATTAGGGGGCTTAGAGTAGGTGTAATTAGTTTAAAATTGTTGTAATATTTTTCTTATGTTTGTAAATATTTTTTTATTTTTTGTAACTTAGTTCTTTTTTATTTTTTGTACTTTAGCTAGTTTATTTAATTGTATTTATTTGTAGCAATTGTATTTAATTAATTTATTGATAGTGTAGTGTTAGGTTAATTGTAGGTAATTGTAGGTAGTTTATTTAATTAATTTATTGATAGTCTAGTGTTAGGTTTATTTGTAACTTAGGTTAGGATTTCTTTTACAGGTAAATTTGTAATTATTTTAACTATTTTAGCTATTAAATAGTTCTTAACTATTTAATAGCTAGTGTACCTGGTTAAAATAAATACAAAGTTACCTGTAAAATAAATATAAATCCTAAAATAGCTATAATATAATTATAATTTATATTGTAGCTATATTAGGATTTATTTTACAGGTAAGTATTTAGCTTTAAATTGGAATAATTTATTTAATAAGAGTTAATTAATTTC
This sequence comes from Bombina bombina, assembly GCF_027579735.1. Classification (NCBI taxonomy): domain Eukaryota; kingdom Metazoa; phylum Chordata; class Amphibia; order Anura; family Bombinatoridae; genus Bombina; species Bombina bombina. The sequence goes on from NC_069504.1 coordinate 521,367,717, forward strand.
GTTAGATTTAAATTATATTTAACTTAGGGGGGTGTTAGTATTAGGGTTAGACTTAGCTTTAGGGGTTAATACATTTATTAGAATAGCGGCGAGATTCGGTCGGCAGATTAGGGGTTTATAATTGAAGTTAGGTGTCGGCGATGTTAGGGAGGGCAGATTAGGGGTTAATACTATTTATTATAGGGTTAGTGAGGCGGATTAGGGGTTAATAACTTTATTATAGTAGCGCTCATGTCCGGTCGGCAGATTAGGGGTTAATAAGTGTAGGCAGGTGGAGGAGACGTTGTGGGGGGCAGATTAGGGGTTAATAAATATAATATAGGGGTCGGCGGTGTTAGGGGCAGCAGATTAGGGGTACATAAGGATAACGTAGGTGGCGGCGCTTTGCGGTCGGAAGATTAGGGGTTAATAAGTGTAGGCAGGTGGAGGCGACGTTGAGGGGGGCAGATTAGGGGTTAATAAATATAATACAGGGGTCGGCGGTGTTAGGGGCAGCAGATTAGGGGTACATAAGGATAACGTAGGTGGCGGTCGGCAGATTAGGGGTTAAAAGATTTTTTTCGAGTGTCGGCGATGTGGGGGGACCTCGGTTTAGGGGTACATAGGTAGTTTATGGGTGTTAGTGTACTTTAGAGCACAGTAGTTAAGAGCTTTATAAACCGGCGTTAGCCCAGAAAGCTCTTAACTACTGACTTTTTTCCTGCGGCTGGAGTTTTGTCGTTAGATGTCTAACGCTCACTTCAGAAATGACTCTAAATACCGGAGTTAGAAAAATCCCATTGAAAAGATAGGATACGCAATTTACGTAAGGGGATCTGCGGTATGGAAAAGTCGCGGCTGGAAAGTGAGCGTTAGACCCTATTTTGAGTGACTCCAAATACCGGCGGTAGCTTAAAACCAGCGTTAGGAGCCTCTAACGCTGGTTTTCACGGCTAACGCCAAACTCTAAATCTAGGCCTAAGATAGCTACAATATAATTAATAATTACATTGTAGCTATGTTAGGGTTTATATTTATTTTACAGGTAAATTGTTAATTATTTTAACTAGGTATAATAGCTATTAAAAAGTTATTAACTATTTAATAGCTACCTAGTTAAAATAATTACCCAATTACCTGTAAAATAAATCCTAACCTAAGTTACAAATACACCTACACTATCAATAAATTAAATAAACTACAAATATCTATCTAAAAATACAATTAAATAAACTAAACTAAATTACAAAAAAAACAAACACTAAATTACAAAAAATAAAAAAAAGATTACAAGATTTTTAAGCTAATTACACCTATTCTAAGCCCCCTAATAAAATAATAAAGCCCCCCAAAATAAAAAAATTCCCTACCCTATTCTAAATTAAAAAAAGTTCAAAGCTCTTTTACCTTACCAGCCCTTAAAAGGGCCTTTTGTGGGGCATGCCCCAAAGAAAACTACTCTTTTGCCTGAAAAAAAAACACAATACCACCCCCCAACATTACAACCCACCACCCACATACCCCTAATCTAACCCAAACCCCCCTTAAATAAACCTAACACTACCCCCCTGAAGATCTCCCTACCTTGTCTTCACCACACCGGGCCGAACTCCTCATCCGATCCGGGCGATGTCTTTATCCAAGCGGCAAAGAAGAAGTCTTCATCCCGGCGATGTCTTTATCCAAGCGGCAGCAAAGTCTTCTTCCATCCGGCAGCATCTTCCATCAAGCGGCATCTTCAATCTTCATTCTTCGCTCCTCCGACGCGGAGCATCCATCCCGGCCGACGACTGAACGATGAATGAGGTACCTTTAAATGACGTCATCCAAGATGGCGTCCGTCGAATTCCGATTGGCTGATAGGATTCTATCAGCCAATCGGAATTAAGGTAGAAAAATCTGATTGGCTGATTGAATCAGCCAATCAGATTCAAGTTCAATCCGATTGGCTGAACCAATCAGCCAATCAGATTGAGCTTGCATTCTATTGGCTGATCGGAACAGCCAATAGAATGTGAGCTCAATCTGATTGGCTGATAGGAATTAGACGGACGCAATCTTGGATGACGTCATTTAAAGGTACCTCATTCGTCGTTCAGTCGTCGGCCGGGATGGATGCTCTGCGTCGGAGGAGCGAAGAATGAAGATTGAAGATGCCGCTTGATGGAAGATGCTGCCGGATGGAAGAAGACTTTGCTGCCGCTTGGATAAAGACATCGCCGGGATGAAGACTTCTTCTTTGCCGCTTGGATAAAGACATCGCCCGGATCGGATGAGGAGTTCGGCCCGGTGTGGTGAAGACAAGGTAGGGAGATCTTCAGGGGGGTAGTGTTAGGTTTATTTAATGGGGGTTTGGGTTAGATTAGGGGTATGTGGGTGGTGGGTTGTAATGTTGGGGGGTGGTATTGTGTTGTTTTTTCAGGCAAAAGAGCAGTTTTCTTTGGGGCATGCCCCACAAAAGGCCCTTTTAAGGGCTGGTAAGGTAAAAGAGCTTTGAACTTTTTTTAATTTAGAATAGGGTAGGGAATTTTTTTTATTTTGGGGGGCTTTATTATTTTATTAGGGGGCTTAGAATAGGTGTAATTAGCTTAAAAATCTTGTAATCTTTTTTTTATTTTTTGTAATTTAGTGTTTGTTTTTTTTTTAATTTAGTTTAGTTTATTTAATTGTATTTTTAGATAGATATTTGTAGTTTTTTTTAATTTATTGATAGTGTAGGTGTATTTGTAACTTAGGTTAGGATTTATTTTACAGGTAATTGGGTAATTATTTTAACTAGGTAGCTATTAAATAGTTAATAACTATTTAATAGCTATTATACCTAGTTAAAATAATTAACAATTTACCTGTAAAATAAATATAAACCCTAACATAGCTACAATGTAATTATTAATTATATTGTAGCTATCTTAGGGTTTATTTTATAGGTAAGTATTTAGATTTAAATAGGAATATTTTACTTTATAATATGAATTAGATTTATTTCATAAGAATTTAGTTAGGGGTGTTAGGGTTAGATAGAGTTAATATAGTTAATATATATAATGTAATAACTATATTAACTATAAAATACTTAGGGTTAATATAGATAATATAGCTGGCGGCGGGGTAGGTAGATTAAATTAGGGGTTAATAATTTTAATATAGATGGCGGCGGTGTAAGGGGCTTACATTAGGGGTTAATACTATTAATATAGGTGGCGGCGGTGTAGAGCTGTTTACTTTGGGGCAAAGCTCCGCAAAAGGCCCTTTTAAGGGCTGGTAATAGAGATAATTATTTTAGGGGGATTAGATTAGGGGTTAATAATATTAATATAGCTGGCGGCGGTATAGGGGGATTAGATTAGGGGTTAATAATTTTTATATAGGTGGCGGCGGTGTAAGGGGTCAGATTAGGGGATAGATAAGGTAGATGGCGGCGGTTTTAGGGGTTCACATTAGGGGGTAGATCAGTTAGATGGTGGCGGTTTTAGGGGCTCACAGTAGGGGGTTAGTTATGTAGATGGCGGCGGTTTAGGGGTTAAATACTTTATTAGGGATTGCGGCGGGGGATCGTGGTTGACAGGTAGATAGACATTGCGCATGCGTTAGGTGTTAGGTTTATTTAGCAGCTAGTTTAGAGAGTTCCGGGGCTCCAATAGTCAGCGTAAGGCTTCTTACGGCTGCTTTTTGTGGCGAGGTGAAAATGGAGTAAGATTTCTCAATTTTCGCCACGTAAGTCCTTACGCTGTATATTGGATACCAAACTGCGCTGGTTTGGTATACCTGCCTATGGCCCAAAAAACTACGGGCGACGGCAGAAATATACGCGCGTAACTTCTAGGTTACGCCGTATATGTGATACCAAACCAGCGCAAATATTGACGTCGCCCGCAGACTTTCTGCCAGTACTTAAGATAGCGGAACAATTGTGGTGTGGGGGAGGACAGAGAGCTGTTTGGGAGGGATCAGGGGGTAGGTTGTGTCAGGTGGGAGGCTGATCTCTACACTAAAGCTAAAATTAACCCCTCAAGCTCCCTACAAGCTACCTAATTAACCCTGTCACTTCTGGGCATAATACAAGTGTGGTGCGCAGCGACATTTAGCGGCCTTCTAATTACCAAATAGTAATGCCAAAGCCATATATGTCTGCTATTTTTGAACAAAGGGGATCCCAGAGAAGCATTTACTACCATGTGTGTCATAACTGCACAAGCTGTTTGTAAATAATTTCAGAGAGTAACCCAAAGTTAGTTAAAGTGTTAACATTTTTTTTTATTTGATCTCATTTGGTGGTGAAATGGTGGCATGAAATATATAAAAATAGGCCTAGATCAATACTTTGGGTTGTCTACTACACTACCTTAACCCCTTAATGACCACAGCACTTTTCCATTTTCTGTCCGTTTGGGACCAAGGCTATTTTTACATTTCTGCGGTGTTTGTGTTTAGCTGTAATTTTCCTCTTACTCATTTACTGTACCCACACATATTATATATATAATATAATATACATATAATACCGTTTTTCTCGCCATTAAATGGGCTTTCTAAAGATACCATTATTTTCATCATATCTTATAATTTACTATAAAAAAAATTATAAAATATGAGGAAAAAATGGAAACAAACGCAGTTTTTCTAACTTTGACCCCCAAAATCTGTTACACATCTACAACCACCAAAAAACACCCATGCTAAATAGTTTCTAAATTTTGTCCTGAGTTTAGAAATACCCAATGTTTACACGTTCTTTGCTTTTTTTGCAAGTTATAGGGCAATAAATACAAGTAGCACTTTGCTATTTCCAAACCACTTTTTTCAAAATTAGCGCTAGTTACATTGGGACACTAATATCTGTCTGGAATCCCTGAATATCCCTTGACATGTATATATATTTTTTTAGAAGACATCCCAAAGTATTGATCTAGGCCCATTTTAGTATATTTCATGCCACCATTTCACTACCAAATGCGATCAAATAAAAAAAAATGTTCACTTTTTCACAAATGTTTTCACAAACTTTAGGTTTCTCATTGAAATTATTTACAAACAACTTGTGCAATTATGGCATACATGGTTGTAAATGTTTCTCTGGGATCCCCTTTGTTAAAAAATAGCAGACATATATGGCTTTGGCATCGCTTTTTGGTATTTAGAAGGCCGCTAAATGCCGCTGCGCACCACACGTGTATTATGCCCAGCAGTGAAGGGGTTAATTAGGGAGCATGTAGGGAGCTTGTAGTTTTAATTTTAGCTTTAGTGTAGTGTAGTAGACAACCCAAAGTATTGATCTAGGCCCATTTTGGTATATTTCATGCTACCATTTCACCGCCAAATGCGAACAAATAAAAATAAAACGTAAAATTTTCCCAATTTTAGGTTTCTCACTAAAATTATTTACAAACAGCTTGTGCAATTATGGCATAAATGGTTGTAAAAGCTTCTCTGGGATCCCCTTTGTTCAGAAATAGCAGACATATATGGCTTTGGCTTTGCTTTTTGGTAATTAGAAGGCAGCTAAATGCTGCTGCGCACCATACGTGTATAATGCCCAGCAGTGAAGGGGTTAATTAGGGAGCTTTTAGGGAGCTTGCAGTGTTAATTTTAGCTTTAGTGTAGGTATCAACCTCCCACATGACACATCACACCCCCAGATCCCTCCCAAACAGCTCTCTTCCCTCCCCCACCCCACAATTGTCCCCGCCATCTTAAGTACTGGCAGTAAGTCTGCCAGTACTAAAATAAGAGGGTTTTTTTTTTGGGGGGGGGGGGGGTTAAATAATAATTCTGTTCTGTAGTATCCTCCCTTAGCCCCCAACCTCCCTGATCCCCCCCAAACAGCTCTCTAACCCCCCTCTCCCTGCCTTATTGCGCCATATTGGGTACTGGCAGCTGTCTGCCAGTGCCCAGTTTGAAATCAAATATGGTTATTTTTATTTATTTTTAAAAAAAATACTGTTTTCTGTAGTGTAGCTGCCCTCCCTCAACCCCCAACCCCCCAACCCCTGCCAGATATGCTAAATATTTTTTAAATGCCCACCCTCACTCCCACCGAGTACCACCTTGTGCTCCCACCATTGTTCCATAGTGTAGGTTCCCACCCACCCGCGCGCGCACCCGCTCCCGTGCACGCGCGCGCGCACCCGCACTCGATCCCGCCCCCCTTCCCACCGATGGCCACCCACCCGCCTCCCTGGGTAAGCTCCCACCCACCAACGAACATGGCCATCAATGGCCGATGCAGAGAGGGCCACAGGGTGGCTCTCTCTGCATCGGACGGCTAAAAAATGTTATAGCAGGATGCCTCAATATCGAGGCATCACTGCTATAACATGAAAGCAGTTGGAAGTGATCAGGATCGCTTCCACTGCTTTCAAAGACCAACGACGTACGGGGTACGTCCTTGGTCATTAACTGCATTTTTTTGCAGGACGTACCCCATACGTCGTTGGTCGTTAAGGGGTTAAAGCTAAAATTAACCCTACAAGCTCCCTATAAGCTACCTAATTAACCCCTTCACTGCTGGGCCTAATATAAATGTGGTGTGCATTTAGCGGCCTTCTAATTACCAAAAAGTTATGCCACAGCCATAAATATCTGCTATTTCTGAACAAAGAGGATTCCAGTGAAGCATTTACAAGCATTTGTGCCATAATTGTTTATAATTGTTTGTAAATAATTTCAGTGAGAAACCTAAAGTTTGTGAAAAAGTGAACGATTTTATTTATTTGATCGTATTTGGCGGTGAAATGGTGGCATGAAATATACCAAAATGGGCCTAGATCAATACTTTGGGTTGTCTTCTAAAAAAAATATACAGTATACATGTGAAGGTTTTTTCAGGGATTCCTGACAGATATCAGTGACACAATGTAACTATCGCTAATTTTGAAGAAAAAAAATGGTTTGGAAATAGCAAAGTGCTTCTTGTATTTATGGCCCTATAACTTGCAAAAAAAGCAAAGAACATGTAAACATTGGGTATTTCTAAACTCAGGACAAAATTTAGAAACTATTTAGCATGGGTGTTTTTTGGTGATTGTAGATGTGTAACAGATTTTGGGGGTCAAAGTTAGAAAAAGTGTGTTTTTTCCATTTTTTTCTCATATTTTATAATTTTTTATATAGTAAATTATAAGATATTCTGAAAATAATGGTATCTTTAAAAAGTCCATTTAATGGCAAAAACGGTATATAATATGTGTGGGGTACAGTAAATGAGTAAGAGGAAAATTACAGCTAAACACAAACACCGCAGAAATGTAGAAATAGCCATGGTCCATTGAAAAATGGCCTTGTCCTTAAGGGGTTAAAAGCAATATAACATATCTAACAGTTACAACAATCTAGAAAATACAGCCAAAATAACAGAAACCAATTAAATAAGGTTTTGAGTGGACTGAGAAAAAAATGGACCAATCATCATAGTCCTAGCATCCATATAGCTTCCAATGAGTCCCAATTTCACCTCTTTCTCTCTGCTGCTCCAGGACAAGTGTTAAAAGTTGCTTTTCCTGTCAAATATTAAACCTTATGTTTTTTTATTTCCACTATTTTTTTGTAATTTGTTATCTATTTATGTTCCAAATCATTTTTAAATTTCTTATTTCTTTTTTATCTCTATTTTATTATCTTCTTTCTTTTATATATATTTAATATTCCTTTTACATTTTCTTAACTGTTTATTTTACTTTTTTTATTAATTTTTTTCATTTGCTCATTTTTATTCTTTCGTTCCGTTTTCTCTTTATTTTTTTCCTGTTTTCTCTATCTATTATACTCCCGCTTGTCAATCAGCTGTCTGCCGTTTTCTCTCTCCTTACTCCTTTCTCTCCTGCAAGATGAGTGACATCATCGGCTATTACCGTCTTCGACTTTCCCTCAGCCTCCGCTGACAGACAAGCTGTCTTTGCCCTCTCACAATGTTTTACTAGTTCAGTTTTATCTACATTTTCGCCACATAGTAAAAATAATAAAGTTTTTTTAGGTCTGATTCCCTCAATATACCACATGTTTTGTCAATAATAGATTAAAGGGACAGTAAAGTCACAAAAAATCGTTCATGATTTAAATAGGGCATTTAATTTTAAACAACTTTTCAATTTACTTTTATTACTAATTTTGCTTTGTTCTCTTGGTATTCTTAGTTGAAAGCTAAATCTAGGAGGTTCATGTGCTAATTTCTTAGACCTTGAAGACTGCCTCTAATCGGAAAGCATTTTGACAGTTTTTCACCACTAGAGGGCGTTAGTTCATGTGTTTCATATAGATAACATTGAGCTCTGGCACGTGAAGCTCCTATGAGCAAGCACTTATTGGCTAAAAATGCAAGTCTGTCAAAAGAACTGAAATAAGGGGGCAGTTTGCAGAGGCATAGATAGGTAATCACAGAGGTAAAAAGTATATTATTATAACTGTGTTGGTTATGCAAAATTGGGGAATGGGTAATAAAGGGATTATCTACCTTTTTAAACAACAAAAATTCTGGTGTTTACTGTCCCTTTAACATTTACTTTAAAAGCCTCATATTTACGTTCTTCCCTTATTTATATTATATTTTAATTTATTATAAATAACCCTCATTCTGTCTCAAAAAAACTGTACAAGTGATTTATTCCTCTATGGAACATCTTATGATGCAATTTAATTTTCACATGCAAAATGTTATGTTCTCTGTTCAAGATCGTCAACCGCAGGTAACAAAAAAGCTACTCAAAAGAGTAAGCATCTTGACACAAAATTAATCAATATATCTAAAGTGGTGTCATATCTGTTAAAATACTGTCTTCTACTCACCAAAAGACTAATAAATATTTGTCATTCTCCTCTGCCTCTGACATCCCAGCAATCTTTAAAAAAACTTAGGTCTCATGTAGCTGTTATTTATACATCCGAGTCGTCGGAATCCTAAGAATCTTCCCATGGCAATCTGAGTCTTACAATTTTGATAAACTTAACAATTGTAATTCTTTTTCTGAGGAAATAATTAATTGTAAAAAGCACAAAAGGTCCCATAAAAAAAACAAAAAAAACATTTTATTGATTATTCTGGTAACCCTTTCCTAGACCTAAACCTCCAACATCACAGATCCTCCAAATGGCAAGCCTCATATAGATTTGCAAAATGTATTGACATTTAATGGGGCTCCTGGCATAAATATTTGATGTGGATCAAACATATATCTACATACTTGCTAAGACAAATTACTTGAATTAATTGGGCCCTGTACCAAAATAAAGAGACAGGGTCTATTAATTATACAGTTTATCCCATGGATGTGTGTCAATAGATCCAAATGGCTATATATTTATGAGGCAATACAGCCTTGCAATGTCATCTGAACGTTGTAGAACTATTCTACGCAAAATAGATCCAAAATAGCAGATTTCATCAGTGCAGAGATGCCCAAGTGGGATGCCTCCATTTTGTTGATTTAGGCCTTAAAAAAACTACATATTTATATCAACACTTTCAATACATTAAACAAAGTTAAGATCTGCACAATAGTTTTTTAACATACCACAAAACAGTGTGTTTAACTGAGCATTTCCTGCTGGCCATACTCAAATAACAGGTCTCATTTCCTGAGCCACGTGCTCGCTCCACTTCCTGCCATGCAAATTTTTTCCTCATACTCTCATCTCATTCGCTTATTTTTTTAAGCCTGTCATGAACTCCTTTGGTGGTGGTCCAATATGGAAGCCTGGAATGGCAAGGCAATATTTATAAAATCTACAGATTTAATTATAAAATCAGATACCAGCAGATCAGGGTTGGGGAGCCAGACGTGGAGATTCTGTTACAGGAAGCAAATGGTCTCTTTACGAACAATTGCTTGGATATTTTCTCAGGTTCCTTTGCTGTAAAAAGTTTTATAAAGTCTCCCTTTCATGTGTCCATGAAGGGGATTGACAACATTTCAGCAGTTTGTTAACTTAATAAAAAATTATTTCCAATATAACAAGACAATTCATTCACCAATCTATCTATCTATGTGGAATACATTCCTGTCTTCTTCAGCTCAATCTCGGACTGGGGATCTCAATACCTTCTGTACGGTCGTTTCATCAGGCATATTTTTATGCCTGATGAAACGACCGTGTTGTGTGGTCGAGAAACGCGTTGCAGCAACATTAAACTTGTCTTTTAACATTTTTATACGGAGGGGTCTTTCTGCCTGATTATTCAGATTGAATTTGCTCTATCTGCACAAATAACTATACAAACCATTACATCACAATAGGTTTGCCTGCACCATATCTCTAGCCTGTTGTTTGATACTTGGATTCATACTTCCCTGTGATCTTAACTGTGACCTGAGAACTGGTCTCTACCTTGATACAGGATCAGTATCCAGTTAGCTGACTACTGCAAGTGTCAGCCTGCCTGTTTGCACTGTCTGGTGCCTTCAAAAATTGTGAGTTGTACTATTTACCTTCTTTATTATATATCACATATGGATTTCACTATGAGGCGCCCATTTTCTTTCTAACCTAGATCATTAAGGTGAACGGAGTTCATTCCCCCAAGTGGAGCTGCCTGATACACTCCTTTTTTACTTGGATTGAAAAAAAATTTCAGCAATTGAACTTTGGTTTCTTTAACATGAACACTATTTCTGTCATTTATTAAGGTTAACCAATTTCACATTTGTTACCAGAATTTATTAATTTATTACTTTATCATGTTAAATAATATCTTACCATTTCACTAATTTTTACTCATTCCTGAGAGTCCACTTATCATTCATACACCTTTTAAAACCAAAATATTTTTTGTTACAATTTTTCACATTACAAACATTTTTACCAATTCCCCCTTTTTTTCACTAGTTATTTTTAGTGCACCACCTCCTGGGTGTTTAATCACCTTCACTTTTCAGTATTGCTAACAAATACATATACATGTTGTCATGGATCCATGCTAAAAACAAAAAATATAAAATACAAATTTAAAAAAACAGAAATATAAGTATATTAAAAATGCAAATCCGGATAAAAATGCAATTGGACATGTCAATCAGAGGTCTATAGGAACTATGTAAGGACCTGTTAACATATCATAAAAAACTGTAGTAAAAAAAAAATGTTAAAAAAAATAGTAAAAAAGTTAAAAAGTAAAAATACGTGAAAAAAAGTAAAAAAAAAAGGGTTATAAATCTATTGTCAATATAATCCAAATATACACTTAAGGTTTAGGTGATAATCCTGAATAGGTGATAATGTCTTAAGTGAATCCTCAGTGATGTGACCTTATACAATGAATGAACGTTGGGGAAAGTCCAGAGTTATCCAAAAAGTCCCTTAGTAAATATAAACTGTGTACCTGTAAATGAAAAATAACAAAATAGTGCAATATTGCTATGAACAAATGTGAATCATCAAAATAAAGCTTACCATAAATTTGTCAACGCGTTTCGGCCCTCTATTGGGCCTTTATCAAGACTATAGTATGGTATGGTATGGGAGATTTATTTATATTTTAGACAAACTAATCATCTCGCCATTAATTTGGCGCCAAAAATGAGGATTTTTTTATCTGTGCCGGAACCGGAAATTGTATACTGGAAACGGAAATCTAGGGTCTTGTTAAACCCGTTTGTTGACATTAATATTTCATAATTTTCCAATTTCTAACTTAATTACATCATCATACCCCTGATCTTTTTATCCCTCTTTCAAAATATCTTGTCGAAAGACACGCTCTCTAATCGTGTGTTGTTTGCTGTGGATGAAAAATCGGCAACCGGAAATGGCGTATGGTTCTCAAAATTATTTCCTGTGTCGACTACCGGAAATTCTAGATACATCACTTCCGGTATCGTTATGTTGTTCAGATTAACAATACGTCTTTCCGGTTACATGTTATTATGCACGATCTATAATGTGCTAGTGTCCATATAAGAGGTATTTGTGATGAATGGGGAAAGTATGTTGATATTAACAACATGCATATTGACGTATACCAGACTAAACTGTTATTGTCTAGCTCATGTATGTCAGTTCAAAATTATAGCTAAATGTATCTCACAAAAATACTTATATAAAAATATATATATGTAAAAATTATATCCCTAAAATTGTATCCATAAAAAGAGATTCTACGCACGGATGTCTATGATAAAAACGAGATGGTGTTGTGTTATTAGTATATCTAAAATCACTAAGTAAGGGGATAATATTAAATTACATCTCCTTAGGTGATATCATATATCTGGATATATCTATACTATGTTAAACTGTAGGTATGCATATATTTGACTTAAATAGAACTCATTGGTAAAATACAAAACTCTCGATCTTAAAATGCAATATAGATGTAAATGATAATAAATCAAAGTCTAACTCGGTGTCCGGATATATAATATTCATTTGTACCTCACAAAGATGGGCTAAAATGTAAAATAGATATATAATATCTAATGGATATAAGAGATCCTTCCAAGGAGGACTAAATAAAGTAGGGGGTTTTCCCTGAGAACTATAGCATCACAATGGTGTATCTAAGAACTGTGAAAATTCTAATCAGGGGAAAAATTCAAAGTTAAAATAACTCTGTTCATGAAAGATAATGGTGTCCCTAACCTATCCAAACATACAGGTGAAAGCTGTTGGATGGACAGGGTTTATGTGTGGCATCCAAGATAATGGAGAAAACAAAGATGGTCTATGTGTATCAAAGTGGTAACTGAAGGGCTAGATTGTAGACTTATCCAAAAATACTCAAGGGTATTAGGGCCCTAAGTTAATTTCAATATTGGAGTGGATCCACATCCAATTCATTATGGAACCATTATAGTGGAGTAATAATCCTTACTATTGTGGTGGACACTTGCCTGTTTCTAATAATATTAAACATTTGGCAGTAGGGAATATTTGTGTAGTATGAGCCATCATCAATCATTTATGAACATGAAGGCTACTGTGTGTCAGGCTACCAGTCTTACACCTGACTGTATATAGCTAGTATGATAATACATGCAAATATCAGACTTTGTGTGTGTGTGGGCACTGGAGTCTTAAAGATTCAATAGAAGGGATAAATCTCCTTATTATTAAATCCCCTGTACAAATCGATTATTTAAGATTCAATAAGTGAGATAGATCATCCTTATTGTTTAATCACCTGGGGTATAGGCAGTCAAGTTCAAAAATCCATTTGGATTCCACAGTTTACAGTTTTTTCTCATAATCTCCTCCCCTCCAGTTTGGTGTCACCAACTGGATACCTATATAGCTAAAATCTTTTTGGTTTCCCAAATGGTGTTTAGTGAAATGACTGTATAGTGGGGTTTCAATGTTCTTATGTTTAATCTGGAGTAGATGTTCCTGGATCCTGTCTTTGAGAAATCTAGACGTCTGTCCTACGTACTGTAGGGCACAGCTACATTGTACTAGCTATATTACTCCCTTGCTGCTACACTTTATTAGATCTATAATTTCATATTTGATTTTAGAGTTATGGGAAATTACATTTTTGTTTTTTATCCCCCTTTTGCAAGCCTTACAATTGGGACATGGGAAGAAGCCCCTTAAATCCCTTCCAAAAACATCTTGGACCCTTGGGGTCTTTCTTTGAGGGATGCTTGGGGAGAGTATGTTTTTTAAATTGTCTGTCTTATGATATATAAATCTAGGTTTTGATGTCAATTTTTCACCTAACATTTCATCATTTTTAAGTAGTGGCCAGTACTTTTTGATGATTTTTTCTATAATGTATTTGTTCTCACTGTATTCCGTTATAAATGGGACAACAAGTGTGTCTCCCTCGCATTTGTTCTTACTGGTCTTACACTTGTACTTCAGAAGATCTTTACGATTTCTGTTTCTTACTTCTTCAATGTTAATATCAAGTTTATCCTCCTCATATCCCCTTTCCAAGAATCTATCTCTTAGAACTCGGGCTTTTTTCCCCCTATTTGTTGGAGTCTGAACAGTTCTTAAGCCTAAGAAGTTGCCCTTTTGGTATGTTTAGTTTCCAATTTTTGTGATGGCAACTGTCCCTATGGATGTAATTGTTACAATCCACTTCTTTAAAAAATGTAGAAGTTTCTATTCGCCCGTTTCTTATTTCAATTTTGAGGTTTAGAAAGGTAATGTCTGTGGTACTGTACTCGTAAGTAGATTTTAGATTTTGAGTGTTGTTATTCATCACTTGTATCGTGTGTTCTAATTCCTCTATGGAACCTTTCCATATTAGGAGGATATCATCTATATACCTTTGGTAGAGGACAGGTCCTTGCCAGCTGGGCAGGAATCCCAAAATATGAGTTCCCATTTGCCCATATATAGGTTCGCATAGCTGGGCGCGAACCTGGTCCCCATGGCCGTGCCACACAGTTGTCTATAGAATTTCCCATTGTTATTGAAGTAATTGTGGGTTAAGATGTATCTTATGCCATTTAGAATAAAATCCTGTGGTTTTGGCACAGTTGGATCTTTGCTCAGAAAGAATTCTATGGCCTCTAAGCCTCCTTCGTGTGGTATACTTGTATAGAGGAAGGTCACGTCACATGTGACGAGTATATAATTCTCTGCCCATTCTATATTTTCTAGAATGTTAAGAATCTGGGTAGAATCTCTCAGATAAGATGGCAATTTGGTTACGTATTTCTGGAGGTTCTTGTCAACATATTCTGACAAATTACTTGACAGGGAGCCGATTCCAGAAATGATCGGTCTCCCTGGTGGATTGGACAGGGATTTGTGGATCTTGGAGAGTTAATAGAACACCGGAGTGATGGGGTATTTCACCCCTATATATTTAAATTCTTTATCATTTAGTATGCCGTCTGTCCTTGCTTCACCCAAGATTTGGTCTAACTCCTTTTTGAAGCCCACCACCGGGTTGTGTTTTAGTACCTCATAAGTATTTATGTCAGATAGGATTCTATCACATTCTTTATTATAATAGTCTTTGCTCAAGACTATGATGCCACCACCCTTGTCCGCTGGTTTTATGACAAGGCTGTGGTTCTTTTCCAAGGTACTGATAGTCTGCACTTGTGTTTTGGATAGATTATGTTTGTGTTTTTTAACCTATTCTGATTGATATCCTTAATCTCGTTACATACCATAGTTTTGAATGTCTCAATGGCATTGCCTTTACTGGCTATCGGGAAAAAGGTTGATCTGGGTTTCAGATCAGTATGTTGGTAAATGTCAGTTGTTGTATTGTGGCTAGTGTGATAACTATCACCAAGCTGTTGTGAGCTCAGTTCTATCTGTGTTTTCATAAAATGTCTTTTTAGTGTTAGTTTCCTAACAAATTCTTTCGCATTTATAAATGTGTCGAATTTGTTAAGGCTTTTTGATGGGGCTTTGATGGAGCAAAAGATAGTCCGTAACTTAGAATGGAGTTCTCTCTTTCTGAAAGTGCTGTTGAACTTAAATTATATATCCCTTTTGGTGGGGGTTGTGTTTCAGACGTGTATATGGTCCTTACTTTGTTTAATTTCCTCCCCCCTCTCTTGCCTCTATGGGTTTTCTTTTTTCGGTGGGGGTCTGAAATTCCTCTACACTTGAATTTTTTCTCTTTGTTGATACCCTTTCTAATTCCTTTGTGGACATGTTGTGTGTCCCTAAAAAAGAGTGCCCAGATGTGGAGGCTTGTATGTTCTCATTGTTCTCTTGGTTCATAGTTCTGTTGTTTATGTGTTTGTTCCCCTGTCTTTGATCAGAAGAGGACATATCCCTGTTCGTTAATCTGTCACTGGTTGTGTCTCTATTAGTTGTATTGGGAAGTCCATTATGGTTTTGATGTTGTCTGTTCATATAGTTTCCACCCCCATAGTAATTTGAATGCCCTTGGTTTGAGTAATATTGCGATCGTTGTTGTCTCCAAGGGGTATGAGAGTCTCCTTCACATGTCTCCTCATAATATCTGCTACCCCCTTGGTGGTTGTTAAAATGTGTGGGCGTGTATCTCTTTTCAATGTGGTATGGTGGAGAGAGAAAGGTGTCTCTTTGGTTCTTAGATGGGTGATACCCTCAATGTGGTGTGTATTGGTCTTGGCCCCTATTATAATGGGGTCTGTAGTTAGGGGTCTGATATGTATTATATCTGTTATTGTTTTCCCATGTCCTACTTTGTCTCATGGGATACTGCACTCTCCATCACCCTATTATCATCTCTAAAAGAAGGGACCTGATTTGGTCTATCTAATCTCCAACTATGATTACCATTGGTTGATGTCTGGTTGAAATGGTGTTGTTCTTTTAGTGAGTTGGGATGATTATAGTGGCCCATATTGTTGCCCCTACGATGGAATCTAGGGTTATGTCTAGTCCTTTTATGTGTGACTAATGTCCAATCGCCCTCATTATTCCATTCTCTATTTTCATTTTCACCATCTATGGGTTTGGTGTTATCTTTATGTAATTTGCACAAAACAGTTCAGGCCGTGTTTTAAACATACGGATAAAAGTCAAATCTAGTATTATGAGACAGCACAATCTGATTGTTAGTGCTGTCTAAAAAAACCTATTGCTTTATCCAATAAGAAACAGTTATTGTAGTCCTGTATCAATATGTTGCAACCACTTGGAAGATCCGTTAACCCCTTACACATGCAAGACTCATCGATATATGTAAGTAAAGATAAGCCAGATATACCAGCAGATATAAGAATATAAATCAAAATCACTTAATCCAGAGATTAGTATCCGGTTGTGGATGAGATTCAGGTAATACATACAAATTCTAAAAAACTTATAACACATATTGCCAAACATCAGACAAGATCTGAAATACACCTAGATAAGTTCAGACATATGAGGAGAGATCCCTCACACGAAGTGGCAGAATTTCTTTAACCTACACTAGATTTAAACAAGATCTGTAGGCAGTAATAGGTGGCTGTTTCAGTGAATGGAAAGCACAGGTCAAGCGCATTCTGTGAAAAGCACACTGGTCTAAAAGAGGCTGCTTCCGGGTGGTAAATCGCCATAGAACAAGCCACTGAGCTGTTGTTCGTTCCTGGTAGAGCGCTTCTCTCTTTGTATGCAAATTATTATGACCCTGGGGAAGTCTCCCTATGGGTGATGGGGGAAACCAGACGTGGACTCCTTGCCCAGTGTGCTTAGAGGAATGTGGCTGCACCTCACTGACGAGGCCCATAGGAGGCCGAAACGATTGTCTGGGGTTGTCATGTTCCTTGTTCAGAGGAGAATTGCCTGGTATTTCGGGGCTGGACCGACCTTACTTGGCAGGATCAGACTGATATACTTCAGGAAAGTTTTCTTCTGTGAAAAGCACACTGGTCTAAAAGAGGCTGCTTCCGGGTGGTAAATCGCCATAGAACAAGCCACTGAGCTGTTGTTCGTTCCTGGTAGAGCGCTTCTCTCTTTGTATGCAAATTATTATGACCCTGGGGAAGTCTCCCTATGGGTGATGGGGGAAACCAGACGTGGACTCCTTGCCCAGTGTGCTTAGAGGAATGTGGCTGCACCTCACTGACGAGGCCCATAGGAGGCCGAAACGATCGTCTGGGGTTGTCATGTTCCTTGTTCAGAGGAGAATTGCCTGGTATTTCGGGGCTGGACTGACCTTACTTGGCAGGATCAGACTGATATACTTCAGGAAAGTTTTCTTCTGTGAAAAGCACACTGGTCTAAAAGAGGCTGCTTCCGGGTGGTAAATCGCCATAGAACAAGCCACTGAGCTGTTGTTCGTTCCTGGTAGAGCGCTTCTCTCTTTGTATGCAAAGCGCATGTAAAAGTCCAGCTACTAAATCAATGCTTGTAAAAATGATACTCGGTTTACTCAGAAAGAAAGGACCAGACAACAGAGCCGATGTCCCCCAATCTTTATGGGTCTTGGCTGCATACACTGTAAAGTCCGGAACCCACCCGCGGGAGTCAGCCGAACCTTCTCCATTCGGGCCCATAAGTAAATGGTCTAGATGCTGTGCTGCATGGGGGTATGAGCTGGGAAAGATCCAGTACTGCGATCTACGCCACTCCGGTATGGTGTTTACCCGATTCGTCCTCATAGCTTCGGTGCGGGTAATTAGGGTGGCGTCATGGTAGTCCTCTCCTCTGCAAACTGTGCTAGTATTTGTGGGGTATTCTGTGCCGCTGTCAGAGCTCTCTCCCTTCGCCGCTGGCAATTGTTTTACATGCAACTGCTCCCCAGTGCTAATGCCGCGGCTTGTCGGATGTTGGGCGCCATCTTGAGCACAGGCTGATCTAATGGTGGACCGCAGGTCGATAAAGTCCTCCTCCAACTTGCTCCCCAGTGCTTCTAATAGTTCAAGTATGTGTGAATAGGGCACCTCCATCATATATCTGTGCAATAAATTCACCCGGTCAGCTGTAAAACCGGAGGCGAGATGATAGCGAGAGGAATCAGGCCTTTAGTTGCGTTCTCGGCTGGTTCAGATCTTAGAAGGTTAAATCGTGACGATAGTAGTATCCTTCGACTCCAAATCATCCCCTCAGTTGAGTTGTTAGTATATCTTTGAAAGAGGGCTGAATAGTAGTGCGAAAATCCATATATTATTTAGCATTCTGTAGGAGCTACTGATATTAGCGTCTGAATCCGGCCATGGCTTGGACACACCCCCGGATTTGCATTTTTAATATACTTATACTTCTGTTTTTTTAAATTCGTATTTTATATTTTTTGTTTTTAGCATGAATCCATGACAACATGTATATGTATTTGTTAGCAATAAATTACATATGTTTTAAATGCTTTAAAGGCAACCATTTCCTTTGCCTTACCATCCATTAGGCGCTCCTTGAGCTCCAATTTATCTCTATTGCCAACTTTTAGGGTCAGCTAGGGACCCTTAGCTTTTAGGAGCCAAGAGGAATTAACTTACGCTAAGCACTGGGAGATACACTATTACAAACATTCTATTTCAATAGAATGTTTTCGAATGTTATATTTGATTTTTCAGTCATATTCGAAATAATGCAATCTATTTTGATTTCAAATGTTCATAAAAAATCGAATATAGACATTCAAATTTCAAAAGTGACATACGAAATCGAATATATACATTCAAAATTGAAAGTAACAATCGAAATTGAATATACACATTCGAAATCAAAAGTGACATTCGAAAACTGTAATTAACATTCAAAAATAATTAAATATTAACATTCAAAAATTTTTACGAATATTCGTTCTTATCAACATTCGGATTTGTAATTTGAATTTCGGTAATAACGTTCGTTCTAACATTCAAATTAAAAAATGTACACATTCGCCAATCCCTAATGCTGATAAAGTGGATCCATATTTTTCTGCTCACTCTGTTAAAGGAGTTAATTTTGCTTTAAATTGTCAAAATATGAATCTCCGGTCCTGTAATAAAATTGTATTTATTCTAAATTTTTGACGAAGTAAGCTATATTTTATTAAAGACACAGAGACAAATATTTTCCCTCCCTTACTTTCTGTACCCTGTATATTCAATTGTACCAATACTATTTTTCCCAAACATCACACGATTCTAAAGCATCCTTCTTAATATTCCCTCTACAAGAAAGTCATACTCTTTTATCAACCCACCCGTCTTCTATTGTTTCATCTTCAAGATGGAATCTACTTTTCAACCTGTTCATTATGGTTATTGAGTTGCATTTAGTACTGTGTTGTGTTAACGCTTAAATAACTTCCCGGGCGTGAACACACAAAAGCATGTGATTAAGAGGCTGTCAATAGAGCTTTTGAAACAGGCAGAAATTTAGAGGTTTAAATGTTATAAAGTATATTAATCTAACAATGTTGGTTGTGCAAAGCTGGAGAATGGGTAATAAAGGTATTATCTATCTTTTTAAACAATAACAACTTTTGTGCACAGGACATTAACAACTATAGTACACAAAAAGATCCCAGCGCATACAACTCAAATGTAGATTTATTATAAACAAAAGTGCAAAATAAAGAGAGCAACTCACAAGATAAAACCTGTTATGAAACATAGTAACACAAGTCATTTGTAGTGGTATTCACAGGACTAGGGGAGCTCCAGAAACGGTAAAGCCACTCAACAACGGATATTCATCAAGGTCCAATTTCCTTTCTTTTCCTTAACGCATTTTTCTTCTGCCAATACGGACAGACTTCACCTGAAGGAGAAGGTACATACAGACTACTACTCCGTATGTGCATTTTAAACATGTGCATATAGTAATCACATGGCTAATTAGCAGAGTAATGCCAATAACATGCATATCATAGATAAAATTAACATTTAAAAGTTCATTATACATTTGTTTTGTAAGTACAACTACAGTAGCATGGTAACTACTCACCATGCTATTGTTTTTCCTCATATGCCTGCAGCTGTCTTCAAAGTAATTCTCTTATTTTAACCCTTCACAAGTATGTTAGTGAACTCTGCATCTTCACACTGGGCCTCGCCATCTTGAAGCTTATATATGTTATTTAACTTTTAAACTGTGCAAAAAACTGCAAAAATGTAAAATTTCTGCTCTCTATTGTGTGAGCTAAACATAAGTGAAAGGTACATCTGTCAAAAAGCAGATCTGTGAAATTGCACTCCTCCTATCACAGTACACAATACACAAGCTACAAGATGGCGGCACCCATTATAAAATGCAGAGCTTTACCAACTGGATTCTGTAATAAGGCAAAATAAGAGAATGGCTTTAAAGAGAGCTGCAGGTACAGGAGGGAAAACAGTATTATTATTTTATTATCGGTTATTTGTAGAGCGCCAACAGATTCCGCAGCGCTAGTACCATGGTGAGTAGTAACCATGTTAATGTAGTTATACCCAGCTGTAAAATGTCCCTTTAAACCCAGTTTTTTCGTTTCTTGTCATTTTTAATATGTAAATGTTTTTGTTTTTTTAACCCCCTGCTAGTTGTATGGGTACCGTTGGTGAACCTGAATAGTACACCATTTAATATTGAATAGTGCAGCAATAAGCAAGATGCCTTTTAAGTTAAAAGTGGATGTAATAGTTTTGTAGATATAATTCGATCATTGCGTATTTTCTTTGCTCATGGCTTGCTGGGTATTCATGGTTTCTAATCTAACCTTTATTACATATGACATGAATTACAGCTGATGTTCATGCTCTGTGAATGAATATGAAGTCGGATAAGATAAAGATGTGATTTTAAAACATTTTATTACAAAACACATGCATATAGATCAAACAAAATGTAGGGCATAATATCAAATATATGTTGCTGTAATCATCATGTGCATTTCTGTCATCTCTATCTTGTCTTTTTACTTATACTTGTTCTTCCTGTTTAGCACTGCTGACTCAAAGCATTATAATAAAACATAAGACATTTGTATATTGTCATTAAAGAAAAGTATAAAAATTATTAGCTTCAGTTTAATTATAAGATTTTAGTGTGTTTGTAACTAAAGCTATACATTTAAAAGTACTTTTCTAATTATGTTTTTAACCCTTTCCCATAAAAAAAATAATAAAATCATTCTCTTTGCATAATAATGTAAAAAGTCAAACACACTGTCCAGCACTTTCCTTCTTTTACTTACATGCAAGCTGCAGGGGACTGCAACTCCAGAAACCAATATATAATAGAAAACCAGCAGCACTGTGGATTCAATTCAAAGATATAATTTATTCCAGCATAAAGGGATCAAGTAAAGACCACATTGTGGGCCTTCTGCCCTTAAACATGTCAAAGTAAGTAATACCAAAATTGTTCACCTTTATACACTATACCAGGTGTCTTATTAGCATTTTAATTAACAACCATGTTAACCCCTTCATACATTTTTTCAGCAAAGTTGCTTATGTAACATCCCCACCTAGTGTTGTTTCATGAAATTGCAATAAAACAATATATACAAGAGGCCAGCAAAGAATATCTAAAGCAATAGTAATATATGCAAAAATAAATTCCACTCAACTATCTCTATTCATTACTTTAGGATACATAAGAATCTAAATTGTAAATCCAGTGTGCTTCACGCTTCTTAAGATACAACTCTCTATTCCCTCCCCTCCTTAAATGGGCAACATGTTCAATGACAGAATGACCAGCTTCAACAAAATGGTGGGCCACAGGGGCTTCTTTATCTTTCCTTCTTATTGCTGATTTGTGCTGTATCACTCTGTCCTAACTTTCTGGGTCGTCTCACCTAAATAAATAATCCCACACGGACACAATTAAATAAATGACAAAGGTAGTATTACACATGTGGAGCCCAGAAATTTTAAATTTACGTGTACGAATATGTCCCCTTTAATCATACTATTGCAGTTTGAGCAGGATAAACAGGGAAAACAACCATGCCTTTTAGATGTAATATATCCAATTTTGGTACTACTTACTATGGCAGATGGCCTGAAACGTCGTATTTACTTGTTCCCTCTATGCTGGGATAAATTATATATTTGAATTAAATCCACAGTGCTGCTGGTTTTCTATTTATCTGGAACAATGGTGGCTAAACCGTATGTGAACGTTCACAAACTGCTGTTCAGAGGACTGCTTTTTGAACATCAACTGCCGCTCCAACGGCTCAGAGCATCCAGAGGAGAGGAATCGAGTAACGGACCTTAAGATTGGTGCAAAACAAACACGTGATAGAGGAACACGTGTGGGAGTACACAGACCCGAATCACCCCAGTAACTGGAAGACCCCGAGACCACTCGGAGGGTAATATTTTACTCCTGGTAGCTCAGTGCACGGTCGCCTGACGGTTGAAAGGATCACCACTCACCCAAATCATGTTACACACCCAGAAGGTCTGGTAAGATTCCCCCGGGGTTAGCCTGGCTGGAAAACAAGCTCTCAATACAAAATATAGAGACAATTTAATGTGTCAGCTACTCACTTAGTCCTGTGCTCACAAAGTTTATACACTTGGCGGACTCTAAACCAAGAAACATTTGCTTTGATTAAATTTTATGTTGTGGCCACAACTTTACTTATTTTGTATATATTGGATGTTTAGGATGTTTTTATGTCAGTTTATGACGTAAAATTCTGATTATCCTAGCTTTGTGAAGGAATAATCTAGATTTTATTAAAGAGACAGACGAGTATTTTGCATAAGCCTTTTTCTTTACTGCTCAACAGCCATTCAAAGTAACAATAAAAACTTAAATATTTAACATAGAAAGTAGAGAAATGAATATGGTGACCAATGAGATGCGACCCTGGATGGTGTGATCTATAGCAGACCAATCAGAAAAGTTAATTCTGTTATAAACTGTCCAAATAGTATCCCAAATGCCTCTTTGAACTTTGGTGCTTGAGAAGAAGAGGTTGTTGAAGTCTTCACATATAAGTCCATAAACTGAGAACAAAAAACATAAGTAAAAAACAGAAAAAATATAGAAAAAACTTGAAACAAAGTCCATCAGAAGAAACTTGACAATGAGGATGGAATCCTGTAGAACTTCTCCACATGAATCTTGAGCCCGGAGATCATCCTTTGAATTACACAGAAGTTCAGAATCCTGAAGGAGAGGCACCAGGAGCTGAAATATCTATACTATAATTGCGTTTGTAATGTCCGTCGCCATCGGCAGTTGCGCACGCATCCTCAATGGAATGTTGGCAGTGCGAGGACAAAAGAATTCACCTGGATGCAGCAAAGCTGCATTCAGGTGAATTCGAAAATGGCAGGGTGGTGAAAGAATCCACCGAAGTTGTTGAAGTCTTCACATATACTGTAAGTCCATAAACTGAGACAAAAAACATAAGTAAAAACCAGAAAAAATATAGAAAAAACTTGAAACACAGTCCACGAGGATGGAATCCTGTAGAACTTCTCTACATGAATCTTGAGCCCGGAGATCATCCTTTGAATTATTCAGAAGTTCAGAATCCTGAAGGAGAGGCACCAGGAGCTGAAATATCTATACTATAATTGCGTTTGTAATGTCCGTTGCTGTCGGCAGTTGTACAAGCATCCTCAATGGAATGTTGGCAGCGTGAGGACAAAAGAATTCACCTGGATGCAGCGAAGCTGCATCCAGGTGAATTCCGAAAATGGCAGGGTGGTGAAAAAATCCACTGAAGGTGGATTCTTTTACCACCCTGCCATTTTCGCAGTCCACCGGGATGCAGCGAAGGCAAACGGAGCATTATAAAATCAACACCTAATCACCCACATTAAAGTATTGTTTTTTTTTTAAAAAAAAATAACCGCCCGCATCAAGTATTAAAAAAAAACACCTCCCGCACGAAATATAACAAAAAAAATCATACACAAAGTATTAACTTTTAAACCGCAAAACCCCCACATCACAATAAACCTATTTACCCTATTAGCCCCTAAACCCCTACATCGCAATAAACCTATTTACCCTATTAACCCCTAAACCCCTACACCGCAATAAACCTATTTACCTTATTAACCCCTAAACCCCTCCATCGCAATAAATCTATTTACCCTATTAACCCCTAAACCCCTACATCGCAATAAACCTATTTACCCTGTTAACCCCTAAACCGCAAAACCCCTACATCGCAATAAACCTATTTAAATAATTAACCCCTAAACCGCAAAATCCCTACATCGCAATAAACCTATATACCCTATTAACCCCTAAACCCCTACATAGCAATAAACGTATTTACCCTATTAACCCCTAAACCCCTACATCGCAATAAACCTATTTACCCTATTAACCCCTAAACCGCAAAACCTCACATCGCAATAAACCTATTTACCCTATTAACCCCTAAACCGCAAAACCCCTACATCGCAATAAACCTATTTAACTTATTAACCTTTTAAACCGCCAAAACCACAACACAAATAACTATTTAAATAACTAAGTACAGTACACTAACCTAACACCCTATTAAATAAACCCAAATTACCTAAACTAATACATTCTAAAGTTACAAAAAATAAAAAAACGAACGCCTAGATTACGAGTTTTGTCGGTAATGGTGTGCGGTGCTAACGATCAGTTTTCCCCCCTTAATAAAACCTAACATTATCCCCTTGAAGATCACCCTACCTTGAGAAGTCTTCACCCAACCATGCCGAAGTCCTCAACGAAGCGGGGTGAAGTGGTCCTCCAGACGGGCAGAAGTCTTCATCCAAGCCGGCCAGAAGAGGTCCTCCAGATGGGCAGAAGTCTTCATCCAGGCGGCATCTTCTATCTTCATCCATCCGGCACAGAGCAGCTCCATCTTCAAGAAATCTGACGCAGAGCATCCACTTCGTTCTTCATCCGACGACTGAATGAAGGTTCTTTTAAATGATGCATTCTATTGGCTGTTCCAATCAGCCAATAGGATTGAAGTTCAATCCTATTGGCTGATTGCATCAGCCAATAGGATTTTTTCTACCTTAATTCCGATTGGCTGATAGAATTCTATCAGCCAATCGGAATTGAAGGGACGCCATCTTGGATGACATAATTTAAAGGAACCTTCATTCAGTCGTCGGATGAAGAACGAAGAGGATGCTCCTCGTCGGATGTCTTGAAGATGGAGCCGCTCCGCGCCGGATGGATGAAGATAGAAGATGCCGCCTGGATGAAGACTTCTGCCCGTCTGGAGGACCTCTTCTGGCCGGCTTGGATGAAGACTTCTGCCCGTCTGGAGGACCACTTCACCCCGCTTCTTTGAGGACTTCGGCCCGGTTGGGTGAAGACTTCTCAAGGTAGGGTGATCTTCAAGGGGTTAGTGTTAGGTTTTATTAAGGGGGGATTGGGTGGGTTTTAGAGTAGGGTTGGGTGTGTGGGTGGTGGGTTTTAATGTTGGGGGGTATTGTACTTTTTTTTACAGGTAACAGAGCTGATTACTTTGGGGCAATGCCCAGCAAAAGGCCCTTTTAAGGGCTATTTGTAATTTAGCATAGGGTATGGCTTTTTATTATTTTGGGGGGCTTTTTTATTTTATTTATTGAAGAACTAGGTGGTAAAAATCTCTGTTTGGATCTGACAAGTGGTAAGGAACAAGAGGTAAAAGAACTTTTAGCTGAATCGACATTTCCATTAGTGATGGGTACCAGGACTGGGTTGGCCAAAACGGGGATATCAGAAAAAGAGAATTTTTGCTCCTCCTGACGACATTCAGAACTCAAGGAATCATTGAGAAAGGAGGAAAAGCATAAGCTCCCTGAGGCGGCCATGTCTGGAGGACTGCATCTACAGCTAAGGCTTCTGGATCTGGACGCCAGCTGTAAGAAGGAAGAATCTGATAATTCAGGCGATACGCAAATAAATCTATCAAGAAAGGACCTCTGATAAACAGTAAGTTTTGAAAATGATCTGATTCTGGTTGTAATCTCCAATCGCTTGAGTCTGATATATAACGGGAACCCCAATCTGCTGCCGTATTGGAGAGACCCGGAATATACTCTGCTTGAATAGAATATTGTTCTGAAGACATTGATGGACAAAATGCTTCATGATATCTGATAATTGTTTGGAATGAGTTCCACCCAAACGATTAAGATATCGAACTGCTGAAATATTGCCCATTCTTAACAGAATCAAAATTGGAGAATTATGTTTGATAAAACTCTTTATTGCAAAAGAGCATGCAATCAATTCCAGGCAATTTATGTGCAATTTGCATTCCGAAGAAGACCATTTGCCCCCAGTAATTTTAAACCACATCTGGCACCCCAGCCTGAATTGCTTGCATCCGACTCTATTATAACATCCGGTGCCTTTCTGAATATAGCTTTGCCATTCCAAGCTTCCATATTGGAAAGCCACCATATCAATTCGATTCTGGCTTCTTCTGACAAAGAAATCCTGTGAGAATAAGAGAAACCCTTCCTTAAATAAAAGATTTTTAATCTTTGTAAAGCTCTGTAATGTAATGGGGCTGGAAAAATTGCTTGAATTGAGGAAGAAAGTCTCACATTGCTCGCAATATTCCTGATTGGAAAATATTTTTTCTTCAAGAGATGAGAAATTTCTAACTTTATTTTCTTTACTTTCTCTAAGTGAAGACTTAAGGTATATAAATAGGTGTCTATTAGAAAACCTAGAAAAGTTTCTGAGAAGGAGAAATAACTGATTTTTTGTAATTGATAATAAAACCTAGGTTCTTCAAAATATTTATAGTCATCTCTAACTGTGATAATAGAAGAGAAGGATCCTGATTCCTAAGAAGTAAATCGTCCAAATATATGGTTAGACGAATACCCCTTAATCTCAACCAACCGGCTTTAAAATTTTTGTGAAATCCAAAAGGGAGACAAGTAAACTGCCAAATTCGATTTTTCCAAACAAAATTGAGAAAATTGCAATGAGAGGGATGAATAGGAACTGTTAGATAAGCATCTGTTAAATCCAGTCTTACTAACCAGTCTTTGTCCATAAGACAATCTCTCAGAAGATTAATTCCCTCCATCTTGAAATGATTGTAAGAAAGGAAGGCATTCAGATTCCTCAGATTTATCACAGGACAAAAAACATGATACTGAGAAAAGAATTTGTGTTGCTTGGGGCTAGTTATATAGCCTGTTTTAGATGAAGATTTATTATTTCTTGGTCTAAAAGATTTGTGTCTGTTTTTGAGAAAACAATTGGGTTTGGATTTGATTTTGAAAAGGAGGAGATACAAAATCTAGGAGAAGACCTGACACAGTCTGAATAACCCAAGTATCTGAAGTTATTAAAGTCCAATTTTTTTATAAAAAGCGACAATCTTCCTCCAACTTTGTGTGGGAAAAAAAATTGTGTTGTGTGAAGATAGGAGTCTTACCTGAGAATAGTCTAGGACAGGATCTTGCTCTGGAAAACCTTGGATTTCATGGACGGGTTCTTGAGGGAAAGAAGTTTGTGAGGGAAGGGTTTGGAGGAGGGAAGGATTGAAACTGAGGCCTATTACTGACGTATGGTCGACTGGGAAAACAGCCTCTCCCTTTCCCGGCCCAATCAAAAAGACGGTTTGGTTGATTATAAAAAAAAATTCTTAGAAGTAGTTTTTACTTTATTCAGTGAATTAAAAGTATTAACATACGTATTCAATTCTTTTAGTCACCAAAAAGTAAACCCTCAGCTTGGGGTCCCATCTCTGTAGGAGCAAAATCCAAAATTTAAGCATCAATCTTATGTTAAATAATTCTTCTACACTGAGTAGATAAAGCAGAATTTGTATCTCCCATCAAATAAACAGAGCATTGAATCCATTGTCTCATTATATAAACAAAATAAAAATTAGAATAAATATAATCACATAAATATAAAACTCAAGAAACATAAATTTTATTCATAAATGAAGTTAAATCTATGGAAGCACTGCTATTATACTTATCTTTAAGAGCAACAAAGTGAAAAGAGGCAGTTGGGATACTATTTGGACAGTTTATAATAGAATGAAATTTTATGATTGGTCTGCTATAAAACATAATATTTAAGTTTTTATTGTTCTTTGAATGGCTGTTGAGCAGTAAAGGAAAAGGCTTATGCAAAATAGGAGTCTCTGTCCTTGTAATAAAATTGAATTTTTTGGAATATGATATATTGCTTTATGCTATTTTATTATAAGGATAACATTTTAGAGAACCTATCCACCCTTTCTGCAAGCGCTCCCCATACCTATTTAATTTCTATTATATATTGGTTTCTGGGGTTGCAGGCCCCTGCAGCTTGCACAAGAGTAAAAGAAGGAAAGTGCTGGACAGTGTGTTTGTCTTTTTGAGATTATTTCTGCCTACTGCCACAAGCACTCCTGCATCAATGGATATGGATACTGAGGGAAGTAAAGTATTTGGTTATACTGACTTAGAGGCAGCAAGAACAACTACTTTGGTTAAAGGGTCAAGAGATTTCCTTAAGATTCCACAGACTGACATTTGTGCAAAGGACTATGAAAGAATATCAAGGAAGTAAATATCTTTTTAACTACATGCAGCTACATTAGCTAAGTATTACCGGGTGCAACGTATTCCAAGGGGATTGAGGATGAATACCCGCCCCACTTTACTAGCTGACAATCAAGAGTACTGCCGCAAATTTGAACTTATATACTTAATAAGTGTTCATTTGATCTGATGGTGTTAACGGTGGAGTTTCTTCAGCAGACCATAGAAGCCCAGAAAGATGCCATCAAAAAGATTGAAGAGAATCTGAAAAACTATTTAACCAACACAGAAGTTGATAAACTGCTTACCTCAACAAAAGAGAAGATTGCCGAGCTCCGTAAGACTATGGAACTGAAGAAGCGTAATAAATTCTATCAAGATGAACAGGATTATCAGTCCGGAACCATCTATCGGTGGACTCGGGTCCTGACCGGAAGATAAAAAAGGAACACTTCTGGTGCGTCGTGGAGACGCTTGTGTCGCAACAACAAGCAGGATGGCTCTGATACCCCTCTTGGCACTAGCTCCTCGGGGGACTCAGAAGAAAGCGGCGCAGAGGCAGTAGAGAACATTGCAGAAACCGCCAGAGAGAGTCAGCAGGCGAACTTCAAGAGGAATACTCGCAGAGGGAGCAGACGCTAGTGGTGGACATCAGCACTAAAGGTATTGGAGCAGATGAACGCTCCCTCCTCGAGAAAGGCCTATCCTTTTGTGAAAAGGTAAAATGTAATTTTTTTGAACTGGAGCTGGATTTACAGAGATTCTATAGGAATCTTAAGTTAAAGTAATTTTTTGGACTTGAGAACCGGTTGGACACTGGGTAAATTTAACACTGTCAAAGTATAAAAAAGTGGGATTAAAAAATAAGAGCAAATTCACACGAGTAATTACCATAATAGTGTTGACACTTTCATTGATTTAATGAATAAAGATGTTGTAAGTATAAAAGCTAAACAGAGTCTACCAAAGTTTGACAGGAATATGTCTAAAATTGAATATGTAGCATTAGATAAACTAAAAAGTAATAGAGAGATTATTTGCAAATAGGGCGATAAGGGAGGGGGTACCGTTGTTTTAGATAAGGGGTATTATGTTAATAAAATTTTAACACAAATAAACAACACTAATGTATATAAGAAACTTACAAGGGACCCCACAGAATTGATTTAACATGAGATTTTTGGGTGCGTGGAGAGAGCTGTGAAATAAGGTATTATTAATACAGAAACAAAGTTCTTACTTGTTGAAGATGGTATCATTCCCATATTCTACACGCTCCCAAAAATACATAAGAATAGATCTGCCCCGCCGGGGAGACCAATTGTGGCCAGTACTAACTTTATTTTCGCAAACATTTCAATTTTTCTGGATAAAATATTACAACCATATGTGGTTAAATCAATGTCATATATAAAAGACACCAGTGACTTCCTGTTAAAACTAGAAAATCTGGATGTAGTTTCTAATAAATGTATTTTGTATACAATAGACGTAGTGAGTTGATATAGCTTTATTACCCACTCTAGTGGATTAGGAGCTGTAAGAAAAACATTGTCCTCTACTAATGACTATTCTATTACCCAACAGGATTTTATCATAGAATTGTTAGAAGTTGTGCTTTACTATAACTACTTTCTTTTTCAAGATGATTTTTTCATGCAGAAACAGGGAACTGCCATGGGATCCAATGTCGCCCCTACCTACGCCAATATATATATGAACCAGTTTGAAGAAAAATTTGTCTTTGAAAATACGTTGTTCTTACTATATGGCGCCACTTGGAGTTGCTATATAGACAACATTTTTGGTGTATGGTGGGGTGACATTGGATCCCTTGAAAAGTTTGTATCCAGTCTAAATGCAGCCACATCACATATAAAGTTCACTTTGACACATAGTGAAGTATCAGTGCCATTTTTCGTATAGTGTATAAAGAAGGAAATTATTTGAAAAACAGATTTATACACTAAAGAGACAGACTGTAACAGTTTGCTTCATTTCACTAGTGCACATCCTGAGGCCCTACTAAAGTCCCTCCCATACAGCCAATTGTTAAAGGGACAGTATACACTCATTTTCATATAACTGCATGTAATAGACACTACTATAAAGAATAAGATGCACATATACTGATATAAAAATCTAGTATAAAATGGTTTAAAAACATACTTAGAGGGGGGGCGGAGCCGGCCAGCAATCCTGATGGTCGCATCAAGTTAGAGCTCCGACAGACAACCGCTCTAATGGGCAATAAATAACATATAATCGCTCAGAACTGGGATATGCCCTACTAGATATTACTTAAGAAAGCTGGATGAACGTCAGACACTGGAGAAAAGAGATCCGTATGACCGAAAAAACGGAATTAGACGAAGTCTGAATGCAGCCTATAGCAGAAAGATGACGCAGCACAGTGTTTGCCACGCTATCAGTACACACGCCGCGGTGAGTTATTACATAGAGGCACTAGCTACCGAGCCGGAGACACAGCTTGTTCATACACCTCCTGAGAAGATCATTACTTCAAGACCCTGCAGACCGGCTAAATTACGGACCTAAGGTAAAACGTCATACACATAAAAAGAGACTGCGCCATACACATATCACCGGGCTATTAAGACTGAACAGGCCCTATATAACAGCCCTGTAAGGCGCTTTGCTTCTACATGTGACCACTCATTGTCTGGGCTGATATTCATACCTACCTGCACAGAAAAGGCCTTAGAGTATTTGAAAGTGCGCACTACAGTATTGTACAGCGTGAAAATCATGCGGCTTATCAATTTCTAAATACATACTGCTGGACAGAATACGATCCCTTATATCACACTGCAAAGATCCTAGACATAAGATGGCCTCAAAGAGTAAAACCAAAGGAGATAAGCTTTTAAAGGGGCATACAAATACAGGAGGCAAATTGAATGCCTATTTCAAGAGCCATGACACTTCTCTGACTACAGAGCCTGACCTACATCTCTCTGACCCTACAGAACACACCTCACAAGCCCCTGCATCAATAGAGGATAAGACACCTATAACACGCTCAGATCTCAAAGCTCTATCCACTAAAGCGGACTTCTCTAGTATAATGCAACAAGTGAGTAAAGCTATAAAAGATGGTCTTGCAGAAGTTAAAAGAGACATCAGGGAGCTGGGTGACAGGATGTTGGAGTTAGAAGACCAAATGGAGGAGACGAATAAAGCCTCAGATAATACCACACAAGCTTTTCAATTTCAATCTGAAGCCATTGAACGTTTACAGATCCAAATGGAAGACCTTGATAACAGAGGCCGGAGGCAGAACCTTCGAATTCGAGGCATACCAGAAAAAATTCTACCACAACAACTACCCTCCTACTTACAAAATTTGTTCAAGTTTTTATTAGATCCTGAAAAAGAACCTATTGCCTTGGACAGAGCCCACAGAGCCCTAAGGCCAAAACCCCCAGACAGTATGCCACCACGGGATGTAATTCTGTGCTGTCACAAGTTTAAGGATAAAGAAAACCTTCTACAAGCATCCAGGAAGAAATCCCCACTTTACTTTGGTGAAGATGCCATTCAGATCTATCCTGACCTTAGCCCGATCACCTTGGCTAAACGTAAGGAAGCCAGATATTTAACTTTACATTTACAAGATCTTGGAATAGCATACCGATGGGGCTTCCCTTTTGCCATCAAGGTCCTGAAGGACGAAAAAACATTTGTATACCGAAACCCAGATGATTTGGAACAGTTCTGCAGGCAGCTGAATATTGCACCACCATCTCTACCCAAGCTGACTGAGACCTCAGGAAAAGGAGGCCAAGAAAGATCTTCATCACCTAAACCACAAAGAAGGAGCTGGTCAACTAGACCTACAAAGAGGAGAAACACAATGGCGTCAGACTCCCCTGCAAGATCATCGGACATAACATGACAAAAATGACAATAACACTTAACTCCTTTTCTCTTCTTGATAGCTTTGCTCTGCTAAAGGGCATTATATAGAGATTATCCAGCTTTCTATCAGCAAACCCAGTCGAATGAGTCTTATATCAATGTTTGACATGTTTGAAAAATGAATAATTTGTACCCTTAATAGAGTGGACAGGCACAACCTTCAGCCTACTTCCCCCCACCCACTCACCGTTTAGTTAGAATTACAGAACTAGTTTAGCTCTGTCTATAATCCTATGATGAGTAATTTTAGGAATGTTTGTAAGGTATTCCTTTTGTTTGTTTGTTTTTGTTTGTCTTTCATACTGATTGATTGTAATTTCATATCTAACACTGTTTGTTTTTTATTTCAGAATCCAGGTTGTCTTTTATTACTTGAAACATTGATACCTCTCTGTAGCTCTATCAAAACACTAAGACCCCGGGGGATACCTCCGAACTCCATGTCTTCCCTACTCTCAGGTGAGATGAATTTGACTGACACTTACCGCCCCCCATGACCATGACAGTCGCACAAATTCAGATTATTTCACAAAATGTGAAGGGCCTCAATTCACCAAATAAGCGATCTGTTGCTCTTAAACACTTTGCCGCCTACTCTCATTCAATTATCTTTTTACAAGAGACCCACTTTATTTCAGGTGCAGAGCCTTCTCTAACTTCAAAAGACTTCCCCACAAACTACCATAACGCATACCACACCAAGAAGCAGGGTGTTAGCATACTACTCCACAAACTCCTCCATTTCCAGCTACATAACAAAATCACAGACACAGAGGGACGGATCCTTATTCTCACAGGTCTCCTGTTTAACAAACCAATCACTCTAGTTAACATCTATGCCCCACTTAGTCGCAGACGAAAAATTTTCCAAAAAGTACTCTCACTGGTCTTAGAACACAAGAAAGGTCTGGTTGTGATGGGAGGGGACCTTAACACTGTACTAGACCCAATCATGGACTCGTCTACAAAACACGGACAGGCGAAATCTAGAGCACCGAACACAACCCTATCATGTATAAAAGAATTGGGCCTTATAGACACCTGGCGCATACAGCATCCAACACAATACAACTATACTTTTTATTCACATCCCTGGGCAACATACACCCGAATTGATTACCTATTTATTGACAGACATCACTTATCCCTCCTGAGGGACTCAGATATTCGACCTACGGCGTGGTCTGACCACTCAGCGGTACATTTAGAGTTAGACTGGCCCGAGATTCCAACAATCCCCTACACCTGGAGATTAGAGGATTCACTCCTTCATTACCCCCCCGTACAAGAAACACTACAAAAAGCATTGACCGAATATTTCCAATTTAACTGTACTAGTGACTCACTTCCGGGAACTATCTGGGAGGCACACAAGGCGTTCATCAGAGGGGAATGTATAAAGCAAACAGCTAAAATGAAAAAGCAATATCGCTCCTCAGTGACTAATTTAACGACACAGCTGTACAACCTAGAGGCACAACACAAAAATAACCCATCAAATAAAACACTTCTATCACAGATAACTAAAATTAGACAGGATATAAACACTATTCTTTCTAAAGAGGCACAGAAAAAGGCCCTAGCACTGAAAAAAAAATATTTCTTCGAAGGTAATAGAGCAGGACCCAGATTAGCCAGATTACTTAACCAACAAACCACAAAATCCCACATCCATGAATTAGTGACACCAGCGGGCCAACATCTCATTGAAAGCAGAGACATAGCAGAACAATTCAAAATGTATTACTCAGAGTTATATAATCTCCCATCAGATAAATCCCCAAACAGGTTGACTGAGCTCCAGACATACATAAAAGAGGCCAGCCTCCCGAAAATACAGACGACATTAAAAGAGAATTTCGAAGCACCCATCTCACTACAGGAAATCCTCTCAGTGATTGCTAAGCTACCCTCTGGGAAGAGCCCAGGTCCAGATGGGTTCACTAACATTTACTATAAAACATTTAGAACCTCCCTGGCCCCACACCTTCTAAACCTATTTAAAACTATAGATGACGGGAAAGTGCTCCCTAGAGAAATGCAACAAGCCCATATTTCAGTTATCCTAAAACAAGGGAAAACACCATCAGACACCAAAAGCTACAGACCTATATCACTTTTAAACACGGACCTTAAAATTCTAGGCAAGATCTTAGCTAAAAGACTGAACAGGTTGCTAGAAGATATTATCTATACAGACCAGGTTAGGTTTGTACCCCATAGGGAGGCTAGGGACAATACCATAAGAGCCCTGACCCTTATGTCCTACTCCAAACACTATAAGGTGCCGACGGTCTTCTTGGCAACAGATGCCGAGAAGGCCTTCGACAGGCTAGATTGGCAGTTCCTCAAAGACACACTTATTGAGATAGGGATGGGGCCCTGAATGTGCAACAGAATATTCAGTCTGTATGCCCACCCCACAGCAAAAGTCAAAGCTAATGGTATATTGTCCCACCCTTTTACAATTAAAAACGGCACAAGGCAAGGATGCCCCCTATCCCCCCTGCTGTTCATACTTACCATGGAGGTAATGGCCGCCCACATACGAAACAACCACACCATAAAAGGTATAGAAATTGGCCCACATAGCTTTAAAGTAGCACTTTACGCGGACGATGTCCTCTTTACAGTTACGGATCCGGCCCAATCCCTGAAAGAAATAATGCTTGAGCTCAACAAATTTGGAAGGTTCTCTAATTTTGCTGTAAACATATCCCTTAGACGAGAAGAATTTTCTAAATTAGCAGAGATCTGCCCACTTACACTCAAAACAGACGCTATAAAATACATGGGTATTTTCCTGTCCCCAAACTCTACCACTCTCTTTAAAAAGAACTTTGAAGCCCTCATGTTATCAACTCAGAAAGACCTAAACACTTGGGCGACAAAACCTTTGTCCTGGTGGGGTAAGATACAATGTATAAAAATGACAACCCTCCCAAGAATCCTATATACGCTACAAGCCCTACCTATAGCCTTACCAGGCTGGTTCCCTCTGAGACTTCAGAACCATATAAATAGATTCATATGGGGTAATTGCAAACCACAAATAAATAAAGCTACACTATACAGGCCTACTTCAGCGGGAGGCTTAGGCCTGCCGGACATACGGCTATACTTAGATGCGATAGTACTCCAGAGAGTCTACGATTGGCATAACACATCCGGACACAAAGCTTGGATTTCCATTGACTCTCAAATATTGAAAGTCCCATTTGTGGGAGCCCTTTGTTGGGTCCCTAAATCCTTAAGACCCTTGCAATGCACAACACTCCCGATACACCAACACTTCTTTGACTCATGGGAAACAATCAAACACAAAAGAAGGGATATCTCTGGACCTAGATCGCCCCTTTTTCCTATCCCATTAAATGCAGAACTAACGGGTGGGTTGGACAGAAACTTTCAGAGAAAAACGGAATGGGGATATACCACTCCTTTAAAAGAGTTTGTCCGAGAGGGGAAACTCATACGTAGAGAAGACATGCGGGAAGTAGCACAGGGGGCATATTATCCATGGCTAAAGTATAGTCAACTCACACACTTTGTCAATACAACACCATTTCAAACAGACTATCTCAGGCAATTGACCCCTTTTGAGAACATTTGCTCAGCCAATACACCAATACCACACTCACTTTCCAAAATACGTAGTATATTACAAACTCATATGAAGACAGAACTACCTGCTTATACTAACAACTGGCATAAGGAACTTGGAGACACTTTAAGCGGGGAGGAATGGGGGTTCATATTCCAAAACACGAAAAAGTCCTCAACCTCTCCGAAACTCCTTGAATTAAATTTTAAAGTGCTCACACGCTGGTATTTGACTCCAGCGTGATTACGCTCTATTTACCCATCCTCCAGCGATCAATGTTGGAGAGGTTGCAAAAAGAGAGGCAGTTATCTACACATGTGGTGGGACTGCGAGATATTAACACAATTATGGCAATTTATAGAAACTCATTTTAGGAAAGGGTTAATCAAAGACCTCCGCCTGACACCCCATATTACCCTTCTGAATAGACTTCCCCAAATACCATGTAGACTTAGAAGACAACTGCTACAAATTGGTATTAACGGAGCTAAAGCTCTAATAGCTTTACATTGGAAAATGCCCATATCCCCGACAGGACAGATGTGGCTAGCAAAAGTAAACAAACTGTTAGGCCTAGAAGAATTTGGATACTTAAAAAGAATGAGACTTGAATTTTTCCAGAATGTAAGATTCCTCTGGGAAGACTCATTACCCCCAACTGAACATTAACTCACACTGGTCCTCATGCAGCTTTCCTTTGACTGACTTTTAGACATGGAGTCGGAGGATCACCTCAGCACTGTAAGAATTACGAGAAACATATCCTACACAGGCTCATTAGCAACATGTCCCTGGATTTGGGTGACACTTTAGAGATTATTCCATACTGAGCTATACAACCCAGATTTTACTAAATTTAGTATAAAGAAACACTAACTATTCCCAACGCAAAGATGATGAAAATGATCAGTAATGTTTAGTTTTGTTTTTTGTTATTTTATTTGTTATGTTCTGTGTTACTTACAGATATATATGCCTCCATCCCATATTGAGATTCACTTCTTTACATGAATGCACAGACTGTAATATGTAAACCTTTACGGTGAGTGCACCGTTGTTTGTGACTTTTTCTTTATGTGCTTTTGATCAATAAATGATGGAAATTTAAAAAAAACAAAAAAACAAAACAAAACGTACTTAGAAGCTTTCAGTTTAGCTCTGTTGTAAAGGCAGTTGGAAAGCCCACTGCAAGTGGGAAATAAGACATTCCCCCCTCCCCCTTCTTTTGCATATGAAAAGACCCTTTACACAAACAGGAGCAAGCTGGAGAAGGTAGCTGACGGTATTCAAATAAAACTTTGGGGCTTGGTTAGGAGTCTGAAAATCAGAGCAATGTTATTTAAAAATAAGCAAAATGATACATTTTTTAAAAAAACAAACTTTATGGGCTTTATAAATAGATCATCTACAAAACATTTATGCAAAGAAAAAATGAGTGTATAGTGGCCCTTTAAGGGTGAGACATATAGTTTAAGATGATAGATTAATACATGCTAGATTAAGTAAGATGGGAAAGAAATTTATTGATAGCGGCTACTCCAAGGCCAAAATTCATGAAACTATTGAAAAAGTACCGGAAGTCACTAGAATAGAGGCAATAAGACCCAGAGTAAGGGAAAAGAAAAAAACAAGAAAGAATGGCTTTTGTTTCTGAATTTAATGTGTTGAGTGAACAGATCTCAGGGATTGTGAGAAAACACTGGCATATACTTAGGGATTGCCATCCACAACAGGAGATATTTAAGAATTATCTTCTCTCGGCATATAAAAGGTCTGGCATTATTAAAGGGACATGAAACCCAATTTTTTTCTTTCATGATTTGGAAAGAAAATGCAATTTTAAACAACTTTCTAATTTACTTCTATTATCTAATTTGTTTAATTATCTTGATATTCTTTGCTGAAAAGCATATCTAGATATGCTTAGTAGCTGCTGATTGGTTGCTGCACATAGAAGCCTCGTGTTATTGGCTCACTCGTGTGCATTGCTATTTCTTAAACAAAGAATATGTAAAGAATAAAGCAAATTAGATAATAGAAGTAAATTGGCATCTTGTTTACAATTGTATTCTCTATCTGAATCATGAAAGAAAATTTTTGGGTTTAATCTCCCTTTAAGGATAGACTAATGAGGGCAGATGTGGGTACCTGCAAAAGGGATAACACAGGATATATTACATCTAAAAGGCATGGTTGTTTTCCCTGTTTATCCTGCTTGAACTGCAATAGTATGATTAAAGGGGGCATATTCGTACACCCAATGACAGGTCAGAAATGAAAAATTTCTGGGTTCCACATGTGTAATACTACCTATCGCCTAGATTACGAGTTTTGTGTTATGAGGGATGCTGTGTTAACTTGCACATTATTCTCACGGCTCACTTACCTGCAGCGCTGGTTTTACGAGTTTTTATCAACCTGGCGTTAAAGGGCAAGAAGTGAGCGTAGAGCAAAATTGAGCTCAATACCGCACTCCAATACCAGCGCTGCTTAAGTGAGCGGTGAGCTGGTTATACGTGCTCGTGCACGATTTCCCCATAGACATCAATGGGGAGAGCCGGCTGAGAAAAAGTCTAACACCTGCAAAAAAGCAGCGTAAAGCCCCGTAACGCAGCCCCATTGATTCCTATGGGGAAACACATTTTATGTTTACACCTAACACCCTAACATGAACCCCGAGTCTAAACACCCTTAACCTTACAGTTATTAACCCCTAATCTGCCGCCCCGACATCACCGACACCTGCATTATACTTATTAACCCCTAATCTGCTGCCCTCAACATCGCCGACACCTACATTATATTTATTAACCCCTACTCTCCCACCCCCAATGTCGCCGCAACCTACCTACATTTATTAACCCCTAATCTGCCGCTCCGGACATCGCCGCCACTATAATACACATATTAACCCCTAAACTGCCGCACTCCCGCATCACAAACATTAGTTAAATATTATTAACCCCTAAGTCTAACCCCTAACTTAAATATAATTTAAATAAATCTAAATAAAATTCCTATCATTAACTAAATAATTCCTATTTAAAACTAAACACTTACCTGTAAAATAAACCCTAAGATAGCTACAATATAACTAATAGTTACATTGTATCTAGCTTATGATTTATTTTTATTTTACAGGCAAGTTTGTATTTATTTTAACTAGGTAGAATAGTTACTAAATAGTTATTAACTATTTAATAACTACCTAGCTAAAATAAATACAAATTTACCTGTAAAATAAAACCTAACCTAAGTTACACTAACACCTAACACTACACTACAATTAACTAAATTACCTAAATGAAATACAATTAAATAAATCAAATACAATTAGCTAAATTACAAAAACAAACAAACACTAAATTACAGAAAATAAAAAACAAATTACAAGATCTTTAAACTAATTACACCTAATCTAAAAGCCCTATCAAAAAAAAAAAAGCCCACCCAAAATAAAAAAAACCCTAGCCTAAACTAAACTACCAATAGCCCTTAAAAGGGCCTTTTGCGGGGCATTGCCCCAAATAAATCAGCTCTTTTACCTGTAAAAAAAAATTACACACAACCCCCCCAACAGTAAAACCCACACCCAAATAAAACCTTAACTAAAAAACCTAAGCTCCCCATTGCCCTGAAAAGGGCATTTGGATGGGCATTGCCATTAAAAGGGCATTTAGCTCTATTGCGGCCCAAAGCCCTAACCTCAAAATAAAACCCACCCAATACACCCTTAAAAAATCCTAACACTAACCCTCGAAGATCCACTTACCGGGAGAAGTCTTCATCCAAGCAGCAAGATGTCCTCAACGAAGCCAGCAGAAGTGGTCCTCCAGACGGGCAGAAGTCTTCATCCAGACGGCATCTTCTATCTTCATCCTTCCGACACGGAGCGGGTCCATCTTCAAGACATCCAGTGCGGAGCATCCTCTTCCAACGACGACTACCCGACGAATGAAGGTACCTTTAAGTGATGTCATCCAAGATGGCGTCCCTTAAATTCCGATTGGCTGATAGAATTCTATCAGCCAATCGGAATTAAGGTTGAAAATATCCTATTGGCTGATGCAATCAGCCAATAGGATTGAGCTTGCATTCTATTGGCTGATTGGAACAGCCAATAGAATGCAAGCTCAATCCTATTGGCTGATTGGATCAGCCAATCGGATTGAACTTCAATCCTATTGGCTGATTGCATCAGCCAATAGGAATCTAAGGGACACCATCTTGAATGACATCACTTAAAGATACCTTCATTCGTTGGGTAGTCATCGTTGGAAGAGGATGCTCCTCGCCGAAGATGGACCCGCTCCACGTCGGAAGGATGAAGATAGAAGATGCCGTCTGGATAAAGACTTCTGCCCGTCTGGAGGACCACTTCTGCCTGTATGGAGGACCACTTCTGCCGGCTTCGTTGAGGACATCTTGCCACTTGGATGAAGACTTCT
The DNA here is from genome assembly GCF_027579735.1 of Bombina bombina. Taxonomy (NCBI): domain Eukaryota; kingdom Metazoa; phylum Chordata; class Amphibia; order Anura; family Bombinatoridae; genus Bombina; species Bombina bombina. The sequence goes on from NC_069504.1 coordinate 521,408,432, forward strand.
CCTGGTAAGTGAATCTTTGGGGGTTAGTGTTAGGAATTTTTAAGGGTGTATTGGGTGGGTTTTATTTTTAGGTTAGGTCTTTGATCTGCAATAGATCTAAATGCCCTTTTAAGGGCAATGCCCATCCAAATGCCCTTTTCAGGGCAATGGGGAGCTTAGGTATTTTTAGTTAGCGTTTTATTTGGGGTGTTGGTTATGTGGGTAGTGGGTTTTACTGTTGGGTGCATTTTTTTTACAGGTAAAAGAGCTGATTTCTTGGGGGGCAATGCCCTGCAAATGTCCCTTTTAAGGGCTATTGGTAGTTTAGGTTAGGCTAGGTTTTTTTTTATTTTGGGTGGGCTTTTTTATTTTGATAGTGCTATTAGATTAGGTGTAATTAGTTTAACCCCTTAAAGGGACCCTAAACACCTGCTGGAAATGCTCTAAACTAACTTTTACTGATTATCCTAAATAAACTGATTGTAATGATGTATGCAGTTTTTATCTTACTGCATTCTATTATAGATAAAAGCTTTACAATGTAAACGTTGATCTGCAGCATTATATAAGCTATGCAAGCTGCCATCTTGTAACGTGCGTTCCTCAACACTATGTCACGTGATGCACACAGCACCAGCTATTACTAAATCATAGTGAGCCCTGCAGTGTCTGACAAGAAAAGAACGGCTTCAGGCACTGTTATGTTTATAAATAGCACGAGGAGGGAAGGAAGTGTGAGGGGGGAGGAGAGGTGGAGAGAGCAGTCACAGGGGGAAGAAAGAAAGCAAACTCACGCTGCATAAAATATGTAACAAGAGACATTCATCTACCTTACATATGATCTCCGGAGCCTTTCTTCCTCCTGTGCCTCCCTCTGTCTTAACCTCTCCTCCCCCTTACACTTCCTTTCCCTGCTCGTTCTATTTATAAACATAACAGTGCCTGAAGCCGTTCTTGTTAGACACTGACTGCAGGGCTCACTGTGATTTACTAATAGCTGGTGCCGTGTGCATCATGTGACACACTGTTGTGAAACATACTTTAACAAATGGCAGCTTGCATCACATCCAATGCTGCAAATCAATGTTTACATTATAAATCTTTTATCAAAAATAAAATGCAGTAAGATGAAAAGACTGCATACAGCATTGCTAGTTAGTTTATTTTGCACAGTTAGAAAAAGTTAGTTTAGAATATGTTAATTAGGTGTTGAGGTTCCCTTTAATGACCACAGCACTTTTCCATTTTCTGTCCGTTTGGGACCAAGGCTATTTTTACATTTCTGGGGTGTTTGTGTTTAGCTGTAATTTTCCTCTTACTCATTTACTGTACCCACACATATTATATACCATTTTTCTTGCCATTAAATGGACTTTCTAAAGATACCATTATTTTCATAAAATCTTATAATTTACTATAAAGAAAATATATAAAATATGAGGAAGAAATGGAAAAAAAAACACTTTTGACCCTCAAAATCTCTTACACTTCTACAACTACCAAAAAACTCCCATGCTAAATAGTTTCTAAATTTTATCCTGAGTTTAGAAATACCCAAAGTTTACATGTTCTTTGCTTTTTTTTAAAGTTATAGGGCAATAAGTACAAGTAGCACGTTGCTATTTCCAAACCATTTTTATTCAAAATTAGCGATAGCTACATTGGAACACTGATATCTGTCAGGAATCCCTGAATAACCCTTCACATATATATATATTTTTTAAAAGAAGACAACCTAAGGTATTAAACATGGGGTATTTTGACTCTTTCCATGCAACTATTTTACCACTAATCTATGCCAAAGTTTGAAAAAAATATATTAGTGATTTTTTGACACAATAGCAATTCAAGAATACATTTACTGAGAATGTTAAGGGTTACTGCCAAATAACACCCCAATATGTCTTCAGCAGCATATCCTGAGTAAAGTGATACCCCCCATGTATAGGTGTGTCGGGTTCTCTGACAGCTAAAAGGCCTTATTTTTAGGGGGCGCATTCCATTTTTTCAACTTGGAATTTTCACGTCATCATGCACCCATGTCCTATTTGGGACATTTCTGAAGCTGGCCAATTAAATTTACCCCCATCAAACCATATATTTTTGAAAAGTAGACACCCTAGGGTATTTCAAATGCTGGTATTTTAACACTTTCCATGCACTAATTCAACCACCAGTCTTTGTCAAACTTTTGGTAGTCATTTATTTGTGTTATTTTTCACACACATTGTACTTTAGGCGTGGTTTTTCAGTTTCTGTTATGTGTTACTGCCAAAAAGCACCTCAATATGTGTTCAACAACATCTCCTGAGTACAGTGATACCACCCATGTATAGGTGTGTCGGGTTCTCTGGGGGCTAAAAGGCCTTATTTTTAGGGGGCACATTCCAGTTTTTCAACTTGGAATTTTCACATCTGTCATCATGCACCCATGTCCTATTTGGGACATTTCTGAAGCTGGCCAATGTAAATTACGCCGATCAAACCATATAGTTTTTAAAATTAGACACCCTAGGGTATTTCAAACGCTGGTATTTTAACACTTCCCATGCACTAATTCAATTACCAGTCTTTGTTAAACTTTTGGGTAGTCATTTTTTTGTGTTATTTTTCACACACATTGTACTTTAAGCATGGATTCTCAGTTCCTGTTATGTGTTACTGCCAAAAAAATACCTCAATATCATATGTATTCAACATCTCATGAGTACAGTGATACCACCCATGTATAGGTGTATCGGTTCTCTAAGGGGGCTAAAAGGTCTTATTTTTAGGGGGCGCATTCCAGTTTTTCAACTTGGAATTTTCACATCCCATGCACCCATGTCCTATTTAGGACATTTCTGAAGCCAGCCAATATAATTTACCCCCATCAAACCATATATTTTTGAAAAGTAGACACCCTAGGGTATTTTGAATGCTGGTATTTTAACACTTTACATGCACTAATTCAACCACCAGTCTTTGTCAAACTATTGGAGAAAGTGTATGGTGGTAATTTTTCAATTTTCATTTTTACACACACATTGCTTTTTGACTATGATTTAGGAGAGACTGTAGTAAGTTATTGTAAAAAAATACTTCAGGTTGTTTTCTGCAAGGCACCCTGAGTACACCTATGCCCCCCATGCATAGGTTTGCCAGGATGATTTTGAGAAGGTTATGTTACAATTTTATGACTTGTGATTTTAGTTATTAAAAGTGAGAGTATTTCTTCTGATAGGCCTATCTTTAGTTTGGGGCCTATCGCATACCCCAGTTTTATTTATTGCCATGAAAGTGTATATGTTTGAAATGTTGACACCCCAAGGTATTGTATATGGTGTGCTTTGATGCCTTTGAAGCAACCATTTTAGCCAAAAAAATTGGAGAAAGTATATGGTGGTAATTTTTCAATTTTAATTTTTACACACACATTGCTTTTTGACTATGATTTAGGAGAGACTGTTGTAAGTTATTGCAAAAAAAATACTTCAGGTTGTTTTTTGCAAGGCACCCTGAGAACACCTATGTCCCCCATGCATAGGTTTGACAGGGGTTTTGGTTAAAAAAAAACAAAAAAACAGCCCCAATTTTAGAAAAAAATAGTGAAATGTAAAAATCTGGCACAGTAAAAGTAAAAAAACAAAAAAAAAAAACATCTAACAGTAAACATAACCAAAAAAATAATAACAGCAAATGTATTTATTTTTAAAAATTGACCATTGTATGGTACCACTTGAATCAGTCCCCAATGCAGGGTCCAGGCTGTCCAGGGCAATTAGGATAGTGATATGTAGTGTCCCTTCTCTGCTCCCTCTTGGTACAGACTCTGCATTGTTTTTGTGGTCTCTGCTTTGTGGCAGTAGGGGGGATTTTAAAAAATAAAATGAGAAGCCTCAACTCTGCTCTCTCCCATCACTGCCCTGGGAGCAGGTGCATCATGGTACAAAATCATCCCCAAAATGATCTGGAGCTGAAACTGTAAAAAAGTCTGTTTTATTCCGGGGTTTGCTTTTTTGAACAACAAAAAGGCGTTGTGGGTTACAATCTGCATTAGGTAAATTGCAACCTTTTTGTACCAGGCCCTTGTCTTCTGCATAATTAGGTAGGGCTGCAGCAGCTGATCTGCCAGATCAACCCCACCCATATGCCGGTTATAAGACTTGATGCACACTGGCTTCCTTATGATCTCAGCTCTGCCACGTAAAGAGACCGCCACCGTCCTCTCTGTGTGAATGGTGGTAAGAAGGTATACATCCTTCTTGTCTCTGTACTTAAGTGCCAACAGTTCCTCTTGGCGCAGAGTTGAGGTCTCCCCCCTATATAGCCGGGTGCGTACAAGTTGTCCTGGGAAACCTGTGCGGTTCTTTTTAATTGTACCGCAAGCTACTGTATCAAAGCAATACAGTAGCTTGAACAAAAGTACACTTGTATAAAAATTGTCTAAGTACAAGTGATACCCTTTATTCATTAGAGGTAATATCAGGTCCCAGACAATCTTGCCAGCAGTTCCCATATGTTCTGGGCAACCTGGAGGGTCAAGGTGGCTATCCTTTCCCATATACACCCGGGAGGCCTGAGTATACCCAGTCTCACTCTCACAGAGCTTATACACCTTTACTCCATACCTGGAGCGCTTGGAAGGAATATACTGCTTGAATCCCAGCCTTCCCTTATACTTCATCAGGGATTCATCAACGCATATATTCCTTCCAGGTTTATAAGCCTCTGCAAACCTGGCAGAAAAGTGGGTAATCAGGGGGCGGATTTTATACAGCCTGTCAAATTGGGGATGCTCCCTAGGGGGGCACAGGCTGAAGTGCATGAAATGCAGAATCACTTTATATCTCTGCCTCAACATACTCTGGGAGAAAATGGGGGTAGAGCAGATGGGGTTACTGCTCCAGTAGGAGCGAATGGAGGGTTTCTTTATGATGCCCATCAGCATAGTCAATGCCCAGAATTTTTTAAATTCTGGCACATTGATGGGGGCCCATTGCTGCTTTGCCAAATATGTTTCAGCACGGTACTGATGGGCATATAAATTAGTTTGGGCGACAATGTTCCATAATACATCATCGCTCCCAGAAACACCTCCAGAAACTGTTGGGGGCTAAAACCTGCCACATCTATATTTATGCCAGCATTTGCTGTGAAGGGTGGGATATCTGGCCTCTGGAGATGAGGCGTTACCCACTCTTCAGCGGCAATGGCAGCAACATGCCTCCTTCTGGCAGGGGGGCTAGCAGCCCCAGATACATCACTATCAGTTGAGACTGCATCTAATGATGTATCTGAGCATATGGCAGGGTCAAAATTGGGGTCTTAATCAGACATAGAGGTATCTGACTCTGACGCAAGAATAGCATACACCTCCTCAGCACTATGGCCTATATTTATCAAAGTCTGGCGGACCTGATCCACCAGTATTCACCGTATTCAGCATTGAACCAGCAGCTCACAAGAGCTGCTGGTGCAACGCTGCCCCCTGCAGACTCGCGGCCAATCGGCCACCAGCAGGGGGTGTCAATCAACCCGATCGTACTCGATCGGGTTGAATTCCGGCGATGTCTGTCCGCCTGCTCAGAGCAGGTGGACAGGTTATGGAGCAGCGGTCTTTGTGACCGGGCATCAAGCTCCATTCGGAGCGTGATAGATAGGCCCCTATATCTTTTCTGTGATATTTTTGTATCTGTCACAGAAAAGATTTACTAAAAAATGTAAATTTAAATTAACTAAATGGCTCTGAAAAGAGCCTTTGGGTTTTTAAAAAATTACAACAAAAAATGAACCCCTAAAAAATGCACAGACAGCAAAAAAGTACAGCTATGCTACTGTCAGTGATTTATAGCGATCACTGGCAAGCTAGGGGTTAATGACTCTGGAAATTAAATTAGCTAAATGGCTCTGAAAAGAGCCTTTGGGTTTTTAAAAAATTACAAGAAAAAAATGAACCCCTAAAAAATGCACAGACAGCAAAAAAGTACAGCTATGCTACTGCCAGTGATTTATAGCGATCACTGGCAAGCTAGGGGTTAATGACTCTGGAAAATAAATTAGCTAAATGGCTCTGAAAAGAGCCTTTGTTTTTTTTAAAAAAATTACAACAAAATTAACCCCTAAAAAATGCACAGACGGCAAAAAAGTACAGCTATGCTACTGCCAGTGATTTATAGCGATCACTGGCAAGCTAGGGTTTAATGACTCTGGAAATTAAATTAAATTAGCTAAATGGCTCTGAAAAGAGCCTTTGGGTTTTTAAAAAAATTACAACAAAAAAATTAACCCCTAAAAAATGCACAGACAGCAAAAAAGTACAGCTATGCTACTGCCAGTGATTTATAGTGATCACTGGCAAGCTAGGGGTTAATGGCTCTGAAAAGAGCCTTTGGATCTTTAAATTTTTAACAAATAAAATAAATAAATCTCTCTCTGCTAAACACAGGTCTCTCTCTCTCTCCAACAAAATCGCAAGTGAGGAGAGGGAGGGAGATCCCCACTGATCAGAGTCAATATTTACAAATATTGACTTGATCAGACAAATGGGGTATTTTATTATGATTTTTTTTTTTTAATTGTGGGAGGCTCAGATTGGGTGACCCTAGCTTGCCCCTATGATGAGGCAGGCTAGGGACACCCCCAGAGACCCCATGATGCACTGGGCATCACCATTTTGGAAGCCTCGTGGGGGAGGGGGGGCTATATAGGGGCTTTTATTTTAAATACTTTTTTTTTTGTTTTTGTTTTTTATTATATTATACCTAAGTGCCTCGACCCACCGAGGTACTCAGCACACAAGCAGAGCATCGGAAGCATGTCTGATCGCTTCCGATGCTCTGCTATACTGCCGGGCTCCACGTGGAGCAAAACCGGAAGTGATCCCTCAAGGGGGAGTGATCAATCCTGTCCCGGAACTCCAGAACAGTACTGCAGGATGCCTGGACATCGAGGCATCCCTGCAATATTGTAAGAGTGTCTGGAAGCGATCTCGATCGATTCCAGCACTCAGTTTAGCCGAAGACGTGCAGGGTACTTCCTCAAGCGTTAACTGCCTTTTTTTTGAGGACGTACCCTGTACATCCTCAGTCACTAAGGGGTTAAATATCTTGTAATTTGTTTTTTATTTTCTTTAAGTTAGTGTTTGTTTGTTTTTTTGTAATTTAGCTAATTGTATTTGATTTATTTAATTGTATTTCATTTAGGTAATTTATTTAATTGTAGTGTAGAGTTAGTGTAACTTAAGTTAGGTTTTATTTTACAGGTAAATTTGTATTTATTTTAGCTAGGTAGTTATTAAATAGTTAATAACTATTTAGTAACTATTCTACCTAGTTAAAATAAATACAAACTTGCCTGTAAAATAAAAATAAACCCTAAGCTAGATACAATGTAACTATTAGTTATATTGTAGCTAGCCTATGGTTTATTTTACAGGTATTTAGTTTTAAATAGGAATAATTTAGTTAATGATAGTAATTTTATTTATATTTATTTTAATTATATTTAAGTTAGGGGGTGTTACGGTTAGGGGTAAATAACTTTAGTATAGTGGCGGCGACATTGGGGGCGGCAGATTAGGGGTTAATAAATATAGGTAGGTGGTGGCGATGTTAGGGACAGCAGATTAGGGGTTAATAATATTTAACTAATGTTTGCGAGGCGGGAGTGTGGCGGTTTAGGGGTTAATATGTTTATTCTAGTGGCGGCGATGTCCAGAGTGGCAGATTAGGGGTTAATAATTTTATTTTAGTGTTTGCGATGCGGGGGGGCCTCGGTTTAGGGGTTAATAGGTAGTTTATGGGTGTTAGTGTACTTTTTAGCATGCTTTGTAGCGTAAAACCCATAACTACTGACTTTAAAATGAGCTAGGAATCTTGCGGGATAGGCTGTACCGCTCACTTTTTGGCCTCCCAGGACAAACTTGTAATATCAGCGCTATGGAAGTCCCATTGAAAAAAGACTATACGCAATTTGCGTAAGTTGGTTTGCGGTAATGCCAAAAAGGTGTGCGGTGCCCCTAAACCTGCAAGACTCGTAATACCAGCATGCATAAAAAAGCAGCGTTAGGACCTGTTAACGCTGCTTTTTCACCTTCCCGCAAAACTCGTAATCTAGCCATATGTTATTTATTTAATTAAGTGTCCGAGTGATACAGCACAAATTAGCAATAAGAAGGAAAAGATAAAGATACCCCTGTGGCCCACCATTTTGTTGAAGCTGGTCATTCTGTCTCTCAGCTCAGGTTTCAAATCATTGAACATGTTACCCCTTTAAGGAGGGGAGGGAATAGAGAGTTGTATTTTAAGAAGCGTGAAGCACACTGGATTTACAAGTTAGATTCTGGGTATCCTAAAGGAATGAATAGAGATATGGAGTGGAATTTATTTTTGTAGATTGCTATAGATATTCTTTGCTGGCCTTGTGTATATATTGTTTTAATTGTAATTTCATGAAACAACACTAGGTGGGGATGTAACATAAACAATTTTGATGAAAAATGTATGAAGGGGTTAACATGGTTGTTAATTAAAATGCGGAGACATAGAGGCCTAGATTTAGAGTTGGGCGGTAGCCGTCAAAACCAGCGTTAGAGGCTCCTAACGCTGGTTTTGGGCTACCGTCGGTATTTGGAGTCAGTCAGGAAAGGGTCTAACGCTCACTTTCCAGCCGCGACTTTTCCATACCGCAGATCCCCCTACGCCATTTGCGTATCCTATCTTTTCAATGGGATCTTTCTAACGCCGGTATTTAGAGTCGTGGCTGAAGTGAGTGTTAGAAATCTAACGACAAAACTCCAGCCGCAGAAAAAAGTCAGTAGTTAAGAGCTTTCTGGGCTAACGCCGGTTTATAAAGCTCTTAACTACTGTGCTCTAAAGTACACTAACACCCATAAACTACCTATGTACCCCTAAACCGAGGTCCCCCCACATCGCCGCCACTCGATTAAATTTTTTTAACCCCTAATCTGCCGACCGCCACCTACGTTATACTTATGTACCCCTAATCTGCTGCCCCTAACACCGCCGACCCCTATATTATATTTATTAACCCCTAACCTGCCCCCCACAATGTCGCCGCCAGCTACCTACAATAATTAACCCCTAATCTGCCGACCGCAAAGCGCCGCCACCTACGTTATCCTTATGTACCCCTAATCTGCTGCCCCTAACACCGCCGACCCCTATATTATATTTATTAACCCCTAATCTGCCCCCCTCAACGTCGCCTCCACCTGCCTACACTTATTAACCCCTAATCTGCCGAGCGGACCGCACCGCTACTATAATAAAGTTATTAACCCCTAATCCGCCTCACTCCCGCCTCAATAACCCTATAATAAATAGTATTAACCCCTAATCTGCCCTCCCTAACATCGCCGACACCTAACTTCAATTATTAACCCCTAATCTGCCGACCGAATCTCGCCGCTACTGTAATAAATGGATTAACCCCTAAAGCTAAGTCTAACCCTAACACTAACACCCCCCTAAGTTAAATATAATTTAAATCTAACGAAATAAATTAACTATTATTAAATAAATGATTCCTATTTAAAGCTAAATACTTACCTGTAAAATAAACCCTAATATAGCTACAATATAAATTATAATTATATTATAGCTATTTTAGGATTTATATTTATTTTACAGGCAACTTTGTAATTATATTAACCAGGTACAATAGCTATTAAATAGTTAAGAACTATTTAATAGCTAAAATAGTTAAAATAAATACAAAATTACCTGTAAAATAAATCCTAACCTAAGTTACAATTAAACCTAACACTACACTATCAATAAATAAATTAAATAAACTACCTACAATTATCTACAATTAAACCTAACCCTACACTATCAATAAATAAATTAAATACAATTCCTACAAATAAATACAATTAAATAAACTAACTAAAGTACAAAAAATAAAAAAGAACTGTTACAAAAAATAAAAAAATGTTTACAAACATTAGAAAAAAATTACAACAATTTTAAACTAATTACACCTACTCTAAGCCCCCTAATAAAATAACAAACACCCCCAAAATAAAAAAATGCCCTACCCTATTCTAAATTACAAAAGTTCAAAGCTCTTTTACCTTACCAGCCCTTAAAAGGACCTTTTGTGGGGCATGCCCCAAAGAATTCAGCTCTTTTGCCTGTAAAAAAAAACATACAATACCCCCCCAACATTACAACCCACCACCCACATACCCCTAATCTAACCCAAACTCCCCTTAAATAAACCTAACACTAAGCCCCTGAAGATCTTCCTACCTTATCTTCACCTCGCCGGGTATCACACCGATCCGTCCTGGCTCCGATGTCTTGATCCAAGCCCAAGCGGGGGGCTGAAGATGTCCATGATCCGGCTGAAGTCTTCATCCAAGCGGGAGCTGAAGATGTCCATGATCCGGCTGAAGTCTTCATCCAAGCGGGAGCTGAAGAGGTCCATGATCCGGCTGAAGTCTTCTATCAACGGCATCTTCAATCTTCTTTCTTCCGGATCCATGTTCATCCCGCCGACGCGGAACATCCATCTTCACCAACGACTTCCCGACAAATGACGGTTCCTTTAAGGGACGTCATCCAAGATGGCGTCCCTCGAATTCCGATTGCCTGATAGGATTCTATCAGCCAATCGGAATTAAGGTAGGAAAATTCTGATTGGAGTTCAATCCGATTGGCTGATCCGATCAGCCAATCAGATTGAGCTCGCATTCTATTGGCTGATCGGAACAGACAATAGAATGCAAGTTCAATCTGATTGGCTGATTGAATCAGCCAATCGGATTGAACTTGATTCTGATTGGCTGATTCCATCAGCCAATCAGAATTTTCCTACCTTAATTCCGATTGGCTGATAGAATCCTATCAGCCAATCGGAATTCGAGGGACGCCTTAAAGGAACCGTCATTCGTCGGGAAGTCGTCGGTGAAGATGGATGTTCCGCGTCGGCGGGATGAACATGGATCCGGAAGAAAGAAGATTGAAGATGCCGTTGATAGAAGACTTCAGCTGGATCATGGACCTCTTCAGCTCCCGCTTGGATGAAGACTTCAGCTGGATCATGGACATCTTCAGCTCCCGCTTGGATGAAGACTTCAGCCGGATCATGGACATCTTCAGCCCCCCGCTTGGGCTTGGATCAAGACATCGGAGCCAGGACGGATCGGTGTGATACCCGGCGAGGTGAAGATAAGGTAGGAAGATCTTCAGGGGCTTAGTGTTAGGTTTATTTAAGGGGGGTTTGGGTTAGATTAGGGGTATGTGGGTGGTGGGTTGTAATGTTGGGGGGGGTATTGTATGTTTTTTTTTACAGGCAAAAGAGCTGAATTCTTTGGGGCATGCCCCACAAAAGGTCCTTTTAAGGGCTGGTAAGGTAAAAGAGCTTTGAACTTTTGTAATTTAGAATAGGGTAGGGCATTTTTTTATTTTGGGGGTCTTTGTTATTTTATTAGGGGGCTTAGAGTAGGTGTAATTAGTTTAAAATTGTTGTAATTTTTTTCTAATGTTTGTAAATATTTTTTTATTTTTTGTAACTTAGTTCTTTTTTATTTTTTGTACTTTAGTTAGTTTATTTAATTGTATTTATTTGTAGGAATTGTATTTAATTTATTTATTGATAGTGTAGTGTTAGGTTTAATTGTAGATAATTGTAGGTAGTTTATTTAATTTATTTATTGATAGTGTAGTGTTAGGTTTAATTGTAACTTAGGTTAGGATTTATTTTACAGGTAATTTTGTAATTATTTTAACTATTTTAGCTATTAAATAGTTCTTAACTATTTAATAGCTATTGTACCTGGTTAAAATAATTACAAAGTTACCTGTAAAATAAATATTAATCCTAAAATAGCTACAATATAATTATAATTTATATTGTAGCTATATTAGGGTTTATTTTACAGGTAAGTATTTAGCTTTAAATATGAATAATTTATTTAATAATAGTTAATTTATTTCGTTAGATTTAAATTATATTTAATTTAGGTGGGTGTTAGGGTTAAAGTTAGACTTAGCTTTAGGGGTTAATAAATTTATTAGAGTAGCGGTGAGCTCCTGTCGGCAGATTAGGGGTTAATACTTGAAGTTAGGTGTCGGCAATGTTAGGGAGGGCAGATTAGGGGTTAATACTATTTATTATAGGGTTATTGAGGCGGGAGTGAGGCGGATTAGGGGTTAATACATTTATTATAGTAGCGCTCAGGTCCGGTCGGCAGATTAGGGGTTAAGTGTAGTTAGGTGGAGGCGACGTTGGGGGCGGCAAATTAGGGGTTAATAAATATAATATAGGGGTCGGCGATGTTAGGGCAGCAGATTAGGGGTACGTAGGGATAATGTAGGTGGCGGGGGTGTACGGAGCGGCAGATTAGGGGTTAAAAATAATATGCAGGGGTCAGCGATAGCGGGGGCGGCAGATTAGGGGTTAATAAGTGTAAGGTTAGGGGTGTTTAGACTCGGGGTACATGTTAGAGTGTTAGGTGCAGACGTAGGAAGTGTTTCCCCATAGAAAACAATGGGGCTGCGTTAGGAGCTGAACGCGGCTTTTTTGCAGGTGTTAGGTTTTTTTCAGCTCAAACAGCCCCATTGTTTTCTATGGGGGAATCGTGCACGAGCACGTTTTTGAAGCTGGCCGCGTCCGTAAGCACCGCTGGTATCGAGAGTTGAAGTTGCGGTAAATATGCTCTACGCTCCTTTTTTGGAGCCTAACGCAGCCATTCTGTGAACTCTAAATACCAGCGGTATTTAAAAGGTGCGGCCAGAAAAAAGCACGCGTAGCTAACGCACCCCTTTGGCCGCAAAACTCTAAATCTAGGCGATAGTGTATAAAGGTGAGCAATTTTGGTATTACTTACTATGACATGATTAAGGCCGGAAACGTGGTCTTTACTTGTTCCCTCTATGCTGGAATAAATTATATCTTTGAATTAAATCCACAGTGCTGCTGGTTTTCTATTGCATAATAATGTAACACAGTTAATAAATAAATATCCTTGGCTTCTAAAAAATTGTGTACATTGTGTCATAAATTAATTGAGAGTACTGTATCAGATCAACATGGCATGTAGTACTAACTTATGTACAGCACCAGCCACAAATAAGTAATTACAAGCGTGAGATTATAGCTAAACCACATGAAATGTCTGATTCAATTCCTAGCAAAAATAAAATATTGGACGCAGACTGTTTTCAAAACAAATTAATTAATAATAATAGTATGAAGAGTAGCCACCCACTCTTATTATACAAGTAATTATTTAGGAACGTTTGCATGATAAGTGTGCAAGTTCATTTTACATTTGTCCCTAATTTAAAGATAAACTAAACAGTACTCAAAATAAGCTTTTCATGTGGATGCAGTGAAACCGTGAACAACTTGTGTGCACCAAATCTGTATGGCCCGAGTCTGCGCACATTTTATTACTGGAGCAGGCTGCGACCTATCCAGCGAATTCATCAGACTAGCGAACGGAAGTGACGTTCCGTCAGCTGTCTGATACCAAATCAATACTGCGCATGATAGATAAAACACCAATGAACGGTGTTTTATCTATCAGACCAGCAAATTCATCAGACTAGCGAACAGAAGTCACGTTCCGTCGCATGTGCTCGACTTTCTTTGTACCGTTTCCTAAGGCAGTACTTCACAGCTCAGCTGATTCTTGGACAGTGGTGCACCGGTGTTCTAAAATAAGTCTCGACTTAGAAGAACGCAGGACCTGAGTCACTTCCGATGACGTGACATCAGCTGTTGGAGGTGTGTGGCGCTCACTATGCATGCGCAAGTGGCCCAACCTCTCAAAACCAGCTGTTTCAGTTTCAGCAAAGGGTCGAGGAATTATATGAAGATTAGCCTTTATTGCACATGCGCTCCCGACACAATCCGCGCATGCGCATGGCATCAGAGGGTCCAGGATTTATACAGGCGAGTTGCCTTCAGTGCGCATACGCGCAGTGACGTAAATGTGGTCTGCATAGAGTGATCGGACCTAAGGTTTATGGAATGAACCATTACAGATTTCAATTTCCATAAACCTTAGGTCCGATCACTCTATGCAGACACAACCGTTAGATTTTGTGGGGCCACGTGACACTATACATGAAGTTTTTTAATGGAACCCACCCTATGCTTTAAGTGTTGATCATTTGGGATTCACATATTTTTCATATTATTTCAAATTGTATTTTTTTTCACCACCATTTACGTCACCGCACGCATGCACACTGAAGGCTAATCTTCATATAATTCCCCGACCCTTTGCTGTTACTGAACAGCTGATTTTGAGAGGTTGGGCCACTTGCACATGCACAGTGAGCGCCACACACCTCCAACAGCTGATGTCACGTCATCGGAAGTGACTCAGGTCCTGCATTCTTCTAATTCGAGACTTATTTTAGAACACTGGAATGATGGAACACTGCACTCACTACAGTTCGCTCATTTGATAGAACACCGGGTTCTGCTTACGGTACCACAGATCAATAGTGTAGATCTATAGCGCCAGGATACTGTTCTATCAAAAGAGCGATACGGTAACCCAGCCCTGTGCTCTCCCTGGAAATAGATGCAGGGTCTGTAGTAGGTGTCAGTCTGAAACACATTAAAATCATCTATCTCTGCGTGTGCACTATATATATGTGTGTGTGTATGCAATGCTTATGTGTATATATCTATATATGTGTATTTTTATATACAGTTTCGGTGTTTATACTGATCTAAATTCACCATATATTTAATACACAGTACCATATTGCCTCTAAGTGTGTGTATATATATATATATATATATATATATATATATATAAATATATATATACACACACACACACATGTAAATATTGTAGTTATAGACTTGGGGGGTGTATATGCTTGCCTAGATCTTGTAATTACAGTTATGTCTATATCCATTAATCCCAATTGACAAACTGTTGTTTTGAAATGCAGGACACTTTGATGAAAAGTTACCATCAAAATACTGTGCTGAGCTGATGCAGCTAATTATAAAGCTCTTGGGTTTTTGTTTGTATTTTGCCTGGAACATTTTTTATTATTTGATGTATGTATTACTTGAGATATTTATTTTGTGCTTGATTAGTAAGCAAACAACTTTTATTTCCTCAATTTAAATTCATGGCAATAAACATGTGCACTTGAACTGTTGTGGGAATAATTTCATGATCCTCCAATATTATATTTTTCGAACCATTATGAATAATTTTAGAAGTATATCAGAGCTTAGTTATGTTTTGGGCTAAAAGAGATCACCTTTCTAAGATGCTCCTTTTGGAATTTACAAAAGCCATGATCTTGAACCTTGAGAGTTATTCAAAATAGCAAGAAAGAGAAACTTCGGATAAACATGAAAAATCCCTTTATTGCAAGTAAAAATTTACAGGAACTGAGGGATTAACTTCAACATTCAAAATAGATGAAACAATGTTGAAGTTAATCCCTCAGTCCCTGTAAATTTGTACTTCAATAAAGTGATTTTTCATGTTTATCCGAAGTTTCCCTTTCTTGCTATTTTGAATATTATAAATGTAGGGGCAAGAATAACTATCAAGGTTCAAAATCATGGCTTTTGTAAATTCCAAAAGGAGCTTCTTAGAAAGGTGCTCTCTTTTAGCCCAAAACGTAACTAATAGAGTTAAACATCAAATGAAATGTGTCAGACAGTCAGACTCAGTTGTATATAAAGCTCTTCTTTAGCTGCCTACTTATAATAAGTAGCTAAAGAAGAGGTTTATATACAACTGAGTCTGACTTTCTGACACATTTCATTTGATGTTTAACTCTAAATTTAGAGTATTCTTTCTACTAAAAACAAACTAAAGTCTGACTCTGAAGAGATGACTTGCCTCCGGTCCGGCAGTCCGCCAGCTCCTTCACTTGCTGCCTAAGACCTCGCCCTGCCAGTGCTGCCACAAACTGCTATGTGCTCAGACTGAGCCTCAGCCTGCTGCAATACCGCGGCTGCCACCTCAAATGCGCAGTTAAAATTGTGTGCGCATGGCCTCCCGCATGTGGGTGGGTGTAGCTTCAGCTGAGCAGCCAGCCAGGAGTCAGTGGACAAGGTGATCATCATTATATGTGGACCGGATTCAGGATTTATACACAGTCACCCGGATCACATATTGCAGGGTAGCACTCTGGTCTGCCAGTGCCAAGCCTTTAAGTCGTCAGTCAGTGTATTGTCAGTCAGTGTCACTTGACTGATTGACTCACTTACTTACCAGCTCCTTCCTTCCGTTCATTCTCCAAGTCTTCACGCTGAGGCTGAGCTTATTATGATGGCCACACGCAGTCACGCACTAATTCATACACTTTCCCCCCCTTTCGAGAACAAAATCCAAAGGCCAAAAATATATATATATACATATATATATTACATACACTGACTTAATTAATAATAAGTGTAAAAACTATTTTTCTTCATTTCGCCTCACCTGCCGAGGGGAGGGGCACAGCATTCTATTTGTGCGGGCATTACCCCCCAATGTCCCCCCCCCTTGGATCCGACCCTGACTATGGGTATTAATTTACGTACACAAATAAATTATTTTCTATGTGCTACTGCTTTTGTGTCTGTCATTAGGTCTCGACAACGAACGGAAGTGACAGCGAGGTGCAGTGTGAGGTGACTGGGGCAAGTAGAGAATGAAATGTGCTGGCCATAAAATAGTCACACAAAAGTATGAACTGAATGTATTAACAAAATAAGTTACCATCCTAAAATAACACTTGTAAAAAGCATGAGCTATGTTCTTAAAAGGTGTATGAACTGATCTCAATGTAAGCAGTGAACAAGTGCGCATGTGCACGAAACGCGTCTGCATGGAGACCAGTTCATCTACCTGATCGCTGTGTCACTGCTGGTTGTCATATCGGATATCGTCTAGCATGTCCGTTTTTTACTTTTTGGAATAAAGTTTGGAATTTTTATGAATATCGCTGCTTGGAGAGTTTGTATCTTTTTCTTCATATACTGACCTGAAGCCTACATCTATGGATTGAGCGCTACTCGTATACAGTATTACCGCATATTTCCTTTGTTTGGGGCGTGTGCAGCAGTCTCGCCCGGAGCAGCAGCCAATCCGCTGGCCGTAAACAGGGGGTGTGTCCCACTCTCCATAGCGCCGGAGCTGGATCTCTTCACCGGACTTATCTCTAGAGCGCTGACAACAGTGAATTGAAACTACGCTTGGTATTCCTCTGCTTCACTGTCAGCCTGCAGCCTTAGAGAACGACAGAGGTGAGTGATCTTAGAACTTATGAGTACTTTCTCTACGAGTTTGTTAACATACAGATTTATCTAAGTATCACCACAGAAAAACTCACAGACCAGCTCACTTAACCGGCTGAAGACGAGGTGGGTTCTTACTTAATGACACAAATGAATTTTTCTCTCCAGCAGCACATAGCATTGTCTCGATAAATTTAAAGCCAGCGTACACACATACAATTTTTTAAACTGACATCTAAAAGTGATAGAATTTGGGATAAGTAACTATTACTAAGATTTTTTTTGTGCTGATTTCAAACTGGGATACAGTACTCATTATTGCAGAACGTCTGCATTAAGTACTGATATCTAGAAAAAGCAATAAATAATAAAATGGAAGAAGCATATGTTCTTAGTGAATTTGGGGATGAGACAACTGAGCAGTACAATGAGATTATCTACACACTGGACAGTCTATTTTTTTTATATGGATGCTCTCAGGAAAAGAGACATCAAATTGGATCTAGATATAAAATCTTTTCTGCTTTTTTAGCAAGACAAAAGTATTCCTAGAGGCTTGCGTATCAGGAAATTTCCATAATTTAATGTATCAGATACGGACTTTATTGATAAATGGAATACAATTTTGGACACTTGTTCATTTGCACTAATAGAGTTGCTGATTGCTTATAAAAAGAAGCAGAGAACAACTTTAATGATAGAAATCAAGGATACTCAGGTATTACTTAAAAAGTATCAACAGGATCCAGATTTAAAAAAGTATGATAAACAGTTTGAAATAAAAATGAATGCCTTTAAACAGGAACTGTGGCAATTTAAATCAAGAAAAATGAATCGAGATAAGAAGGATTATGATTCAAGACAAGTCTACAGATGGACACAGGAAGACACATCTAGGAAAGGATATAGATGGAACTAAAAAAAATCGGAATAAGGAAACAAATTGGAAAGGGAACAAGAAAGGAAAAAGTGTAACATTCTCTGATACAGAATATGAATGCGACTCCTCTGATGGGGATACAAATGAAGAAGCAACCGCAGCAGTACTACAGGTGGACGATGTCTCACATTACTGTGATAATTCCATCTCACAGTCAAAAAACGAACTGGAACAGGCAACGCAGGGGGTCAGAAAAAAACACACAGAGGATGCTGTGGAGGCCACAACAAAAAAATCCAGGGAAATAAGGAAAACAAATCAGAGGACTCTATATGCAACCAGATCTCAGAAACAGATGAAGAAATATGCCTAAATAAAAATGTTGTTAACTTGTCCTCATTAACCCTTACCTCTCCACAGGTAAATTTATTATCCAAAGGTCTTAATTTTGTGCCCTCCCACCATTTTAATGTTTTTGAAACAATCTTAGACATTAATAGATTTGCAAGAAAAATCACATTACAGAAGCATTTTCATACTAATGATGGGGAGTCACAAAATGATAGTGACCTAAATGTGGATACAAAAAGTGATGAACATGTTGTGCCATTTACATCTGACTTAAATTTTTCCGAATTAAACACTGTGAGGGATCTTGAGAAATTACTAGAGGAGGGGGAAGATTTTAGGGATAACCTCTTACAGGAAGGTAATATCTCCCTAAGACATATAAAAAATAAAAGTACTTTTTATCCCTTTCACACACAGTCAAAAGTGTTAGATGTGTTTCAGAAAACCGTAGAAATTAAACTACGTGAGCTAGAAAAACAAGTTTCTGAAAAAGCAAAGAAAATGCAAAGAAAATGCACACTAAAAATTAGCCCTTAAAGAACTGTCCAAAAATGAGAGTATCATAATAAGGCCATCAGATAAGGGAGGCAACGTGGTTGTCCTTAATAGGACTGACTACGTAGTTGAAGCCAAAAGACAATTAGGTGAGAGAGATGTTTACACTAAATTAAAAGAAAATCCAACCAATAAATTTCAAAAGGAGATTGTCAACATTATTAAATTTGCACGTAATAATAACATCATCACTCAAGCCATTGAAGAAAAATTGATAGTGTCCCATCCAGTCACACCAATATTTCATCATTTTCCTAAACTACACAAGAATACCTTGACTCTACCAGGTAGACCTATTATTGCGGGCATTGGGTCAATGAATGAGGTCTTATCTGAACTTGTAGACACCTTTCTGCAGCCATTGGTCTGTCAATTACCTAGTTACATTAAAGATACTACTTCTTTTGTAAATAAGATTGGTAACATTAAATGGAAATCAGACTATAGATTAATGGTAATAGACGTTACCTCATTATACACGTCTATTGAACATCACAGAGGCCTTACTGCCATTTAATTTTTCATTGATTCTGCATGTAATTTTGAGGAAGCAACTAAAGTCTTTCTACTGAGAGCGATTGAATACTTGTTGACGCACAATTTTTTTATGTTTCAGTCAGAGTACTTTCTCCAAAGGCGTGGGACAGCTATGGGGGCTAAGTTTGCCCCCTCCTATGCCAACCTATTTATGGGTTGGTGGGAGCTGTCCCACGTCTTTGGAGATGGTAACCCCTTTAAGGACAGGATAATTCAATATTATCGATATATCGATGACCTGTTCTTCATCCTGCAATGTGATGAAATTACAGCAGATCAGTTCTGCAATTATCTCAATTGTAATCAACAAGGAATTGAATTGACAGGAACTCATAGTAATGAAAGTGTTAATTTCCTGGACCTCACAGTGTAGGGAGGAGAAATTGGGTCTTTAATTCAAATCAAAATGTATATGTCATCCTCGACATGTATTTAAAGGTATCCCCAAAGGGGAATACATACGAATCAAGAGAAATTGTACTAATGAAGCTGAATACCAAAATCAGGCGAAAGAGGCTACTGATAGATTTAGACAGCGCGGATATAGAGAAGGTCCCCTATTAAAAGCAAAGGAGAGTGTAGACTTTATTCCTCGAGAACAATTGCTTAAATATAAGTCCAAAAAATCGAAAACAACCAGAGACAAAAATACCAAAGTTAAATTTATTACTACATACAGTGCTGAATACACTAAAATTTATCCCATAATTAGAGAAATTGTAAAACAGGGATGTGAATTTATCCCTAAGAGAGCAAAGACAGGGTTGCTATAAATGTAGACGACCTATTTGCAAGACTTGCAATTTTATAAGTGAGGGCAATACATTTATTTCCAGTACAACCAATAAAGAGTATGACATCAGGTACTTTATTAATTGTGCCACAACACACATTGTTTATCTCCTTACCTGTGATTTATGTAAAAAACAATACACAGGGAAAACTAAAAGGTCCCTCAAGGATAGATTTTTGCAACATCTTAGGTCAATCGAGGATGAGGAGAGTGATACTCCGGTATCAAGACACTTTAAAATGAAACACAGCTGAGATGTATCATCTTTGAAAATACAGGGCATTGACCACATTACTAGATGGAAGAGAGGGGGAAACAGAGAAAAATTGCTTAACAAGAAGGAGATTTTTTGGATGTTTTCACTACAAACCAGTGAACCGGAAGGGTTAAACATAAGACGTGATCTGGATGTCTTTACTTAAAAGTAGTGTCCTCCTTTTTCCTTTCTAAATTCTAAGTTAGATTCTATAATTCTTGCATATATATCTCTATATTTCTTGTCTTCTTTTGCTTTATTACATTGTCATTTATGAATTCATCATCCTTATGATCTATGAACTCTTTGAAGAACAGCACATGATTTATTGTGATCCCATTATGATTGAGTACTTTCCTAAATACAGAGTTGTGCTTTCATATGAATTCTTTTTTTAAATATGCGCTAATAATAATTGGGTATATATATAGAAATTATGCATTGTTATACATGTAGATATTTAAATTAACTGCATTGGTTTTGACCGTTAACTAGAAAATAGGTCATTATGATTTCACTTAGTATAAGATATGTATGTAATTATTTCCATACTGTTGACGTATGCACTAGGGAGGTGTTCACTTTGATGTCAGTAGCCAATCAGGTAGCATGTTTTTAAATTCAGTTCTAATTGATTCAGCCTTAAAAGGTGTATGAACTGATCTCCAGGTAAGCAGTGAACAAGTGCGCATGCGAACGAAACGCGTCTGCATGTAGACCAGTTCATCTACCTGATCGCTGTGTCACTGCTGGCTGTCATATCGGATATCGTCTAGCATGTCCGTTTTTTACTTTTTGGAATAAAGTTTGGAATTTTTAAGAATATCACTGCTTGGAGAGTTTGTATCTTTTTCTTCATATACTGACCTGAAGCCTACATCTATGGATTGAGCGCTACTCGTATACAGTGTCACCGCATATTTCCTTTGTTTGGGGCGTATGCAGCAGTCTCGCCCGGAGTAGCAGCCAATCCGCTGGCAGTAAACAGGGGGTGTGTCCCCGCCCACTCTCCATAGCGCCGGAGCTGGATCTCTTCACCGGACTTATCTCTAGAGCGCTGACAACAGTGAATTGAAACTACGCTATGTTCATAAATATGCAACTCTTCCTTTATCCTTCAACTAACAAGGTGCCACTACAGGTCCAGATGTCTGTTGCCATGGTTACTGTCATTGTAATTTTTATACGTTTTAAATGGTTCACATGTTAAATAGTTCACATATTAAATATTAAAGTAAATTAGTTGACTTTTTTTATATTTACATATGGAGAAAATGTGCTTATTTTACATACAAAGGCTGACGTAATGAAGTTTTGTTTATGAACAGAACACAATTGAATTAGCAATTTCCAAAATATTTTTGGCATTTAAATATTGTAAAAAAATTAACACTTGTTTATAATTCTGTGTTTGTTAAACAACATGGCACTTTGTGTTTAAAGTTCACTATCACAGCTGAAAGTGAGAAAGCTAAAATGAAAGGCTCATTAGAGGATTTGTTATATCACATTTTTGCCTGACTAACCAGGCTGAACACCTACTTGAAATGACAGTCAATACCTTGAGATTTTAATAATGTTTTTTTTATAAAATGTTTAATTAAACATAGAAAAAACCTGCAATATATTTTGCTCCCTCTACATGTAAATTAGCTCTGAATTGTATTTCTCACAGCTGGAAATGCATGCTGCAAACGTTTCAAGGCATGTTACTAGCAGGTGCTTATGTATGGCCAACTACCTTCATTATGACGGCCACTCACATTTATTATGGTACCTAATGTCAGGGATGACTACTTACCTGCCTTAGGCAATTTGTCATATATTGCTTTTACCTACCTATCAGCTAGATTACGAGTTTTGCGGTAAGAGCGGTGCAGTAATAACTTGCACGTTATTGTCACCACTCACTTCCCTACAGTGCTGGCATTACAGGTTTTCATAAACCCAGCGTTAACAGGCAAGAAGTGAGCGTAGAGCAAAATTGTGCTTCATACCGCACTCCAATACCAGCGCTGCTGAAAGCCGTGGTGAGCTGGTTTTACATGCTCGTGCACGATTTCCCCATAGACATCAATGGGGAGAGCCGGCTGAAAAAAAGTCTAACACCTGTAATAAAGCAGCGTAAAGTTCCATAACGCAGCCCATTGATTCCTATGGGGAAACAAAACACACCCTAACATGAACCACGAGTCTAAACACCCCAAATATTACACTTATTAACCCCTAATCTGCCGCCGCCGACATTGCCGACACCTACATTATACTTATTAACCCCTAATCTGCCACTCCGGACATCGCTATAATAAACATATTAACCCCTAAACCGCCACACTCCCGTATCGCAAACACTAGTTAAATATTATTAACCCCTAATCTGCCGCCCCTAACATCGCCGCCACCTACCTTTATTTATTAACCCTAATCTGCCGCCCCCAACGTCGCCGCCACTATACTAAATTTATTAACCCCTAAACCTAACACCCTGTAACTTAAATATAATTAAAATAAATCTAAATAAAAATTGCTATCATTACCTAAATAATTCCTATTTAAAACTAAATACTTTCCTATAAAATAAACCCTAAGCTAGCTACAATATAACTAATAGTTACTTTGTATCTAGCTTAGGGTTTATTTTTATTTTACAGGCAAGTTTGTATTTATTTTAACTAGGTAGAATAATTACTAAATAATTATTAACTATTTACAAACTACATAGCTAAAATAAATACAAATTTGCCTGTAAAATAAAACCTAACCTGAGTTACACTAACACCTAACACTACAATTAAATAAATTACATTAATTAAATACTATTACCTAAATTACAAAAAAAAAAACCCACTAAATTACACAAAATAAAAAAGGTATTATCAGATATTTAAACTAATTACACCTAATCTAATAGCCCTATCAAAATAAAAAAGCCCCCCCCAAATAAAATAAAAAACCTAGCCTAAACTAAACTACCAATAGCCTTTAAAAGGGCCTTTTGCGGGGCATTGCCCCAAAGAAATCAGCTCTTTTTCCTGTAAAAAAAAAAATACAAACACCCCCCAACAGTAAAACCCACCACCCACACAACGAACCCCCCAAATAAAGTCCTAACTAAAAAAACCTAAGCTCCCTATTGCCCTTAAAAGGGCATTTGGATGGACATTGCCCTTAAAAGGGTATTTAGCTCTTTTTCAATTGCCCAAACTCTAATCTAAAACTACAAACCACCCAATAAACCCTTAAAAAAACCTAACACTAATCCCCAAAGATCCACTTACAGTTTTGAAGACCGTAAATCCATTCTCAACGAAGCCGGGAGAAGTCCTCAGCGAAGCGGCAAGAAGTCCTCAACGAAGCCGGGAGAAGTCTTCATCCAAGCCGGGAGAAGTCTTCATCCAAGCCGGCAGAAGTCTTCATCCAAGCCGGCAGAAGTGGTCCTCCAGACGGGCAGAAGTCTTCATCCATCCGGCGCGGAGCGGGTCCATCTTCAAGACATCCGGCGCAGAGCATCTTCTTCGATCGAAGTCTTCTTCCTGAATGAAGGATCCTTTAAGTGACGTCATCCAAGATGGCGTCCCTTGAATTCCGATTGGCTGATAGAATTCTATAAGCCAAACGGAATTAAAGGTGAAAAAATCCTATTGGCTGTTATATCCTCTGTTATAAATTTCAAATGTTATACACTTATCTGAAGTTTTTGAACAAAAATAATGAATGTGTTGCTCATACTGTATATATCTGAAACCGGAAACTACATGCAATGTCACTGGTTAAATAGATAGAGCAGTTTTTAACAAGGCAGAATAACTCCTGAGAGTTAAGGTTAAAGTGAATCTAACCCCTAGAGTTAATGAAAGAGTTAATCAGGCTGTTCAACAGTGACTCAGATAGTAAATCAATTAGTATAATTGGTCCTTATATTGCTAGTGAAAAGGTAATGTCTCTGTATTCTCCAGAGATTGCACAAAATAAGGAAGTCAGACAGTAACAGTTCATAAGTGGATCTGCAACAAATATTCAATCCAGTAACAAAGGATGCAGGTAAGTATGTAAACAAGCAATCGTTTGATAGCAGAAAGTCAGAGTACCTTAACCCCTTAACGACCGAGGACGTGCAGGGTACGTCCTCAAAAAAAAGTCAGTTAACGACCAAGGACGTACCCTGCACGTCCTTGGTCTGGAAAGCAGCTGGAAGCGATCCTGCTCGTTCCAGCTGCTTTCCGGTTATTGCAGTGATGCCTTGATATCGAGGCATCCTGCAATAACCTTTTTTAGCCATCCGGTGCAGAGAGAGCCACTCTGTGGCCCTCTCTGCACTGGAGATCGGTGGCTATTTTCGTTGGTGGGTGGGAGCAGGTATGGGAGGCGGGTGGCGGCCATCAATGGCCCTGGTGATCTGGAGGGGGGCGGGATCGTGGGCGGTGATGGCCGGGGGCAGCTGCCAGTACCCAAGATGGCCCCCAATAAGGCAGAGGGGGAGGGTTAGATAGCTGTTTTGGGGGGATCAGGGAGGTTGGGGGCTAAGGGGGGATCCTACACAGTAGCATATGTAAATATTTTAAAAACCCCGTATATTTTAGTACTGGCAGACTTTCTGCCAGTACTTAAAATGGCGGGGACAATTGTGGAGTGGGGGAGGGAAGGGAGCTGTTTGGGAGTGATCAGGGGGTGGGATGTGTCAGGTGGGAGGCTGATCTCTACACTAAAGCTACAATTAACCCTGCAAGCTCCCTACAAACTACCTAATTAACCCCTTCACTGCTAGCCATAATACACGTGTGATGCGCAGCAGCATTTAGCGGCCTTCTAATTACCAAAAAGCAATGTCAAAGTCATACATGTCTGCTATTTCTGAACAAAGGGGATCCCAGAGAAGCATTTACAACCATTTGTGCCATAATTGCACAAGCTGTTTGTAAATAATTTCAGTGAGAAACCTAAAATTGTAAAAAATTTAGCGCTTTTTTTAATTTGATCGCATTTGGTGGTGAAATGGTGGCATAAAATATACCAAAATGGGCCTAGATCAATACTTGGGGTTGTCTACTACACTAAACTAAATCTAAAATTAATCCTAGAAGCTCCCTACATGCTCCCTAATTAACCCCTTCACTGCTGGGCATAATACACGTGTGGTGCGCAGTGGCATTTAGCAGCCTTCTAATTACCAAAAAGTAAAGCCAAAGCCATATATGTCTGCTTTTTATGAACAAAGGGGATCCCAGAGAAGCATTTACAACCATTTATGCTATAATTGCATAAGTTGTTTGTAAATAATTTCAGTGAGAAACCTAAAGTTTGTGAAAGAATTTGTGAAAAAGTGAACAATTTTTTTTATTTGATCGCATTTGGCGGTGAAATGGTGGCATCAAATATACCAAAATGGGCCTAGATCAATACTTTGGGATGTCTTCTAAAAAAAAATATATACATGTCAATGGATATTCAGGGATTCCTGAAAGATATTAGTGTTCCAATGTAACTAGCGCTAATTTTGAAAAAAAGTGGTTTGGAAATAGCAAAGTGCTACTTGTATTTATGGCCCTATAACTTGCAAAAAAAGCAAATAACATGTAAACATTGGGTATTTCTAAACTCAGGACAAAATTTAAAAACTATTTAGCATGGGTGTTTTTTGGTGGTTGTAGATGTGTAACAGTTTTTGGGGGTCAAAGTTAGAAAAAGTGTGTTTTTTTTCAATTTTTCCTCATATTATATAATTGTTTTATAGTAAATTATAAGATATGATGAAAATAATGGTATCTTTTGAAAGTCCATTTAATGGCGAGAAAAACGGTATATAATATGTGTGGGTACAGTAAATGAGTAAGAGGAAAATTACAGCTAAACACAAACACAGCAAAAATGAAAAAAATAGCCTTGGTCCCAAACGGACAGAAAATGGAAAAGTGCTGTGGTCATTAAGGGGTTAATCCAGCAGATAGAAAGATGTTTTACAATTACCTTGAGTTCATGCTGAGAGCAGTCCGTCAGAGTTCTGTTCAGAGGGAGGAGGAGGAGTGACAGTTTCCGATTGCAGCGTGGGAGAGCTCCGGAGAGAATGTAGTACAGCTGATGCAATGACAGACAGGTATTTGGTAGAAACAGAGTTATAATTACCAGACAAGGTTAATCCTTGGTGAAGTTGCATGAAAAGACTTCTGCTATAAGTTGGAGAACGTACTGAAGCTTAATCACGAAGTAGGACCTAAAAAGAGAAATAAACGAGACTGCTGCACAGATCAGCTGTGCATACAACTAAAATTATCAGGCAACAACCCAAGAAGGAAGTGAGCATAAATAGGGAGAGGAAACAGGTAGGAGGGGATATACCTTAAATGTATATCACATATCCCCCTCCTCAAGTAATCCCTCCCGCGGAATCCAACTGGGCCTTGAAGGGATGCTTGCGATGGAAATCAGTCAATAAAAGGGGAGCATGTACATCGGAAGAAAGCTGCCAAGAATTCTCTTCTGAACCATAGCCTCTCCATTTGATTAAATACACCAATCTTCTATGTTGAATGCGAGAATCGAGTATTTCTTCAACTTCAAACTCCTCTTGGTTATCAACAAGAATCGAAGATGGAGGCAGAGGTTGGGGATGAAGTTGAAGGTTCCACTTATATGGTTTAAGCAGAGATACATGAAATGAGGGGTGTATTTTATAAGACTTTGGAAGCTTTAGAGTCACTGCATTTTGGTTTATTACCCAACTTATAGGGAAAGGACCAAGGTATTGATTGGCCAATATTTTACTAGGTAGTTGTAGTTTTAGATGTTTTGTGGACAATAGGACTAAATCACCTATCTTATAATTTGGTGAAGGTCTGTGTCTCAAACCATAATACATTTTCTGATGATCTTTAGCTTCCTTGAGGTGTTCCTTTAGAATCTCTAGTCTATCTTTGAGAGTAGAAGTAAAGTCGGAAGCAGCTGGAGAAGTCACATTAATTTTTGAGAGAGTAATAGTGTATGGTACCCGTATGTGGCAAAAAATGGTGTCATCTTTGTGGATTAAGAAACAGAGTTGTTGAAAAAAACTCTGCCATAGGTAAGTAAGATACCCAATCGTCTTGTAAATGAGTTAAGTAACACCTCAGGTATTGTTCTAAGGTTTGATTTAATCTCTCTGTTAAGCAATTCGTTTGAGGGTGAAAAGAAGAGGACAATCTAGAATCTATTTGTAATATCTTACACAAGGATCTCCAAAAGTTAGAAGTAAATTTAGTTCCTCTATCGGTGACTATGGATCTTGGTAAACCATGTAATCGTACAATAGAGTCTAAAACAACCTTTGCTGTTGTCAGGGCTGAAGGTAATTTTTTGAGGGGTATGAAATGTGCCAATCTTGTCAAATGATCTATGACTATAAGTATAGGGTTGCATTGTTGTGACATAGGCAGATCAACAATGAAATCCATTGAGAGTGTAGACCAGGGTACATCAGGTATTGGCAGAGGTGTTAGGTAACCAATGGGATTTTTATGATCATGTTTATTTCTAACACAAATGTCACAGGTTACAACATACTCTTGGATTAGTTGTTCCATGTGAAGCCACCAAAAGTATGTTTTTATTCCTTCTATATACTTTTGTATACCTGGATAACCTGAGAGCACATTATCATGAAAATGATTAAGAATAAGGTTTCTGAGACTTTTTGGAATATATAGTTTGTCGTTATGGTAATATAAACCAGTACTTGGTTCTTGATTACAGCTATCAGGGGGTTGAGATTCTTGTCTTAAGTGTTCAAGAATCTCTTCTTCAAGTGAGGAAACTTTTCCTACAATTTTTTCGGGAGGTATAATGAGGTTGTATTGATTTTGTTCAAATTGTGAATCTTGAAGTCTAGAGAGTGCATCAGCCTTGGTATTAAGTGTACCTGGTCTACAGGGAGTGCAGAATTATTAGGCAAGTTGTATTTTTGAGGATTAATTTTATTATTGAACAACAACCATGTTCTCAATGAACCCAAAAAACTCATTAATATCAAAGCTGAATAGTTTTGGAAGTAGTTTTTAGTTTGTTTTTAGTTATAGCTATTTTAGGGGGATATCTGTGTGTGCAGGTGACTATTACTGTGCATAATTATTAGGCAACTTAACAAAAAACAAATATATACCCATTTCAATTATTTATTTTTACCAGTGAAACCAATATAACATCTCAACATTCACAAATATACATTTCTGACATTCAAAAACAAAACAAAAACAAATCAGTGACCAATATAGCCACCTTTCTTTGCAAGGACACTCAAAAGCCTGCCATCCATGGATTCTGTCAGTGTTTTGATCTGTTCACCATCAACATTGCGTGCAGCAGCAACCACAGCCTCCCAGACACTGTTCAGAGAGGTGTACTGTTTTCCCTCCTTGTAAATCTCACATTTGATGATGGACCACAGGTTCTCAATTGGGTTCAGATCAGGTGAACAAGGAGACCATGTCATTAGATTTTCTTCTTTTATACCCTTTCTTGCCAGCCACGCTGTGGAGTACTTGGACGCGTGTGATGGAGCATTGTCCTGCATGAAAATCATGTTTTTCTTGAAGGATGCAGACTTCTTCCTGTACCACTGCTTGAAGAAGGTGTCTTCCAGAAACTGGCAGTAGGACTGGGAGTTGAGCTTGACTCCATCCTCAATCCGAAAAGGCCCCACAAGCTCATCTTTGATGATACCAGCCCAAACCAGTACTCCACCTCCACCTTGCTGGCGTCTGAGTCGGACTGGAGCTCTCTGCCCTTTACCAATCCAGCCACGGGCCCATCCATCTGGCCCATCCAGACTCACTCTCATTTCATCAGTCCATAAAACCTTAGAAAAATCAGTCTTGAGATATTTCTTGGCCCAGTCTTGACGTTTCAGCTTGTGTGTCTTGTTCAGTGGTGGTCGTCTTTCAGCCTTTCTTACCTTGGCCATGTCTCTGAGTATTGCACACCTTGTGCTTTTGGGCACTCCAGTGATGTTGCAGCTCTGAAATATGGCCAAACTGGTGGCAAGTGGCATCTTGGCAGCTGCACGCTTGACTTTTCTCAGTTCATGGGCAGTTATTTTGTGCCTTGGTTTTTCCACACGCTTCTTGCGACCCTGTTGACTATTTTGAATAAAACGCTTGATTGTTCGATGATCCCGCTTCAGAAGCTTTGCAATTTTAAGAGTGCTGCATCCCTCTGCAAGATATCTCACTATTTTTGACTTTTCTGAGCCTGTCAAGTCCTTCTTTTGACCCATTTTGCCAAAGGAAAGGAAGTTGCCTAATAATTATGCACACCTGATATAGGGTGTTGATGTCATTAGACCACACCCCTTCTCATTACAGAGATGCACATCACCTAATATGCTTAATTGGTAGTAGGCTTTCGAGTCTATACAGCTTGGAGTAAGACAACATGCATAAAGAGGATGATGTGGTCAAAATACTAATTTGCCTAATAATTCTGCACTCCCTGTATAAGTAATTAGGAAATTGAACCTGTCCAAAAACAGGGCCTATCTTACTTGACGAGGTTCTTATGATCGGTTAATATGAGAAAAGGAATCTTAGTCCCCTCGAGCAGATGCCGCCATTGTTCCAGAGAACACTTAATAGCCAGTAACTCCTTATCACCGATAGTATAGTTACATTCTGCTGGGAGAAGTGTTCTCGAATAAAAAGCCACAGGATGCATTTCTAAGGTCTTTTCATCTTGTTGAGAAAGTACAGCTCCAATGCCAGAATCAGATGCATCCACCTCCAAAAAATATTGCAAGTCATAATTCGGCAGTCTTAGAATAGGGGCTGTTATTTAACATTCTTTCAGAATGGAAAAGGCTTCTTGAGCTTCAGAGGTCCAAGTAAACTTATTCTTTTTACTTGTGAGTTGTGTCAAAGGTCTGATTATGGAAGAGAAGTTTTTAATAAACTTCCTGTAAAAATTTGAGAAACCTATAAATCTCTGAAGTTTTCTTACTGTGGTAGGTTGAGGCCAATCAATGATAGATTTAATTTTATCTGGATCCATTTGTATCTTAGATGGTAAAATTATACATCCCAGGAACTTGATCTTTTGTACATGAAAGCTAAATTTTTCAACCTTTGCAAAGAGTTTATGTTCACGTAACCTTACAACACCCAGCATACATGTTCTTGGAGAGTTGTAGAATAAATGAGGATGTCGTTGAGATAAATAATAACGCATACATCAGTGAGATCACGAAAAATCTCATTGATGAAATGTTGAAATGTAGCTGGGGCATTGCATAGGCCGAATGGCATAATGTTATACTGGAACAAGCCATATCTGGTTCTGAAGGCTGTTTTCCATTCATCTCCTTTTTTGATGTGAATAAGGTTGTAAGCTCCTTTCAGATCGAGTATTGTGTAGATGGTAGCTTTAGAGAGTCGTTCCAGTAGTTCCGGTATGAGCGGTAGGGGGGTAGCGATTTTTTACGGTGATAGCATTAAGTGCTCTATAATCTATTATCGGCCTTAGAATACCATCTTTATTTGTCACGAAAAAAACATTCCAGCTCCTGCTGGAGATGTGGAATGAGTAATAAAACCATTTTTTAGATTTTCATCGAGATAGGTACGTAAATGAGTAAGTTTGTTTTGTGATAACGGATAGATCTTTCCGTATGGGATTTGTGATCCAGGTATAATGTCTATAATGTCTATTGTACAATCAAAAAGTCTGTGTGGGGGAAGGTGCTCTGCTTCCTTGAGGTTAACTACGTCTGACAAATCCCTGTATACCTCTGGTACTACTGACTCAAGACTGGATATAGAAATATGAGGGTAACAAGTTTTTTGACAATAAGTAGAATCTAGGAACATTCCTGATGCTCCTGAATCAATCAGTACCACTATTTGAATGAGCTCTTGATCCCACTGTAAAGAAAGGGGAAATGTGAGTTGAGTTGGAGTATTTACTGTTTGAATGTGTGAATAAACTGTTTCCTTACCCTTCTTTTGTTTTGCCAATAAGGGACAACCAGACACTGTGTGATCCTTATTGGCACAATAAAGACACAAATTCGATAGTCTCCTTCTTGCCTTTTCTTCTTGGGAGAGAAGTCCCTTAACTGTTCCAATCTCCATTGGGATGGGATAAGAATGTGCTTTGTCAGGATTAATGGGAGATGTATAGGTGCGTTTTGCTATAGGTTCTAGAGTTCCTCGCTCTGCTTTCCTCTCTCCGAGTCTTCTATCCAAGGTTGCACTTAATTTGATTAAACCAGTTAGAGTTTCTGGTATGTCTAGACGTGAAAGTTCATCTTTTAGTGACTCTGAGAGCCCCAAACGGAACTGATTATGTAAGCTTATTTGATTCCATTGGGAATCAGACGCCCACATTTGGAATTCTGTTATATATTCCTCTACATTTCTCTTCCCTTGTTTTAAGGCTCTTAATTTATTTTCAGCGTTTATTTGGGTATTTGTGTCTTCATAGAGACTTGCCATGGCTGAGAAAAAAATCTTGTAAGGAATCTAATATGGGATTGTTTGATTCAAAGAATCTATTCGCCCAAGATCTGGGCTCTCCTAATAAGTATGAGATGGTAGTGCATACCTTGAGTCTTTCTGAATGCTATGTCTGAGGTTTGAGTGTAAATAGTAAGTTGCAGGCATTTCTAAAATCATGAAACTCTGTACGGTTGCCTGAGAAGGGTGTGGGTAAATTTACATGTGGTTCTGGGATATCTGGCTGTTTAGAAGACATACAATCTTTTATTAAGTCTTTAAGCACTGAGTTTTCAGCCTGTACCTCTGTCAAATCACGGGCCAAATAATCTATTTTTTTATTCAGGCTAGCAAACTGGTTGCTGATTTAATTAGGATCCATGTTAAATGTTCAGGAATAACTAACTTTTTTATGGCCTGATAATTCTGTTATATCATCTGTTATACATTTCAAATGTTATACACTTATCTGAAGTTTTTGAACAAAAATAATGAATGCGTTGCTCATATATATCTGAAACTAGAAACTACATGGAATGTAACTGGTTAAATAGATAGAGCAGTTTTTAACAAGGCAGAATAACTCCTGAGAGTTAGGGTTAAAGTGAATCTAACCACTAGAGTTAATGAAAGAGTTAATCAGGCTGTTCAACAGTGACTCAGATAGTAAATCAATTAGTATAATTGGTCCTTATATTGCTAGTGAAAAGGTAATGTCTCTGTATTCTCCAGAGATTGCACAAAATAAAGAAGTCAGTAACAGTTCATAAGTGGATCTGCAACAAATGTTCAATCCAGTAACAAAGGATGCAGGTAAGTATGTAAACAAGCAATTGTTTGGTAGCAGAAAGTCAGAGTACCTTAATCCAGCAGATGGAAAGATGTTTTACGATTACCTTGAGTTAATGCTGAGAGCAGTCTGTCAGAGTTCTGTTCAGAGGGAGGAGGAGGAGTGACAGTTTCCGGTTGCAGTGTGGGAGAGCTCCGGAGAGAATGTAGTACAGCTGATGCAATGACAGACAGGTATTTGGTAGAAACAGAGTTATAATTACCAAACAAGGTTAATCCTCCTGGGTGAAGTTGCAGGAAAAGACTTCTGCTATAAGTTAAGGACAGCTGGAGAACGTACTGAAGCTTAATCACAAAGTAGGACCCGAAAAGAGACATAAACGAGACTGCTGCACAGATCAGCTGTGCATACAACTATAATTATCAAGCAACAACCCAAGAAGGAAGTGAGCATAAATAGGGAGAGGAAACAGGTAGGAGGGGATATACCTTAAAGGTATATGATACTGGCTGATGCAATCAGCCAATAGGATTGAGCTTCAATCCTATTGGCTGATCCAATCAGCCAATAGGATTGAGCTTGCATTTTATTAGCTGATTGGAACAGCCAATAGAATGTGAGCTCAATCCTATTGGCTGATTGAATCAGCCAATAGCATTGAAGCTCAATCCTATTGGCTGATTGCATCAGCCAATATGATTTTTTCACCTTTTATTCCAATTGGCTGATAGAATTCTATCAGCCAATCGGAATGCAAGGGACGCCATCTTGGATGACATCACTTAAAGGAACCTTCATTCGGGAAGAAGACTTCGATTGAAGAGAATGCTCCGTGCCGGATGTCTTGAAGATGGACCCGCTCCGCGCTGGATGGATGAAGATAGAAGATGCCGTCTGGATGAAGACTTCTGCCCGTCTGGAGGACCATTTCTGCCAGCTTGGATGAAGACTTCTCCCGGCTTCGTTGAGGACTTCTTGCCGCTTTGCTGAGGACTTCTCCCGGCTTCGTTGAGGATGGATGTCCGGTCTTCAAAACTGTAAGTGGATCTTCGGAGGTTAGTGTTAGGTTTTTTTAAGGGTTTATTGGTTGGGTTTTAGTTTTAGATTAGGGTTTGGGCAATTGAAAAAGAGCTAAATGTCCTTTTAAGGGCAATGCCCATCCAAATGCCCTTTTCAGGGCAATGGGGAGCAAAGGTTTTTTTAGGTAGGATTTTATTTGGGGGGGTTGGTTGTGTGGTGGTGGGTTTTACTGTTAGGGGGGGTTTGTATTTTTTTTTACAGGTAAAAGAGCTGATTTCTTTGGGGCATTTTTAAGGATGCATCAGATAGATGCTGGAGGGGTTGTAGAGGAAAAAGGCATGCTATACCATATATGGTAGGAATGTCCCAAACTCACCCAATACTGTCAAGATATGTGTAATTTTATAAGAATCTGGGTATTATTTGTCTGGCGCTATTTAGAGCGATTTGCAGAACTGCAGTATGGATTGTAGTTTGAGGATTTATGTGAGCTGCAGTGTCAGCCAGCAATTAAATCATAGGTCTCATGTGTTGAGGCCTTAGCTCTCGCCGTAACTCTCTACCATGTCATCCTGTAGTTTCACTGGCAGGTATTGTGTGTTGTATACTGACCCATGCCTTAGGGTTGTAGCAGTGTGGGCTGCAGGGCTGTGCAGTCCCAGGTTATGGTATACGAAGCCGAAGTTTGAGAGTGCGTGTGGTCAAGATGGCGGCCGCCGGGATCGTGATATATCTGTATCGGCTCCTTGCCCTATTTTAGGCTGAGCGCATGTCACTGTGGTGCAGAGGTAGGTTGCGGCAATGTCCAGGGGTGATAGGGCACGGGAATCCCCTAAATTTGTCCCGGTAGGTGTGCAGCTTGTACCTTGTTGTGACAGGTTTGTGCGGAGCTCACATTAATGTGCGGACATATCAGTGAACGGCCAGCTCCATCCCATAATGTATTATTTTATTGATATTATTATCATCAAGGGTCAAACTTTCAAGCCCTGATCTACTAGCCACTTGTGAGTAACATTTTGGGCTGGCTAGTAGCTTAGGTAGGGCTTGACATTTTGACCCCTGATAATAATAATAATGAATTAAGTAACAACATATTGTGCTGTTACAAATACATTTTGGAGCTTTCTTGATACTATATGAATAAAATATTATTATTTTAATTAACAAAATATCTGAGCATTTCTTTGTAATAGAGGTTTTGTAAAGGGTTTATCTATGCTCCTGATAATGTTAGGGTTTATCAAGTATCAAATGTATTTGTTATACAAAAAAAGGACTACAAAAAAAATATATATATTGGCACTGTGATTAGGTGAATGTAGGAAATAATGAAGTTTTAGGATAATTCCTTGAAAACTCAGTGCTGCCCCTTAAATATGACTATGCAAAAAAACAGGGAAAAGAAAGAAGGCACAAGTAGGGGGCTAATTAGAACTCTTTCCTAACATACAGCTAGATTACGAGTTTTGCGTTATGAGTCAAATAGCATTGTTATGGCCCATAACGCTTCATTTTCCCTAATGCTGCTATTATAAGTATTGTCGGTATAGGTGTACCGCACACCTTTTAGCCAGTCACGTAATGTCACGTAAAAGTCCAATGGCACTCCCATAGCGCCGGTATTATGAGTTTGCCTGGCAGGCCAAAAAGTGAGCGGTACACTCTATAAATAAGATCCGTACCGCCATCTAAAGTCAGCAGTTATGAGTTTTACATTACAAAGCTGTTACATAAACTCATAACTAAAGTGTTACAAAGTACACTAAACACCCATAAACTACCTATTAACACCTAAACTGAGGCCCTCCTGCATCGCAAACACTATAATAAAGTTATTAACCCCTAATCTGCTGCTCCGGACATCGCCGCCACTATTAAAATTTATTAACCCCTATTCAGCCGCTCCCCGACATCGTCGCCACAATAATAAACCTATTAACCCCTAAACCACTGCCCTTCCGCATTGCAAACACTATTTAAATATAATTAACCCCTAATCTGCTGTCCGCCCACACCGCCACTATAATAAACCTATTAATTCCTAAACCACAAGCCCCCCACAACGAAATATACTTAAATAAACTATTAACCCCTAAACTATCAATCAGCCAATTGGATTAGAGCTGCTAAAATCCCATTGGCTTTTCCAATCAGCCAATAGGATTAGAGCTGCTAAAATCCTACTGGCTGTTCCAATCAGCCAATAGGATTGAGCTTTAAGGGGCAGCAATGCAAGGGACGCCATCTTGGATGACGTCACTTGCATTGAAGTTCCAGTTTACGGCGGAGAACATATGAAGAGGATGCTCTGCGCCGGATGTCTTCAGGATGGACCCGTTTCGCGCTGGATGGATGAAGATAGATGATGCCGTCTGGATGAACACTTCTTTCCTCCTGGATGAGGACTTCGCCGGCTTGATGGATCCTTCAAGCGGGACTTCAATAACTGTAAGTGGATAGTCGGGGGTTAGTGTTAAGTTTTTGAAAGGGTTTTTTGGGTGGGTTTTATTTTTAGTTTAGGGTCTGGGCATGTAAAAGAGCTAAATGCCATTTTAAGGGCAATGCCCATATAAATGCCCCTTTCAAGGCAATGGGGAGCTTAGGTTTTTTTAGATAGTTATTTTATTTGAGGGGTTGATTGTGGGTTTTACTGTTGGGGGGTGTTTTTATTTTTTTTACAGGTAAAAGAGCTGTTATCTTTGGGGCAATGCCCCACAAAAGGCCCCTTTAAGGGCCATTGGTAGGTTATTGTAGGCTAGTGGTTTTTTTTTTATTTTGGGTGGGCTTTTTTATTTTGATAGGGCTATTAGATTAGGTGTAATTATTTTTTATTTTTGATAATTTGTTTCTTATTTTTTGTAATTTAGTGTTTGTTTTTTTATGTAATTTAGTTATTTTTATTTTGAGAAATTTTAGTGTTTATTTATGTAATGTTAGGTTTTAGTGTAAGGCAGGTTAGGTTTTATTTCACAGGCAAGTTTGTATTTATTTTAACTAGGTAGTTAATAAATAGTTAATAACTATTTACTAACTAGTCTACCTAGTTAAAATAAATACAAACTTACCTGTGAAATAAAAATAAAAACTAAGCTAGCTACAATATAACTATTAGGCAAAAAAGGACTTTTTTATTAAATGATATTTAATAAATAACAAATTAAAGGGACACTGAACCCAAATTTTTTCTTTTGTAATTCAGAAAGAGCATGCAATTTTAAGCAACTTTCTAATTTACTACTACGTTCTCTTGTTATCATTATTTGAAAAAGAAGGCATCTAAGTTTTTTTTTGGTTTAAGTACTCTGGACAGCACTTTTTTATTGGTGGATGAATTTATCCACCAATCAGCAAGGACAACTCAGGTTGTTCACCAAAAATGGGCCGGCATCTAAACTTACATTCTTGCATTTCAAATAATGATACCAATAGTATGAAGAAAATTTGATAATAGGAGTAAATTAGAAAGTTGCTTAAAATTTCATGCTCAATCTGAATCACGAAAGAATTTTTTTGGGTACAGTGTCCCTTTAAAGGAGTATGTATCTGTACTCCAATAAACATTTGCATGACCACAAAAAGGCTTTTTGAGGCCTAAAAAATAATCTCTGTAGACATGTGCCCAGTAAATACCCGAAACTAACACCTTAGCTCAGATGTAAATTGCAATTGGGTCTGAGTATACCCTATCACCAGTCAGTGTGTGTGACCCTGTGATAGCTGTGTGTGTGACTCTGTGACAGTAGTATAGCTCTGTGTGTGACCCTGTGACATCTATACTGCTGTCACAGGGTCACACACACACATACAGAGCTATACTGCTGTCACACACACAGAGCTATACAGCTGTCACAGTGTCACACACAGAGCTATACTGATCTCACAGGGTCACAAACACAAAGCTATACAGCTGTCACAATGCGGGTAAGTGGCCATACATATAGGCTAACATAATGAATGTAAATGGCCTGGTTACCATCATGCAGGTAAGTTGTTATATGTGGCCTATTATCCATTATAATACAGGTACATTGCCATACATGGCCAATTTTCTACCATAGTGTAGTTAAAAGCTATATATGACAAATTGCCTAAGGCAGGTAAGTAGTCATCCCTGACATTAGGTATCATAATAAATGTGAGTGGCCATCATAATGAAGGTAGTTGGCCATACATAAGCACCTTTGTGTAAGAGGGGCAGCTAGGGTCTCTGTGTGTGTGTGTGTAGGGCAGGTAGGGTAAGCAGGGGGCTGTGTGTGTGAGAGGGGCGAATAGGATTAGCTGAGGCCTGTGTGTGAGAGAGGGGCAGATATGGTGAGCAGGGGGCTGTTTGTGTAAGAGGGGCAGCTAGGGTTAGCTGGGGGCTGTGTGTGTAGGTGTGTGAGAGTCAGGCAGATAGGGTGAGCTGGGGTCTGTGTATGTGTGTAGGGCAGGTAGGGTGAACAGGGGGCTGTGTGTGTGAGAGGGGCAGATAGGATTAGCTGAGGCCTGTGTGTGAGAGAGGGGCAGATATGGTGAGCAGGGGGCTGTTTGTGTAAGAGGGGCAGCTAGGGTAAGCTGGGATCTGTGTGTGTGTAGGGCAGGTAGGGTGAGCAGGTGGCTGTGTGTGTGAGAGGGGCAGATAGGATTAGCTGAGGCCTGTGTGTGAGAGAGGGGCAGATATGGTGAACAGGGGGCTGTTTGTGTAAGAGGGGCAGCTAGGGTTAGCTGGGGGCTGTGTGTGTAGGCGTGTTAGTGTCAGGCAGATAGGGTGAGCTGGAGTCTGTGTGTGTGTGTGTAGGGCAGGTAGGGTGAGCAGGGGGCTGTGTGCGTGAGAGGGGCGGATAGGATTAGCTGAGGCCTGTGTGTGAGAGGGACAGATATGGTGAGCAGGGGGCTGTTTGTGTAAGAGGGGCAGCTAGGGTGAGCTGAGGGCTGTGTGTGTAGGTGTGTGAGAGTTAGGCAGATAGGGTGAGCTGGGGGCTGTGCGTGTGTGTAGGGCAGGTAGGGTGAGCAGGGGGCTGTGTGTGTGAGAGGGGCGGATAGGATTAGCTGAGGCCTGTGTGTGAGAGAGGGACAGATATGGTGAGCAGGGGGCTGTTTGTGTAAGAGGGGCAGCTAGGGTTAGCT
This sequence comes from Bombina bombina, assembly GCF_027579735.1. NCBI lineage: Eukaryota > Metazoa > Chordata > Amphibia > Anura > Bombinatoridae > Bombina > Bombina bombina. Next base: position 521,447,381 of record NC_069504.1, read on the forward strand.
GAGGGCTGTGTGTGTAGGTGTCTGAGAGTTAGGCAGATAGGGTGAGCTGGGGGCTGTGTGTGTGTGTGTAGGGCAGGTAGGGTGAGCAGGGGGCTGTGTGTGTGAGAGGGAGAGTTGGGTATATATACAGCCACCAATCAGCAGCTAGCAACCAGGTGCTTTGCTGCTCCTGAGCTTACCTAAACAATTCAACAAAGGATAAAAACAGAAGGAAGCAAATTAAATAATAGTAGTAAATTGGAAAGTCGTTTAAAATTCTAAGGTTTGTCTGAATCATGAATGTCTAATTGTGACTTTACTGGTAAAATAAGAGAGTGGCTTTGAAGAAAGCTTCAGGCAGAGGAGAAAATGCAATACCCAGCAGTTCAATGTTCCTTTAAAACAAATTAACACATTGTTTGCTGCATTTGTTTTTTAATAGCTAAACTCCACCGACCATTTGCCTTATTTAGAGAAGTCATTCTGGGCTTGAGTCTGCAGACAACAAGGTTATCCAGAATCATAATGTTAATATAGACTTCATTGTTTTGCAGCTGGTATCTACTGAAGCTAATTAGGGTGAATATGTAGCACAGTTAGCCTTGAAACGTTTGCAGTGTGCATTTCCAGCTGTGAGAAATACAAATTCAGAGCTAAATTACATGTAGAGGGAGCAAAATATATTGCAGGTTTTTTTTTCTATGCTCAATTAAACATTTTATATAAATGTGTTATTAAAATCTCAATGTATTGACTGTCATTTCAAGAAGGTGTTCAGCCTGGTCAGTCAGGCAAAAATGTGATATAACAAATCCTCTAATGAGCCTTTCATTTTAGCTTTCTCACTTTCAGCTGTGATAGTGAACTTTAAACGCAAAGTGCCATGTTGTTTAACAAACACAGAATTATAAACAAGTTTTACATTTTTTTTACAATATTTAAATGCCAAAAACATTTTGGAAATTGCTAATTCAATTGTGTTCTGTGCAGAAACAAAACTTCTTTGCGTGAGCCTTTGTATGTGAAAAAAGCACATTGATACCCTTATGTAAACATTTATTGCTTGTGTTTTGTAAACATTAGTTTACATGAGTTTACAAAATACAACCTATCAATGTTTGTAGAAATCTTTCTGCAGCGCTGCTGTGACGCTGTCGCCTGAGTAAAGTCTATGGGGAGAACTCAGCTTTAAAAGGTTATTAGTGCCTGGGGACACAACCACTGCAATATTGATTTCAGACCCCAACTGAAGCCTTGTATCAATTTTGTATAGTGAAATAATGTTGTATACAACAACATGACATTGCACACACACACACATATATATATATATATATATATACATATAAATCAATGTAAATATTTGCATAGGAAATTAGCACATCTAGGCAAGAATCCCCGCTTGCTTTTCCCCAGAAATACCTCATATACAATGTTACCAATGCACAACAGAATTCTGGGTAAGTTATGCAAATTAGATATGCAAATTCTGAGTTTTTTTTTTTTAATCCTGTTAAAAGGATAGCTTTTTTAAAACAGTATTTTTGAAGCAAAAAAATGAGAATTTGCATAACTTACCCAGAATTCTCTTGTGCGTTAGTAACATTGTATATGAGGTATTTCTGGGGAAAAGCAAGCGGGGATTCTTGCCTAGATGTGCTAATTTCCTATGCAAATATTTACATTGATTTAATTTTGAGACATGGAGGATTTTAATTTCAGTTTTTTTATCTCCCCCCATAATTTTAATGAATTTTGGTATATACATATATATATATATATATATATATATATATATATATAAATAAATAAATAAATATAAATCCCCTCTATATTTAACTTAACATGTAATCACTGCTTTTATCTCTAAACTCAAATACTGAATTTATTTTTAAAGGTGTATATAAAGATCCCCTACCACCCCCTGCCCTAGTGCTGTTATTTACACCCCTACCACCACCTGCCCTGGTACTGTCATATTCACACCTAACCTAGTGCTGTAATATACACCCCCTGCCCTAGTGCTGTCATCTACGCCCCTACCACCACCTGCCCTGGTACTGTCACATTCACACCTAACCTAGTGCTGTAATATACACACCCTGTCCTAGTGCTTTCAAGTACAGACCTACCCTAGTGCTGTCATCTACACCCCTACCTACCAACCCCCTGCCCTATTGCTGTCATCTACACCCCTACCAACCCCTGCCCTACTGCTGTCATCTACACCCCTACCAACCCCATGCCATAGAGCTGTCATCTACACCCCTACCTACCAACCCCCTGCCCTATTGCTGTCATCTACACCCCTACCAACCCCTGCCCTACTGCTGTCATCTACACCCCTACCAACCCCATGCCATAGAGCTGTCATCTACACCCCTACCTACCAACCCCCTGCCCTATTGCTGTCATCTACACCCCTACCAACCCCTGCCCTACTGCTGTCATCTACACCCCTACCAACCCCATGCCATAGAGCTGTCATCTACACCCCTACCTACCAACCCCCTGCCCTATTGCTGTCATCTACAACCCTACCACCCCCTGCCCTAGTGCTGTTATCTACACCCCTATCACCCCCTGCCCTAGTGCTGTCATCTACACCCCTACCACCCTCTGCCCTAATGCTGTCATATACACCCCTTACCAAACCCTGTGCTAAACTGTTGCAAGTGACCGTATTAAATAAAGTGTATTTTCTCCATATGTAAATACTGTATAAAAAGTCAACTAATTTACTTTTAATATTTAATATGTGAACCATTTCAAACGTATATTAAGACAGTAACCATGGCAACAGACATCTGGACTTGTAGTGGCACCTTGTTAGTTGAAGGATAAAGGAAGAGTTGCATATTTATAAACATAGCTCATGCTTTTTACAAGTGTTATTTTTGGATGGTAAGTTATTTTGCCACCAGCACGTTTCATTCTCTGCTTACCCCAGTCACCTCACACCGCGCACCTCGCTGTCACATCCGTTCGTTGCCGAGACCTAATGACAGGCACAAAAGCAGTGGCACATAGAAAATAATTTATTTGTGTACGTAAATTAATACCCATAGTGCACACGCAGAGATAGATAATTTTAATATGTGTCAGACTGACACCTACAACAGACCCTACATCTGTTTCCAGGGAGAGCTCAGGGCTGGGTTACAGTATCGCTCTTCTGATAGAACAGGATCCTGGCGCTATAAAGCTACACTATTGATCTGTGGTACTGGTACTGTAAGCACTTAGCAGAACCCGGTGTTCTATCAGATGAGCGAACTTTAGAGCGCACGGTCGTTCATTGTAAAAGAATCTGCGTGTTGGTGACGTAGAAGGAGCGCATGAGTAATATTGATTTGGTAGCAGACAGCTGACTGAACGTCACTTCCGTTCGCTAGTCTGACGTTGAATTCGCTGGTCTGATAGGGGCTGGAAACAACCAGAGTCACAGGATTGTGAGTGACGCTACGGGGCCGGGCTGGTGATCTATTCTCTCTGACTGCTGGGTACTGAATATCGGTGGCTCTACTGGTGTTCCATGTTACTCAGTTCTTTTAAACAAATTCCTCGAGGTCTTCTCACTTCTACTGTGCGTACTATACAGTCGACCTCAGTTATGCCGAAAAAAGAAGCTAAGCCGGTTAGTGGTCCTCTGCACAGCACAGCTCAGTTCAGCAGTCGCCACGATTTTATAAAGCGCAGAGCTGGAAACTGAGTCTGTGGTGTTTAACCCTTTAGTTGCCAGAGTGGGGTTAAAGACCCTTTTGGCAGGTAAGGGAATAAAGAAGGGTACCTAAATTAGCATTGAGCGCATCACTGGTCACTTGTATTGTACCTAAGTTCAAGACACATGTAAACAAAATAAAAATGTGCAAAATACTTAAAGGGACACAACCCATTTTTTTTCTTTCGTGATTCAGAGAGAGCAACCAATTTTAAGCAACTTTCTAATTTACTCCTATTATCAATTTTTCTTCCTATCTTTATTTGAAAAAGAAGGCACCTAAGCTTTTTTCTTGGTTCAGCACTTTTTTATTGGTGGATGAATTTATCCACCAATCGGCAAGGACAACCCAGGTTGTTCACCAAAAATGGGCCGGCATCTAAACTTACATTCTTGCATTTCAAATAAAGATTCCAAGAGAATAAAGAAAATGTTATAATAGGAGTAAATTAGAAATTTGCTTAAAATTTCATACTCTATCTGAATCGCCAAAGAAAAAATTTGGGTTCAGTGTCCCTTTAATCTATTGATTTTTAATTGCATTATTTAATATGCTTTGCCACAATAATATTTTCTCATAAATATTACTACAGGGACAAAATGGTAACATTTTTGCAGGGATAGAATAGTTAAGACCCCAATCCAAATGTTGTGGGCAAGAGCAAAATGCCCCATTTTTTAAGGTGGTGGGACATAAAGGTGTCATACAAATTAAACAATAAAATGCACTAGACTAGAGCACAATACTATTTTACTAACTTATGCCTTTAACTACAGACATCCTGGATCCAGTGGTATTGTTACAGGTTGGGAAGTTTGTTTGCTTTCCTACCCACAGCGCCTCTTTCAGTGCAATTGTCCTGGTTTTAAAGGACTTCCCAGCTTTGTCCAATACATACCCCTAATCCATACAGATACACCCTGACTACACCCATTACACACTCACAGCCCTGCCCCTCATGTTGCAGCCTTGTCCCTCAGTGTGGTGTAATGGCTAAGATATGGCCTTTGTAAGAAGACATCCACCCCACAAGCAGTGAGTAAATGCCTCTTGCTCTTTCCACTTCCTCAATGTATGTGTAGTCATCACAAACACCATATTGATGTCACTACATATTGTCATTTACTTGCACCTCCAGTCTTTGGCAAGTACCTTTGCAATTTCACCCTAGGGAAAAGGCAAGTGAGGTGTTAAGGATGCCCCATATGTCTACACCAGGCAAGTTACAGTGGAAGAGCCATCTGATATGCCATTACACTGAGGGGGTTTATAGTGATATTACGGTTGGTCCTGTGTTGCTGCTATTACATTCATGTGCTAATGTTGATTTTTTTTTTGGCACAGATATTGCACTTTACTTTTTTAGTTTCTGCTTTTATTTGAGTGCTTTTTATATTGCTAAACGGCAATATAACTTATATAAACTGATTTGCTTTCCACAATGTTTGACTTACCAAGTATTTTATGCTGATTAAAATGTATTTAATATATTAAAAATAGTATTTATGTGCATTATTGAATATCAAGCACTCAAATTGTATTTAATAAACAAAATTTTAATTTTTGCAGGGAAAAAGTTGTAAGAAAGAATTATCCCAGCCATCTAATCCCACTGGCCCAGTGACGGTAGACAAAACTGGATCAATTACTATTGCTATTCATGCCAAGCCTGGTTCCAAGCAAAATGCAATAACAGGTATAATACTACATAAATAAAAAATAAGTATATATTACATAAAAAGAAACCAAAATGTATCAGTGTTCTCCCCAGGACTTTTTTTAGCGGGTGCATCACACGGCTGATCTTACTGACCACCCAGCTAAAATGTTAGCCAATATTAAAGTGAAGGTAAACTTTGGTGAATGAAAGTCTGTTTTTTTTAAAATACTATTAAAAACAGGGGCTCTTTCATTCATCAAAGTTTATAAAGCAGCCGTTTTGTTAAAAAAAATTACCTTTTTTTTCTTTTCACTGCTACAGCAGCTTCCCCTAAATAGAGATCCTCTATTCACACGTCAGCAATGACTAATCCGGCTTCCTCCAATCACAGCATGGCCTCAGGCAATGACTACCCTGGGGGGAAAGCTGTGATTGGAGGAAGCAGGATTAGTCATTGCTGACGTGTGAATAGAGAATCTCTAGGTGGGGGAAGCTGCTGTAGCAGTGAAAAGAAAAAAAGCTTATTTTTTTAACAAAACGGCTGCTTTGTAAACTTTGATGAATGAAAGTGCTCCTGTTTTTAATAGTATTTTTAAAAAACGGGCTTTCATTCACCAAAGTTTACCTTCACTTTAAGCAAAAATGAGATAATATTAACAATTTTCAATTTTGATTGCACAAATAATCATTAAATACATTTATGTTAAATTATGCAATTAGTTTGTGCTTTGGATAGCAGAAAATTATATAATATTAGAAAATATTACACTTCCCCTACACGGCTTCTTCAAAATGCTACACGGCTGGTAAAAGTTTCTGTGGAGAACACTGATTATGTACAGTATCTATATCAGCATATGTTTTTAATAAATATTGCTGTATATTTTTGTTTGTGCATATTATTGCCAGGCATGTTTATTGATACAACTTGTACATGTGTGCATTGTAAATATAGCCTTGGACAGGGATTTACTTATGAAATCTTGTTAGATAAATAATTCCTCCTGTAGTGAACATGGGACTCTGGTAGTTGCACTAAGTAAGATACTCTAAGGCAATTTTAAAAAGAGTGTTGATGTAAAACAGTGGTTTGAGTGTGGCAGAGACTGGCTGAGATTAAAACATATCCTGTAGTCTGGAAACAGTCAGAGTAATAAGGACTGTTTTCATAGTGTTATACAAGTTGGATATGTGAGTAAATGCCAAGGACTAGAGTTCTGCTTGTTAAAGGGACAGTCAACACCCAATGGAACTTAACTCCATACCTAAGATCAGGAAAAGAAGATGCAGCTGCACCGCATCGCATCGCATGTTGATTAGCTCTAACGGTATTGGAGTAATCACCCAAAATACAAACGTTTATTCCATGTAGATATGGCCGCTAAACTCCTCCCCCTCCTCCTTCGTCCCCTTCTCTAATCTTTTCCATGCTCGTTCATGTTCGAAAGGGTGACGTTGCTGTTTTGATAATGCGCATGTGCATTATCTTCTGCCCGCTCGCAAATGCAAGCCAAAATCTTAAGTGCTGCTGTGATTACCTTAGTGGCTAGATTGCGTCGTTCCTAATCGATTGCGCATGCGCGATTCTCCGTGAACCGTGCTAATAATCCAACCAAGGATTTGATTATGATTGGAGGATTCAATTAAAAAGAAAGTAAATACGTAACAGTGGGGGGAGTTTGGCGGCCATATCTACATGGAATAAACATATGTATTTTGGGTGATTACTCCAATATCATTAAAGCTCATCAACATGTGATGGGGTGCAGCTGCAACTTCTATTCCTGATCTAAGGTATAGCGTTAAGTTGCATCGGGTGTTGACTGTCCCTTTAAATCTAACATTTTGTATGGTATACAATCAATAGCGAAGGATGGGTAATTTTGCCCTAGGAATAAGGCACTGATCTGATATTATAGGGGGATGGTTAAAAAGTTTATCCATAGCACCTTAAAGAGGCCAAAACTTATTAGTATGCCTTTTATTTTTTTTTATTTTTTTTAAATATATTTTTATTGAAGTCATGAACAGATACAATATATAAGGTATGCCCTCAAACATATACAGAAGAGTGTAGACCAGGGGTGTCCAAACTTTGCTCTCCAGAGGTTTTGGAACTACATTTCCGATGATGCTCAGCCAGCATTTTATCTAGCTGAGCATCATGGGAAATGTAGTTCCAAAACCTCTGGAGAGCAAAGTTTGGACACCCCTGGTGTAGACATAGTATAATTAGCAGTGTAACATATTCAGGTATCATAAGCGTAACTATGAGTTGTGGGCTGTTCCATAGGAAGACTTCAGTTTTATCATAGAGCATCATAAAAATAATATATACTTGAAAGGTCCTCCCCTGGCACTATGAGAAGAAGATTCAAATATCCATACGGGAACGGTTGGGGCTAGGGAGGGGGTAGCTCTATATTTTAATGGGAGGGAGGGTTACAGTGGGCGAGAGCCGCTCAATAGTAAAAAAAGGAGGGGTGGGAGGGCGGAGCCAGTTAGTATGTCGGATAGGTAGATAACTCAAGAACCCAGAGCATTTGAATATACTGCGAAATAGAATTGTCCTCTACTTACACCGTGCGCTAAGCTAGGATAGGTACAAGTGTAAGAGTAACTTCCCAACAAGGATAGAAAGAGGGGGGGTTTATGAAATATGTGAAAATCCTAGATGAATATAGAGAGGTATCTCTGCCTATGTATACTGTTAGCCCCTACTGATAAGTCTCAGACCAAAATCAAAAGTTATGCCGAGCCATGCCTTCCCAGTTAACACGGCCCGGCAGTATCTATAGTAACAGAGAGGTGGAATTATATATTCTAGGGTGGGACGTGGGATGGATGAGACAGCTACTGAACATTTAGAGTTTGTCTGGAAGGAGAGGGGGAATCTTAGTGAAACTGGATGGGGGGTAGACTATAAATGGGTTAGTTTAATTCAGAAGGGTTACTACTAACATGAGCTGTAAGCTACTGCATAGCTTACTGCTAAGAGTACCAAGCAGTTTGTTATATCTCCCAGAGAAATCCTATGAATACTCTTATATCAACTTGACCTCGGTTACTGCAGAGAGACTACTTTGTGTGCTATTTCGCTCGTCTGTCAGTTATGTGTTAGAGACTGAGAGCTAAGTAGAATATGTAAAAACCATTAAATCTTCTTGAACAGTTATAACTATTACCCCCTTTCAGCAAACGTTAGTTAATAAACAGAACTATACCTAAAAGTGCTTGTGTAACCTAGTAAGGAAGTTATCAGGCATACATTCAATGAACCAGCAGAGAACACATTGTAACAACAGATGTCCCACTTTGTAGATAGGCTAAGGGTGCGAGTGGAGATTGATAGATAAAAATCCTAGAGATTAACACTTCAATGTTAGCATAGTTATGTGAGAGTTATTCTATTGGAGGTTCTGTTGCTGAACAATAACATAAAATAGCAGTTAGTAAAAACTTTGCCTATAACTGAGGCAGAACATAGTGCGATCTGCGATATTATCGCAGGAAGTGGAGCCTGCCTGCAGAAAGAACGGCCAGGTCTGTTAAACAGAGAATTTTTTCTTCAACAGAATTTTTTTTTTTTTCTGGCCAGTGCAGTGCTTTCAAATGGACAACCGGCACATTTTTAGTGCAGACAGTACTTTTAAATGATTGGCTAATGGCTGCTCTGCTCCTGAAATTGATACTTTTTATGCAATATCATTATTGATACTTTTACCCGCCAGAACAGCTTCTGCGACTGTGAGGTAAGTCAGTTCTCGGCACAGGGCATGTGTTTTTTTTTACTTTAGCCCTGCTGCGGGCAAGCAGAAGGATTAAAAGCTTTTTAAAAATGTTTTATTATTATTGTATTATTTCAATAGAGCCGAGCGGTGGTGCAGCGGTAGTGTGGGAAGAGGGCTGAGTGAGAACAGGAAAAGAGCGCACAACAAATGTTTACATTTGCGCACATCTCCTACTGCAGCGCATCACATAATTCTGGGAGACGGCAGACCGGCAATGTGTGCTCTATGCCTCAACAGCGTCTCACCTACAGCACGTCTTAGCTATGATCTACATTCACAGACCGGCCCCTGCATTAATATTTCAATAGAGCCGAGCGGTGGTGCGGTGGTAATGTGAGAAGAGGGCTTAGTGAGAGCAGGAAAAGAGCGTATCACCTTAGCTATGAACTACATTTACAGACCGGCCCCTGCATTAGTGTACAGCATGGTGACCTGCAAGATCCCATATACCGGAGAAATGCTGTGCAAGTGGGTGATGAGGTTACACATGCTGTACACTAATGCAGGGGCAGGTCTGTGAATGTAAATCATAGTAGACGTGCTGTAGGTGAGACGCTGTTGAGGCATACAGCATACATTGCCGGTCTGCGGTCTCCAAGAATGATGTGATGCACTGCAGTAGGAGATGTGTGCAAATGTAAACATTTGTTGTGCGCTCTTTTCCTGCTCTCACTAAGCCCTCTTCTCACACTACCACCGCTCGGCTCTATTGAAATATTAATGCAGGGGCAGGTCTGTAAATGTAGATCATAGCTAAGGTGATACGCTCTTTTCCTGCTCTCACTAAGCCCTCTTCTCACATTACCACCGCACCACCGCTTGGCTCTATTGAAATATTAATGCAGGGGCCGGTCTGTGAATGTAGATCATAGCTAAGACGTGCTGTAGGTGATACGCTGTTGAGGCATAGAGCACACATTGCCGGTCTGCGGTCTCCCAGAATTATGTGATGCGCTGCAGTAGGAGATGTGCGCAAATGTAAACATTTGTTGTGCGCTCTTTTCCTGTTCTCACTCAGCCCTCTCCTCACACTACCGCCGCACCACTGCTCGGCTCTATTGAAATATTAATGCAGGGGCAGGTCTGTGTAATGAGCCCACTGAATGTAAATCCTAGTCCTCGGTGTATACTGGCCCTTTAAGCAGATTTTTTTGTTTGTACTATGGCACTTACTGGGTGGAAATTGCTAAATTAATTTACTCCTCCTGAGCCCTTCCATGTCCCTAGCCAAAGCCGCCCTGGGGCCACAATTCAATTCTACAGTAATTTGTATCTTATAATCCAGTATTTCTCCAGTCCAGTGTTACCAAAACTCCTCTCCTTTACAAATGTTTTATTCCTGTCCTCACACCCTCAGTGTTAATATAATCTATACATTTGTGTGTCTATGTATACTATCTTGCTTTTAAAAAAAAAAAAAAAAAGTTTTCATTTATTTTTTAAAGTTTGTTCACTGGCTGTGTGAGTGTAAAGAATACATTCCAGTACATTTCAGGTTCTTTTGGCATTACTGCAATAAGCTTGTTTTTTTGTTTTTTTTTTAAATGCTTCACTGAAAAAAAAAAAAAAAATGATGCCAATATGTTCTAAAAACTCGCCCTAAGACACTGTTAGTGTTAGGTTGGCTGTATTTTGGTTATTGTGGTGGGTCAGTTTGTTGTCAGAAGGGGCTAAATAGTTTGCACACTCCTCTTTTACAACCAAGGGGTTATGCTAGCAAATTTAGATCAGCGACACATCTGTTATTTATTATCACCTTCCTTCACTAAATATTGGAATCAGATTTTAAACAATGAATGAACAGCCAAAGCCTTTTTATTTGCAAATTGTAAATAATAGCAATAATAATACTAATATAATTAGTACTAGTAGACTAGTATTTTATTACTATTAGCCTAAGTTTCTCTGATGAAAGAAAGTCTACTTTTGTTTGCCTACTATAGCAGTGCTTCCTCAAGAACAGTAAAAATTAAACCAGGGCTGTGAGTGATATACATTTTAAATGTTAACAGAACAAAAATTCTATTAACATTTAAAATGTATATCACCACCCTGTTTTTATTTTTATTTTTCTGGGGGAAAAAAGGAATGGTAACTATATTGTGGTTCTTTAAGCATATATGCACAAAAGGTGGGATAGGGGACTTTATATTTGATTGTCAGCTGAGCAGAGCTGGTAATGATAGAATGGGGTCAGTCCACACATATACACACACACCCACATTACATGTGAAAGTTTACCAAGTTTTAAATAAATGTTTGTTTATGAATGATTTAAAACCGAATTTTATTTCAAAATGACCTGCAGAAAATTTTTCACTACAAAAAATCTCATCGCAGAAAGTGAAAAAAAGTTCTGCTTCTGGGTAACTGAGCTGAAGATACACGGTGGAAAGCATTTTCAACGACTATATGTGGCTCAAGCATTCAGCTGGTTGTAATGAGTGGTGACAGTGGTATGTTAGAGATACCAGGAATCAGTATTTCAAGACCCATGCTGTCTCCCAACACTGCTGAGGAATATATGAAATGAAGAGCAACAAGATATCAGGGAACACTGAGGAGCTGTGCTCTGTGAGGAGACTTATATTGTGTAACTGAGCAATCTGCTGTCTGTGAAGAATGTACTGTGTACATTTAGTAATGAAGCTATTGTCTATTTGTTAGAGTCAACTAACATGCTCCTTTTTGTCTATAGAGAAGTTGTATATGATCAGTTAGTGTCTCACTATTGTAGGATTTAATATACTACCAGGTTAATATACTAGGAGGCTGTACATTATCTGGGGCACATATATGAAATAGATATTTCCATGGAATTAGTTCATATCAATTACTATGTGGGCAGAGGGGATGAAAAAGACCTTTTAAGGGATAGTGGAGTAGGGGTGTCTATATAACCTATAATGTGAAGCTTAACAATTAGGTGTTAATTTAAATAAAACTGAATAGAATGGAAAATAACAGATCAAAGAAAATTGACATAATGTAGTATAAACATTTCACTAAAACCAAGTGCTTAGGAATATCTGATATCCAAACCGTTCTAACTGTTAATAACTTACTCATATTGAGAGGCATAACAGATGCTCTAGGTTAAACGTTCTAAGGATAATAGACTGCTGAAGTAATAAGAAACTTTTTGAAACATGTGTAAAATTTTGTTAGGATAGATGAATATACTTTAGAGTAGTCCTGCCCATGATATTACAGCCTAAATGTCAAAGCAACAATGAGTCTTTATATCCAGCAAGTAATAATGATCACTAAAGACACAAGAGACCATCATTATGGGTCAGTACTGTCATGCTAAGAGGCTCGTAGCACATGCAAGTATGAGGCTACAGGAGTTCAGCATTTAACAAAATTAAGGGGGTGTCAGAAGCTGTTTGTAAGGAGATGTGAGAAAAGTCTATGGCAAACTTCAGGTCTAAGCTTCACTTAACTGCATGCCCCTCTGGGTGGAAGATGAACGGAACTGTCCCAAAGTGAGCGTTCTCGGCATGAGCCAAGTCAGGTAAACAGAGTCTAACCTATACCAGATCTGTGTAGGAGGCACGCCGCCATCATCAGTACCGGGAGTGGGAGTTCAGTAGAGCCAGCGTGTAGGGTATGCAGAAGTATTCCGCCTTTTGGATTAGCGTCTTCTTTACCTTTGGGGGTGATATATGCGGGGAGGTTCAGCGAGGTGTCTACATATAGAGTGGAGTTTGCTCCTTCTTTAAGGGAGCATAGGGCAGCAACCTCGCAATCCGGGTGAGGAGCTGATTTTTGGCAGGTAGGGAGCAGTATACTCAGGTCTTGTGTCGCTATCGCCAGGGCCTCCACTAAATGGATGGTGTTCTCAGGACTTGCGACAGTCCTAGCGGTTTCTTGAGGGGAGTTGCCTTCTGAATCATGCTGTACCTCTTGTATGGCAATAGTGTGGGTAGTATAGTCCCCGTAGATGTCAGATGATGCAGGGGAATCCCCATTCGGATCGCACAGCTCCGCTTGTAGAGTAGTTACAAACACATAGAAATGCTGCTTAAGGTCTCGGTAGTGCCGATCTAGCGAGAGCAACATATTACGCTCCCACAGAACTGCAGCGTCCATCATATCAGGTCTGTGTCCAATAAGCCTCTCTAGTTCGGTAGTTGGTTTTGTCAGCTCAAGGGAACTGTGCGGGGATAATATCTGGTATAGGGTCAAAGCAGTTAGCGGGATACCAGTGTGCTCTAGAAAATCCTGCATGTGAGATCCACATGCTTTGTAAAATGGCCGCTCCGTCTATGGGTTATGTATGAGCTGCGAGTGAGAGAAAAACGTTCTGTTTTGTTAGCTCAGGGCCATTCTTTCTCACTGATCTCCCTCATACAGGTCTGTAGATCCTCAGGTATAAATCTGCAGAGTTTTGAAGCGTACTGAGCGGTCTGGATATGAATAAAGTAAAATATTTGAGCAGAGGTCTCCTAATATGTGACCGCTCGGCTTGCTCCGCCCCCCCCCGTATGCCTTTTATTTTTAATGGATAGTGCAGGGAGTGTTGGCGCTCTTTTATCGCTCATATTACAAGTGATAAGTTTAATGTTACTTTGAAGCATAATACCACTGTATAATATACTGTTTTATGAGACATGATATAAATTATTTTTTATTAGCACAGAACTATATGAAAAAACTTCACTACTTGTGCGCTTAGTGCACCATTGGCTCAGCTTAGCACTAAAGAAGACTATTAGGTGGGGATTTAGCCTATCTGTGCTATACAACATGCAAATTAGATTATCAAAGTAAATTGGAAAGTTGGTTAAAATAAACCATGCCCTATCTGAAACATGAAATAAAAATGTAGGGTTTCATTTACATTTTAATATATATTTCTAAATGTATTTTGCAACCATAAATGCTTATGTATACATTTATCCATTACTGTATAGCTGTCCTTTCCAGGGTCCTTTGATAATTCCCTTTTCTTAAACATATCTGTTATAATACAGCAACAAAAAGGACATTGTACCCTTTAAATGTATGTCTATAGAAACACCCAGTCATCAGAAATAGAGCTTATATAAACCGCTGAGTGTCTGGCTATGCCTAACCATTTTTTTTTCTCAAAATTAGCGATAGTTACATTGTAACACTGATATCTGTCAGAAATCCCTGAATAACCCTTCACATGTATATATATTTTTTAGAAGACAACCCAAAGTATTGATCTAGGCCCATTTTGGTATATTTCATGCCACTATTTCACCTCCAAATGCGATCAAATAAAAAAAAAAAATTGTTCACTTTTTCACAAACTAGATTTCTCACTGAAATTAATTACAAACAGCTTGTGCAATTATGGCAAAAATGGTTGTAAATGCTTCTATGGGATCCCCTTTGTTCAGAAATAGCAGACATATATGGCTTTGACATTACTTTTTGGTAATTATAAGGCCGGTAAATGCCGCTGCGCACCACACTTGTATTATGTCCAGCAGTGAAGGGGTTAATTAGGTAGCTTATAGGGTAAATTTTAGCTTTAGTGTAGAAATCAGCCTCCCACCTGACCCATCCCCCTCCCTGACCCCTCTCAAACAGCTCTCTTCCCTCCCACACCCCACAATTGTCACCACCATCTTAAGTACTGGCTGAAAGTCTGTCTACTAAAATAAAAGGCTTTTTTTTTTATTATAAATTCTTCATTGTAGGACCCCCCCCCCTCACACACACACACAGCTCTCTAACCCTCTCCCCTCTACCTATTTGCTGCAATCTTGGGTACCGAGTTTGCTAAAAAAAAAAAATGGTGGTATTATTATTATTTTTTTGTATTTTTTTTTTTCTGTAGTGTAGCTGCCCTGTTTTCGCAACTCATAACTTAGTAACATCACATCCTACCCTTGAACACAGTAACTCATTTTCCTCTGAGCTGTAGTCACTTACTACTCCTGGTGTATGCTCTAGATGCCATTATCTTAAAATGATTGTAATGTTTGCCTATTTATTATACAGTATATAAAAGCATTTATAAAAACATGGGCACTTTAATTCATATTTTTTTTTAAAGACGCTTCATTTGTAATATATTTACCATTTAGTGATAGTAAACATTGTGCCCTTCCTCCGCCTACACCCAATACTTTAGCTGATCAATGACTAATTCGGCTTCATCGAATCGTTGTGTGCCCCCCTTTGGCTTCCAGCTTGAGGAGCACACATCTATCTCCTTTTTTGTTTTTGCTTTTATTATAATACTGAGTTTTAGAGTTATAATATACTAATTGTTTGGCACATGAAATGTAATTATGTCCATCTATGCTTATTTATTTATACCTTGTAATCTGATACAGGTGAAACTCGAAAAATTAGAATATCGTGCAAAAGTTCATTTATTTCACTAATGCAATTTAAAAGGTGAAACTAATATATGAGATAGACTCATTACATGCAAAGCAAGATAGTTCAAGCCGTGATTTGTCATAATTGTGATGATTATGGTTTACAGTTCATGAAAACCCCAAATCCACAATCTCAGAAAATTAGAATATTGTGAAAAGATGCAATATTCTAGGCTCAAAGTGTCCCACTCTAATCAGCTAATTAAGCCATAACACCTGCAAATGGTTCCTGAGCCTTTAAATGGTCTCTCAGTCTGGTTCAGTAGGAATCACAATCATGGGAAAGACTGCTGACCTGACAGTTGTGCAGAAAACCATCATTGACACCCTCCATAAGGAGGGAAAGTCTCAAAAGGTAATTGCAAAAGAAGGTGGATGTTCCCAAAGTGCTGTATCAAAGCACATTAATAGAAAGTTATGTGAAAGGAAAAGTGTGGAAGAAAAAGGTGCACAAGCAGCAGGGATGACCGCAGCCTGGAGAGGATTGTCAGGAAAAGGCCATTCAAAAGTGTTGGGGACTTTCACAAGGAGTAGACTGAGGCTGGAGTCAGTGCATCAAGAGCCACCACACACAGACAGATCCTGGACATGGGCTTCATATGTCATATTCCTCTTGTCAAGCCACTCCTGAACAAACAACGTCAGAAGCGTCTTACCTGGGCTAAAGAAAAAAACTTTTGCATCTCATTTGGAAACCAAAGACCCAGAGTATGGAGGAAGAATGGAGAGGCACACACTGCAAGATGCTTGAAGTCCAGTGTGAAGTTGCCACAGTCTGTGTTGATTTGGGGAGCCATGTCATCTGCTGGTGTTGGCCCACTGTGCTTCATTAAGTCCAGGGTCAACGCAGCCGTCTACCAGGAGATTTTGGAGCACTTCATGCTTCCTTCCGCAGACGAGCTCTATGGGGATGCTGACTTCATTTTCCAGCAGGACTTGGCACCTGCCCACACTGCCAAAAGCAACAAAACCTGGCTCAATGACCGTGGGATTACTGTGCTTGATTGGCCAGCAAACTCGCCTGACCTGAACCCCATAGAGAATCTATGGGGCATTGCCAAGAGAAAGATGAGAGACATGAGACCGAACAATGCAGAAGAGTTGAAGGCCGCTATTGAAGCATCCTGGTCTTCCATAACACTTCAGCAGTGCCACAGGCTGATAGCTTCCATGCCACGCCGCATTGAGGCAGTAATTGCTGCAAAAGGGGCCCAAACCAAGTACTGAGTACATACAGTATGCTTGCTTATACTTTTCAGAGGTCCGATATTGTTCTATGTACAATCCTTGTTTTATTGATTGCATGTAATATTCTAATTTTCTGAGATTGTGGATTTGGGGTTTTCATGAGCTGTAAGCCATAATCATCACGATTATGACAAATCACGGCTTGAACTATCTTGCTTTGCATGTAATGAGTCTATCTCATATATTAGTTTCACCTTTTAAGTTGCATTAGTGAAATAAATGAACTTTTGCACAATATTCTAATTTTTCGAGTTTCACCTGTATATTAGATCTTTTTTCCTTTCTGTTTGCCATGCTATTTAAACCTCATTAAATAAATTAGAAAATTTAAAAACCTGTAACTTGAGATGGATTAACCCAAGATTTAGTTTCACTTTATTTTTTCATTTATGTTTTGTTTGTTTTTTTTCCTGGTAATTAAAACATTTAATTTTTTTTCTGGGTGTGCACCTGCAGTTTTATTCCAGTAAGAGTTTGGTTCTACACAGCTAAATATACATAATGAAAGAAAACAAGGTGCAATTAGAATAGTCTTCTATAATTGCTGATAACCTATATACAGACGGTATGTTTATTCTTTAGATGTATCGTCAGAGGCTGTCGGTGTAGCAATCGCTGCCCCTCCAACAGAAGGAGAAGCAAATGCAGAGTTATGCCGGTACCTGTCAAAGGTTTTAGAAGTGAAAAAAAGTGAGGTTATGCTGGATAAGGTAGGCCATTTACGTTTTTTATTTTATGATTTGATTGTTATAAGGGTCATTTAAAGATCTAATTTATATTTAAATGGACAGAAAAGTCAAAATTGAACGTAAATCTGTTGGGTAGATCATAAAGTTTGAAACTACTTTCCAATTTACTTCAATTATCAATTTTGCTTCGTTTTCTTTGTATCCTCTCTTAGAATTATCCTAGGTCAGTACAGGAGCGTTCACGTGTCTTTAGCCGCCTGGCAGCAGTGTTCTAGCAATTTTATACATAGTTGCAAACTGCTGATAAGACATGTGCACACTCCTGAGCTCCTTACAGCCTAGCTGCCTAGCTAGATGTATTATTCAACAAAGGATGCCAAGAGAACAAAGCAAATTTGATATTAGAAGTGAGTTGGAAAGTTGTTTAAAATTGCATGTTATAACTGAATCATGAAAGTTTAATTCTGGCTTTACTGTCCTTATAATTTACATGATCAAATAGCAGTTATAAGCAACCTAGCTAGGCTAGGCCAATACAATTACAGGCACATTACTTTTATTTATATATATATATATATATATATATATATATATATATATATATATATATATATATATATATATATATATATATAGATCGATCAGACTAAAATTAAAACGGTAATTTTCCAAATTTAGATAAATAAATTTAAAAAAGTGTAATGCCTCAAAGTATCCGTATCTGACTTATTTTTTTAGCCCTTTTATATTTAAAGGGACATTAAAATGGGTTCAAAACATTTATATCAAATATTGTAATCATTAGTCAAAAAATGACAATGAACAAGCATACTCACATTTCCCAAAGTGTACAGTTCTGTTGACATGACCACATGTGCAGTTACCAAAAAGTTTCAGCCGTTTACAATACCCTAAATAACCCCCCCCCCCATGATACTACTTATTTTTTCACGGGGTGAGGGGTTATCAGAAAAGCTTGATGCCAATTAAGTGCAGGACGGAGAGTGTTTGCTGCTGCTCATCATTGTCTTGTTGATTGTCTACTATCCCAATGTTTTTTTAAAAGGTTTCTTTCATTCTAGAATCGAAAAAATGAATAGCTGGGCTTACATTAAAGGAACCGTCTACACCAAAATTGTTATTGTTTAAAAAGATAGATAACGCCTTTACTACACATTCCCCAGCTTTGCACAATCAACATTGTTATATTAATAAACTTTATAACATTTAAACCTCTAAATTTCTGCCTGTTTCTAAGCTATAGACAGCCTCTTATCACATGCTTTTTTATTAGCTTTTCACAAGAGACTCCTAATTCACATGTGCCACATAGATAACATTGTACTCACTCCTGTGGAGCTAAAAGGCATATTTTTTTGTCACTTTCTGCAATGAGATTTTTTTTTAGTGAAAAATTTTTCTACAGATCATTTTGAAAAAATTATATTAGGCATTTACACCGAAGCACCATCTCAATTGCAATGTGTTGATTAACAAGAGGATAAAGCAATTTTAGAGTTTTATAATATATTGCAGCAGCTGAATATCTCATTGCAAATTAGCTGCAGGAAAAAAAAAACAATTTTTAAAATGCCTCTTGAATATATGTGTTTTATTTGCTGTTTGTCTAACATCATATAATCATAAGGTAAAAATGTAGTAATTAAAAAAGGTGCTTTGCTCACAAGAATGTCTTTAAAGAGTCACAGCTTTGCAGATGAGGAAAGGCTAGGGGGCAGGGTTGAAAAAAGCCACAAGAACAAGTCTTACTCAATATTTGACTGTTCTCTTTAACAGCGCTTCACTATGGTTGCACTGTGTTAATGACAATTTAAAGAGTGCAGCCAAAGTATAGCACTGTTTGAAGAGAACAGCTTGATGCAGAGCAGAGCTACAAAGCAAAACAGCTACCAGTTCCTGCATGTGTCCCATTCTTCTGCATACATGCTGCATTTTCTGCAATGACATCTCAGATCACAGCATGTTCTGCCTTGGGGCTGTGCAGTTGTGCATGACACTGCACGAATCGGCTAAAATACAAGTCAATAGATAAAACATAAATAGCCATGTGATAAGGGGGCTGTCAAAATGTAACATATAAATAATTGGAAATGTGTAGGGAAATATATTATACATACTATTTCTAAAGTAAAGGTTATATTTTGTTTTATTGCTTTTATGTTTTTGTCTCTTCACCTTTCTAACCTTGTTAACAAGTGCAATACCATTTCTTACAAAATGTATATGTATGATACAGCGTGCTATAAATGATTTAGTGATGTTAGCTTACATCAATTTTCTTGTGAACACTATTTAGGGATGTACAGCAGTCCCAATGAATTCAAAGTAGCTTATGGGTAGGGTGACCATATTGCCGCTTTAAAAAGGGACAGATATGAAAAATACATATGTCAGGGTTCTTATACAAAACATTTCTTTAAACAGCCCTGACATGTGTATTTTTCATGTGTCCCTTTTAAAGCGGCAATATGGTCACCCTACTTATTGATCAAAAATAACTGGTTTACCAGGCTCTGCTTCAAGGAATTTGATTCTCAGCCGCCCTGGTCATTTTTGCCTATACCTAGTAATTGCATCTGACACTGCTTTGTATCCTTTGGGAAGTTTTGATATGTGCTTTGCAAGATGTTGTGTCCTCTAACACCTAGTTTCTCAACCTGTGGTACGTGTACCCCTGGGGGGTACTTGGAGCATTGGCATGGGATACTCCAGGGATTGGCCTTCATTATTGTTTTTCCTGATGTAGTTATCGTACACTTGACATATAAAAAAAAAACGTTGAAATCGGTAAAGTGCATCATACTGAAGTGTGCCACAATAAAACAAGACAGATGAACGGTGTATGAAATAGTTATAATAAAATAGGTAAAATAAAAAGATGGTACCATAAATATTCCCTCTTCATGCAAAAGAGTTTATTTTCCTCTTGATGTAATTAGCACATTGATTGCATATAATTATTAATGTTTATGTTTTTGTGTTTATTAATCTATATTGTAATACTGCTAAATATTACATTTAGGAAAACATAAACCTAAAAACTGATTTCTATATATTTACACATAAGCATTCTATAATAAAGTTACTGGGTATTTACTGTCCCTTGACTCTTTATGGTTTTGACCTTATTTAGCCAATGTGAGAGTACACAGTGTTGCATAGAAATGTAACACACTGATATAAGACTGTCTTCTTTATGTTTATTTACAGGGTGGGAAATCTCGAGAAAAAGTAGTAAAGATTTCTGCAGCAATATCTCCTGAATTGGTTTTAATGAAACTAAAGGAAGAGGCATCAGAAAGCTGAAGAACATTTAGCTGGAAGAGGACATAATTATGTTGAACAAAATGCAACCAAAAGAGCAACTCAGCTGATTTGTTTTGCTAGGAACAGAGAGGCTGAATCTGACAACAATATATAGAGAACCTGAGAGAACACTGAATATTATGCATGTTTCTTGTTGTGTATATGGAGTGAGAGCAAGTACATTATAACATCAGTGCTAAATATGTAAATTCATCAATAAAAGTAAATAATGATTTATTTCTTTTTTAACAAAACCCGACCGATAATAAAGTAATATTGAGCGTACTGAATCTGTGTCTAGAATACTCTCTTGGAGATGGTTTAGTTAAACTCAGAAGACAAGCCAGGCCTTGATTGCTGTCAATAGGTATAATGATGCCATCAGTGCCGCCCTACTTAAGCATTGCCCTCGGGAGTGCTGTGGTGTAGGGCAGATGTGTGCTGCATCTAAGTGGCACAAAGATAGACCTTGCTTTGTTTTCTGGTGTGTATAGTGAACCGATCCTATGGATTCAATAAGGGGACTGCAGCATTTAACCTAGTGGTTGTTTTTTTATGAACTGTAACAGTTTAAATTGCATCCTTGACACTTTTTGCTTACCTGCACTAGTTTTGTTCTTTTGGTATCCCTTGCTGAAAATCATACCTAGGTTGGCTCAGAAGCAGCAGTGAACTATTGAGAGCTAGTTGATGATTGGTGGCTGCACATAAATGTCCAGCCAGCTCTAGGGTTGTCAGGTGCCCAGTATCTAACTGGGACAGTCCAGTATTTCAGAAAGCTGTCCAGTAAAATCTTCACAAAAATACTGGACACTAAAGGGACAGTCTACTTCAAAAATGTTATTGTTTAAAAAGATAATCCCTTTATTACCCATTCCCCAGTTTTGCAAAGCCAACATGTTTATATTAGTATACTTTTTACCTCAGTGATTACCTTGTATCTAAGCATCTTCTGACAGCCCCCTTGTCACATGTCTATTTATTATCTATTGACTTGCATTTTAACCAATTAGTGCAGTCAGCCACCACTCCACGGGCGTGAGCACAATGTTATCTATGTCACACATGAAAAACTGTCAAATGCATTCAGATAAGAGACAGCATTCAAGGGCTTAGACATTAGCATATGAGCCTACCTAGGTTTAGCTTTCAACTAAGAATACCAAGAGAACAACGCAAATTTGATGATAAAAGTAAATTAGAAAGTTTTTTTAAAATTGCATGCTCTATCTGAATCATGATAATTTAATTTTGACTAGACTGTCCCTTTCAATGTTCTTGAATATTAGCTAAACACAAATATGGATAAAAAATAAGCTAGGGACAGTCATGTTTACTTCAAGTGTTACTGGCAGCCAAAGAGGTAAAATGATTGATTTGTATGTTTATGGCTGGGAAGGGATAAAATAAAGAGTGTGGCTAAGGCAGAGCTTTTGGGGCAGCATTGTGTGAAACCATCTACCATTGTGCCCAGTCACTGACTGAATGTGAAGAACAGCTGGCGACCCTAGCTAGCTCTGAGTAATGCATTGCTGTTCATTAAACAAAAGATGCCAAAAGAATGAAGCAGATTGAAAAGTTGTTTACAATTGTATGCTCTATTTGAATAATGAAAAAATGTGTTTCATGTCTCTTTAAAATGTAGTTACTTTATGTGTGTAGTGCATTTATTATTTCTTAGAAATTGCTTGAAGTTGGAAAAAGATAATCAGAAAAATGTTAGTATTCTCAACAGATTGTAGAGTAACCAAAATATATTTAAATTATTTCAGGTTTGTAATTTAGGGTCTCAAATATAGTTGCCCAAAAATAACAGCCAGTAAATGTAAGTACTTCATATGAATACGTAGTTTGTAAAATATGTAATGATCTGTCATTTCTGATTTTTAAATCACTTTTTGTTGCTTCACTGACTTCCTCCCCCTTCTGCTTTGTTAATAACAATTCATTGGCACCAGTCATAAAAAAGGCAAGCTACTAAGGCTTCTGAGGACAGTCTAGCATATGTGCCACACGATAACTGCACACTTCAGATACCGTAATTAAATTAAACATTATTAAAATGGTCTCAGCTGGAATTAAATTATTTAACCTTGTTGGGACAAGGTTTTAATTTCATTTGCTATCCAGAAAAAAAAAACACATTTGTGTATTATGTGTTTATAAATTTGAACTGATAGAATATATAAACAAAATGTTTGCTTTTATTTGAATACATTATTAAAAATACTATTCACAGATGATTGAGTATTCTAAAATTAATGTATTAATTAATTACTGGAAAAAGGAATGAAAACATGAAATGATTCCTGTATAGATTTTATAAGTGGCATAGTGAGCTGCTCTGCATTTTTTTTTATTAATTGTCACTACATCCATGGTATAGGCAGCACCATAATTCAATTTAAAAGAAAAAATAATAATAGAGCTTTTAACCTCTTAAAGTAGGGGTCCGCAACCTCGGCACTCCAGATGTTTTGGAACTACATTTCCCATGATGCTCAGACACTCTTTAGGCTGGCAAAGTATCATGGGAAATGTAATTCCAAAACATTGGGGGTGTCGAGGTTGTGACCTCTGTCTTAAAGGGACAGTAACATAATCTTAGCAACAAAGTGAAAAATCAAACGGTTTGAGAGATTTTATCCCCCAAAGTTACTTACCTTGTTTCTTCTCCAGGCTCTTCTAATCAGGTATTTTCAAAAGCACTTTGTGGGTGCGATGTCTAATCACATCGCGGCCGACCGCGGTATTGAGCTAAATGTAGCGTGCTCCCACTCTAGTCTGGTAGCGGGAGCGAGCTACATTTAGTTCAATAGCGCAATCGGGCGTGCAGTGATTAGGCAGTGTGCCTGCAAAGCGCTTTTGAAAAGAAGACCTGATTCGAAGAGCCTGGAGAAGAAATGAGGTGTAACTTTGGGGGATAAAATCTCTCAAACCGTTTGATTTTTCAATCTGTTGCTAAGATAATGGAGAGAAGATTTATTGATTATTTTTTACTTTCATTAGTGGGTCACTCGACTACTGGTTGATAACAGGAAATGTTGGGATTCCTACTGGTCAGCAAAAAATAAAAAGATTAAAAAAAAAGACATCGGACAGTAAATCTATGAGACAAATAAAGTGATAAATGTATAAACCTATAAATCTATAGGTGTCAAAGTTTTCTGGATAGAATATATGGTATTCTCAGTATATAGTACAGGGCAGTATATATAAATATACAGGGAGTGCAGAATTATTAGGCAAGTTGTATTTTTGAGGATTAATTTTATTATTGAACAACAACCATGTTCTCAATGAACCCAAAAAACTCATTAATATCAAAGCTGAATAGTTTTGGAAGTAGTTTTTAGTTATAGCTATTTTAGGGGGATATCTGTGTGTGCAGGTGACTATTACTGTGCATAATTATTAGGCAACTTAACAAAAAACAAATATATACCCATTTCAATTATTTATTTTTACCAGTGAAACCAATATAACATCTCAACATTCACAAATATACATTTCTGACATTCAAAAACAAATCAGTGACCAATATAGCCACCTTTCTTTGCAAGGACACTCAAAAGCCTGCCATCCATGGATTCTGTCAGTGTTTTGATCTGTTCACCATCAACATTGCGTGCAGCAGCAACCACAGCCTCCCAGACACTGTTCAGAGAGGTGTACTGTTCCCTCCTTGTAAATCTCACATTTGATGATGGACCACAGGTTCTCAATGGGGTTCAGATCAGGTGAACAAGGAGGCCATGTCATTAGATTTTCTTCTTTTATACCCTTTCTTGCCAGCCACGCTGTGGAGTACTTGGACGCGTGTGATGGAGCATTGTCCTGCATGAAAATCATGTTTTTCTTGAAGGATGCAGACTTCTTCCTGTACTACTGCTTGAAGAAGGTGTCTTCCAGAAACTGGCAGTAGGACTGGGAGTTGAGCTTGACTCCATCCTTAACCCAAAAAGGCCCCACAAGCTCATCTTTGATGATACCAGCCCAAACCAGTACTCCACCTCCACCTTGCTGGCGTCTGAGTCGGACTGGAGCTCTCTGCCCTTTATCAATCCAGCCACGGGCCCATCCATCTGGCCCATCAAGACTCACTCTCATTTCATCAGTCCATAAAACCTTAGAAAAATCAGTCTTGAGATATTTCTTGGCCCAGTCTTGACGTTTCAGCTTGTGTGTCTTGTTCAGTGGTGGTCGTCTTTCAGCCTTTCTTACCTTGGCCATGTCTCTGAGTATTGCACACCTTGTGCTTTTGGGCACTCCAGTGATGTTGCAGCTCTGAAATATGGCCAAACTGGTGGCAAGTGACATCTTGGCAGCTGCACGCTTGACTTTTCTCAGTTCATGGGCAGTTATTTTGCGCCTTGGTTTTTCCACACGCTTCTTGCGACCCTGTTGACTATTTTGAATGAAACGCTTGATTGTTCGATGATCACGCTTCAGAAGCTTTGCAATTTTAAGAGTGCTGCATCCCTCTGCAAGATATCTCACTATTTTTGACTTTTCTGAGCCTGTCAAGTCCTTCTTTTGACCCATTTTGCCAAAGGAAAGGAAGTTGCCTAATAATTATGCACACCTGATATAGGGTGTTGATGTCATTAGACCACACCCCTTCTCATTACAGAGATGCACATCACCTAATATGCTTAATTGGTAGTAGGCTTTCGAGCCTATACAGCTTGGAGTAAGACAACATGCATAAAGAGGATGATGTGGTCAAAATACTCATTTGCCTAATAATTCTGCACTCCCTGTATGCACATACAGCAATATATAGCTAGCAAAAAAAATAAAATAGCATTGAAAAAAAGCTGATGGTGTAGTGATGCCAAAAATAATAAAATCGCTTTGAAAAATTGTCAATAGCTTTCAGAACAGCTTTTCTGCCCTGTAGTAGCAATCCTGCCGACTGGAAGCAAAATTGCAACATTTTAGCCCATGTGATCACTGCAACAACATATTGCAGTGATCACATGACAAGGAACCACTATTACTGGTTTCATATGTTACTATATACGCCCCCTGCCCAGAAACAGTGCATTAGTAATATATATATATATATATATATATATATATACACACAACATTTTATAGCATTTATTTTACTTTTCTATAGTGTAGTGATCATCCTCACCTTCTCCTCCATCTCCTGTGAAAGATTATGTGGCCCCTTACTCCTCCCTTTAAACTACAGGTTCCATAGTGTAGGGTCTTCCTCCCTCTATAGTTTTATTTGCCTGATCCCTCTCTCTCCCTTCCAACCCATGCTCCATAGCTCACAGTCCTGTCCAATGCCCACTGCACCCCCTCCCAAATATTTGTAGGCAAGGTCCTTTCCTAGCTGGGCCTCCCCACCGGCACCAGCAGACAATCGGGCTGTTTCAATATGCAGACAGATGCCTGGAGCTCAGGGACAGCACCTCTAGGATGTAACTTTACAGCTAAAACTGCTGGAGTTTCCTGCAGTTAGGACATGTATATATACGTTATGCAGTACAATGGGCAAAGTACCTCATGATGTATATAAACTTCTTTTAGGTCAAGGTATTTTAGGCACAGGTCAATTTTTTCACCTGTTCTTTTTTAAACATTTACATTCATTTAATGAAATGTTTAACTAAAATTCAATATTATAATAATAATGTCAAATATAATACCAAATAGTGTAGCCAATGAATATTCAGGGAAACAAATTTCCCTGAATATTCATTAAGAAAATTTTGGACGAACCAAAATATTTTTGGCTGCACATCTCTAGTGATTTGTCATTTTTAAAACGCAATTCTCATTCTATCATGATTGCACTAATATAGCTTCCTTGCAAGCTCCACAATTGGAGATATTTTAGTTTGCAAGGAAGATTTATTGAGAGACATTTTAGTCTCAATAAAATATAACAGGTAGAACATAATGTAGAATTAAAATGGGGGGAGACAACTGCAATACATGCTATAAAGGTTTAAGCCAGGAATCAAAGTTCTCTAAAGGTAAAGCCAGATAGATGTTCTGCCAAGGTCTGTAGTTAAAGGGACATTAAACACTAAATAAAAGTTAGAATGATGCATTCAAAGAAAAGATTAATCTGAGAATAACATGTAGATGTGTTTTTTAAAGTTGTATTAGTTGTTTAAATATTGACAAAACAAGTGTACAGTTTTAGTGTCTATAAAACAATGGGAGCTGTCATGTTGTAACTTAGGTTACCTTCTCTGCTGTAGCCAATTAGGGACAGTTATAAATAGCTCACTTGAGTGTGCAGCCAATGGCTGTGTGGAATATAACAGTTTTCTGCACTTCTATTTCTAACAGGAGCTGAAAAGATCACAATATCAGAATGGAATTACAAGAAGAGGGGACAAAATAAATAATGAAAGTATATTGCAGAGTTTTTTTTATATATACAATTTAACATTTTATATTACCATCTCAAAGTGTTTAATGTCCCTTTAAAGGGACAATATACCGTAAAATAGTTTTCCCTAAATGTGTTTCGAATGAGTTGTTATACCAACTACAGAATATAAAATGTATGGAAAAAATACATTTATGTTTATTTTCATATATGAAATAGCTATGTGTTCTTTTAAACCACCACCAATTAAAATAGGTTGTTCTTGCAGGGAAATCAGATATTTTTATTTTATCACTTTCTGTACACACAGAAGCTTATTTAAATGATCTGCTTACCAAAGCCAAATACTTAAAGGGACAGTCAAGTCCAAAAAAACTTTCATATTTCAAATAGGGCATGTAATTTTAAACAATTTTCCAATTTACTTTTATCACCAATGTTGCTTTGTTCTCTTGGTATTCTTAGTTAAAAGCTAAACCTAAAAGGTTCATATGCTAATTTCTTAGACCTTGAAGGTCGCCTCTAATCTAAATGCATTTTGATAGTTTTTCACCACAAGAGGGTATTAGTTCATGTGTTTCATATAGATAACATTGAGCTCATGCCCGTGAATTTACCATGGAGACAGCTCTGATTGGCTAAAATGCAAGTCTCTCAAAAGAACTGAAATAAGGGGGCTGTCTGCTGAGGCTTAGATACAAGGTAATTACAGAGGTAAAACGTATAATTATAACTGTGTTGGTTATGCAAAACTGGGGAATTGGTAATTAAGGGATTATCTATCTTTTAAAACAACAAAAATTCTGGTGCTGACTGTTCCTTTAAGAGACAACAATGGAAAATTAACATTTTCTCTCTCCTAACCCCCCACTTGGAATGTAATTTCTTATGCTGGCTATATTTACACAGCCTCTCTATAGCCAATACTGGAATATAAAAACTTTCCATAAAGGTAAGGATACCACAGGCAAAAATCATCTATTACTAGGGCTGAAATAAAAGGTAAAGAAAATTTATAAACAATTTAAAGGGACATTAAACACTTTGAGATGGTAATTTAAGAGATAAATTGCATATATAAAAAACCCTACAATATACTTTCACACTATAGTGACCTATTTATAACTGTCCCTAATTGGCCACAGCAGAGAAGGTAACCTAAGTTACAGCATGGCAGCTCCCATTGGTTTATAGACACTTAGGGGCCCATTTATCAAGCTCCGGATGGAGCTTGAGGGCCCGTGTTTCTGGCGAGCCTGCAGTCTCGCCAGAAACAACAGTTATGAACCAGCGGTCTAAAGACTGCTGCTCAATAACCTGTCCACCTGCTCTGAGCAGGCGGACAGACAACGCCGGTGCAATGCTGAATATGGAGAGCGCATTGCTCTCCGCATTTAGCGAGGTCTGTCGGACCTGATCCACACTGTCGGATCCAGTCCGACAGACCTTTATTAAATAGGGGCCTAAAACTTTAACACTTATTTAGTCAATAAACAGCTAATTATACTTTTAAAAAAAAATCTACACATTTAGGGCCAGATTACAAGTGGAGCACTAAATATTGTTTTCATGAAAGTGATATTTGCGCTTCACTGTGTAATACATGCTTGCATTGCGCTCACAAGAGCGCACTTCCATAGGATCCTCATTCTAAGCACAGCGAAGGGGGCAAGTAACGCAGCAAACATATATATATATATATATATATATATATAATTATATACATTTATGTGTTAATATGTGTATATACACATATTAACACATATATATGTATGTACAGTATCTCACAAAAGTGAGTACACCCCTCACATTTTTGTAAATATTTTATATATTTTCATGTGACAACTGAAGAAATGACACTTTGATACAATGTAAAGTAGTGATTGTACAGCCTGTATAAGTGTAAATTTGCTGTCCCCTCAAAATAACTCAACACACAGCCATTAATGGCTAAACCGTTGGCAACAAAAGTGAGTACACCCCTAAGTGGAAATGTCCAAATTGGACCCAAAGTGTCAATATTGTGTGGCCACCATTATTTTCCAGCACTGCCTTAACCCTCTTGGACATGGAGTTCACAAGAGCTTTACAGGTTGCCACTGGAGTCCTTTTCCACAACGACATCACAGAGCTGGTGGATGTTAGAGACCTTGCGCTCCCCCACCTTCCATTTGAGGATGCCCCACAGTTGCTCAATAGGGTTTAGGTTTGGAGACATGCTTGGCCAGTCCATCATCTTTACCCTCAGCTTCTTTAGCAAGGCAGTGGTCGTCTTGGAGGTGTGTTTGGGGTCGTTATGTTGGAATACTGCCCTGCGGCCCAGTCTCCAAAGGGAGGGAATCATGCTCTGCTTCAGTATGTCACAGTACATGTTGGCATTCATGGCTCCCTCAATGAACTGTAGCGCCCCAGTGCCGGCAGCACTCATGCAGGCCCAGACCATGACACTCCCACCACCATGCTTGACTGTAGGCAAGACACACTTGTCTTTGTACTCCTCACCTGGTTGCCGCCACACACGCTTGACACCATCTAAACCAAATAAGTTTATCTTGGTCTCATTGGACCACAGGACATGGTTGCAGTAATCCATGTCCTTAGTCTGCTTGTCTTCAGCAAACTGTGGTCTTGTGCATCATCTTTAGAAGAGGCTTCCTTCTGGGACGACAGCCATGCAGACCAATTTGATGCAGTGTATGATCTGAGCACTGACAGGCTGACCCCCCACCCTTTCAACCTCTGCAGCAATGCTGGCAGCACTCATACCTCTATTTCCCAAAGACAACCTCTGGATATGACGCTGAGCATGTGCACTCAACTTCTTTGGTCGACCATGGCGAGGCCTGTTCTGAGTGGAACCTGTCCTGTGAAACCGCTGTATGATCTTGCCCACCGTGCTGCAGCTCAGTTTCAGGGTTTTGGTAATTTTCTTATAGGCTAGGCCATCTTTATGTAGAGCAACAATTCTTTTTTTCAGATCCTCAGAGAGTTCTTTGCCATGAGGTGCTGTGTTGAACTTCCCGTGACAAGTGTGAGAGCGATAACACTAAACTCCCCTGCTCCCTATTCACACCTGAGACCTTGTAACACTAACAAGTCACAACACCAGGGAGGGAAAATGGTGTATTGAGTTATTTTGAGAGGACAGCAAATTTACAGTTATACAGGCTGTACACTCACTACTTTACATTGTAACAAAGTGTCATTTCTTCAGTGTTCACATGAAAAGATAGAATAAAATATTTACAAAAATTTTAGGAGTGTACTCACTTTTGTGAGATACTGTATATAAGCATATACATATATATTTTCTGGGAACACACAGTTCCCATAGACCGCAATGTAAAGGCACTTTTCAGTTCCGTTTTGTTCCCATAACACTCCCGCCACCTTATATATATATATATATAGTCAAATTTTTTTAAAATTAACCAGAGATCTGATCTCTGGTTAATTTTACAAGTGCTAATAATCAACCACTTGTAATGGCTGCTTAATTATGGGGCAATAAAAATTTGATAATTTAGCACTCCACTTGTAATCTAGCTCTTAGTGTTTAATGCCCCTTTAATACTCCCCAGCAGATAAAATGGATCATTGGAACAAATTAAAAGGAGACAAAAAAAAAAAAAGGTATACTGTGCCTTTAAAGGGACATCATACACATATGCTAAATCGTTTGAAAGTGATGCAGAATAACTGTAAAAAGCTGACAGGAAAATATCACCTGAACATCTCTATGTAAAAAAGAAAGATATTTTACCTCACAAATTCCTCAGCTCACAGGAGTAAGTGATGCGTAAAGTTATACTTCAGTTACTGCCCAAGTTACAGGTAAAAAGAAAGATTTCATAGTAAACTTTCTTAAACTGAATAGGGAAATAGCATGTGTGCATGAGGCATGCTCCCTTGCAGGTCCCTGGACAGTCATACTGATTTGCTGCTTAAAGTCATTTGCAATGGGGTGTGAATACTGGACATTTGAGGTAAAATATCTTTTTTACATAGAGGTTCAGGTGATATTTCCTAGTCAGGTTTTTACAGCTATGCTGCAGCACTTTCAAGCATTTCAACATTTGGGTATCATGTATATTTAATGTTCAGTGACTTAAGACAGCTGATACTTGAAGCCAGCTAAAACAATTTTTTTTATTTTATACAGAAGTGCTTGATCATTCTCTAGCTTGTACTTTGTAACACCTAATGCATCTGCACAATCACTGGGAGAAAAAAAAGGAAGAATCTTCTATATGGCGTGGAAGAGACCCTATAATCAGTGCCACAACAGTGGAACACACAAACATTCAAAATAAGCAAATAATGTGAAAACATAGCTTATAAGGTTTCGACAGATGGTTTTGAATTATTTTCCCAAGCTTGGTCTTCAAGATCCACCAGACGTCCTAGTTTAAAGATAAGCACTACTGGAAAACAGCACAAATCTTTTTATAGGAGTAATCTTAAACTAGGACCAGTGGTTAATCTTGAGGAAAAAGGTTCTGGGAGCCATGGGCTACATGAAACAGAAACAACCTTTAACAGCCATGATGTTTATTAAAATTATGGTTATATTTGCCAACAGTACTAATTCCATAAAGATGTGAAAATGAAAACTAAAAAAACAAGGACAAGTATAAATGGAAATGGTAAGGTTTATTTAAACTGATGACACCCACAAAACTGCTTTGTTGCCCTTAATCATGCTATGAAACTAAGAAGCTGCACATACTTCTGAAAAGGTAACAAATGATCCAAGCCAGGACAAAATAATTATACAGAATTAATATAAACAGACTGATATTTAGTGATTTAAGCCCAGCAGTTAAAACGGGGAAAAAAAAAAAAAAAAATTACCTGCAGCTAGAGATTTTTCAATCTAAAAGATATAAATGCACATTTCAATTAGATGCATTTGCTATACTCTTATAAAAGTAGAATATTGCTTCAAGGAAAGCTTATGACTTTCAGCAAGAGGTTTAACAGTGTACTACGTGTGTAGCATACAGCTGTTGGTTGCATGTGCTTTCATTCACTGATTGTGCCTGCACAAAAAGCTGGGAGGGACGTATGTTGTTGTGACACAATACACCCCACTTCCAGCTTCTAAGCAAGTACTAAGCTCTTTGTGGGAGTATTTGGATTCAGATATAAACACATAGTTAAAGTCAGCAGCCATGCAATACTGGTACCTAGTTGAACATATCTAGTGAGCCAATGACAAGAGGCATGTGTATAGCCACTAAACTAGCTCTTAGTAGTGAATTGCTGCTCCTGAACCTTTGTTTTTTTAAAAAGGATACTAAGAGAACAAAGTAAATTTGATAGTAGTAAACTAAAAAGTCTCTTAAAATTGCATTCCCTATCTGAACCACAATAATTAAAATTTTAACTTTCATGTCCCTTTAAGCATATAACAAAAGTCTAACCGTTGTTATACCAATTATCTGATATTGAAAAATGAAGCTGCTTATATACTAAGTATAATTATCAGTCTGTTTTTTGTATACGAAAGCAAATCTATGGCTATCCACTATTTTTTTTTTTATTAATAAAAGGAGAAAAACTTCACCATGTAAAACATCAAAGAACACTTTTTGTCTTAATACAAATGTGATACCATTATTTTATAATACAAATGCAGTAAGAAAAAAATGTTAAAGATAATATGCAATTCAACTAAAATTGATCAGAATAAAACATCTGATCATTGGGTTGATATCTGCGTTGCCATTCCTGCTGGTAGGGAGGACGTTCTTGTCTGTATTGGTTGTTATATGACCACCTTCTTTCACCATATGGCTGATAGCTATCTGAATACGACCAATCACGTCTCCTATCCCAGCCACTGTTGTATCTATTGTCCCGATTCCTGTAAAAATAAATACTAATTTAGCAAGCTAGTTAACATACAGCATTATTAATGGGAAATGACAGCTACTGGCTTCATTTAATTGACTCCATATGAAAACAAGAGCAACTTATCTGGAAGAGCAGGTATAATTTATAGAAAATGGGGAATTTCCAGCCTTACTAGTAGATCAAATGATCATTTATTTATTTTTTTATTGATAATTGACATTTAATAGGGGTCATGAAAACCTGATCTGAGAGAGAAGACCCTCCATTTTGAACTTAATGATTCTAGGTGCTTACATTGTTTTATATTATGGGTTCAGTCCCTACTTATTGAAATACAACTACTATGTAATACTGTATAACAAAGCTATCTCAGTTAAAAATGAATGATATAGAGTAAATACATGCTAGACTAATGATGTATACAAAGAAAAGATTAGACTTGGAATAATATGTAGATGTATTTTTTTGTAAGTGTAAAGGTTTCATTCCTATAAAGTAATGGGCACCGCTATGTTTAAACTGCTTTTCTATTTATCTGTGTGTAAACAGAGACCATTACTTTAAAGAGACTTAGTGGAATTTAGAAAACAAACAATTTTCAGATTTAAAATTATAGGAAAAGGGGACAAAATAATGAAAGTATATTTCAAAGTGTTTTTTTTTTAGCAAATCATAATGAACATTTTAGATTGCAATCTAGTACTGTTTAATATCCAATTAAAAAAACATTAAACCCACATCCTTTTGTGTGAAAATTCCTCTACCTTGTATATCAGTACGAGACCAGACCGTCAGAAAACAGAACAGGATTTCTTAAACACAAAAGAATATATATACTGAGTTTGTGGTCAGAATCCCTTATGATGACTGGAGTCAAGCTATCAGACAGTTTAAAAATCCAAGTCAAGCTATCAGACACTGTTTTGGAGCTATCAGACAGGTTTAAAACAGTAGTCAAGCTATCAGACACT
Organism: Bombina bombina; assembly: GCF_027579735.1. Lineage (NCBI taxonomy): Eukaryota > Metazoa > Chordata > Amphibia > Anura > Bombinatoridae > Bombina > Bombina bombina. The sequence continues at coordinate 521,481,356 of NC_069504.1, forward strand.
TATTTGTTAGTACTTTCTTAAGACTATTAAAGGCTGTACCATACATATATGCTAATAAGAAATGTTTTAATGAATACCACAAGCATTTTTGTTGTAAATGTCACTCAAATGTAAAAAAAAAAAAGTCATATTCCAGCATTTCTCTAAGCGTTAAAAACAAAATGCCCATTGTGCCACTACTTTTTCACCACAGCTAGTTCAAACAATGACCCCACTAAGATATCACAAAGTATGGAAACTTTTTAGTGTGGAATTTTAAAAATATAGGGCCCCAAACTTCCCTAAAATTGCAAAAATCATCACTTTCAAGCAATTTCACTTAGGGATAAAAGCAAAATCTCCCATTGTGCCACTACATTTTCAACACAGCTAGCTCACACAATGACCCCTCTACGATATCATAAATTTTGGAGAGTTTTTACTGTGGAATTTTAAAAATATTGGGACCTATATGTCCCTTGAATTGCATAAATAGGCCCTTTTCAGATTAACTTAGGAATAAAAAAGAAATCTCCCATTGTTCCACTAAAATTTCACCACAGCTAGCTCACACAATGACCCCTCTACGGTATCACCAAGTTTGGGGTATTTTTACAGTGGAATTTTAAAAATAATGCTCCCCAAATGTCCGTCAAATTGCAAAAATAGTCACTTTCCAAAAATTTCACTTTGGGATAAAAAAGAAATCTCCCATTGTTCCACTAAAATTTCAACACAGCTAGCTCACACAATGACCCCTCTATGATATCACAAAGTTTGGAGACTTTTTACTGTGGAATTTTAAAAATATTGGGCCCCAAATGTCCGTCAAATTGCAAAAATAGTCACTTTCCAAAAATATCACTTTGGGATAAAAAAGAAATCTCCCATTGTTCCACTAAAATTTCACCACAGCTAGCTCACACAATGACCCCTCTAAGGTATCACTAAGTTTGGACCATTTTTACTGTGCAATTTTAAAAATATTGGGCAACAAATGTCCCTTGAATTTCATAAATCGGCCCTTTTCAGCAAATTCACTTAGGAATAAAAAAGAAATCTCCCATTGTTTCACTAAAATTTCACCACAGCTAGCTCACACAACGACCCCTCTACGATATCACACATTATGAAGAGTTTTTACTGTGGAATTTTAAAAATATAGGGCCCCAAATGTGCCTTGAATTTCATAAATCGGCCCTTTTCAGCAAATTCACTTAGGAATAAAAAAGAAATCTCCCATTGTTCCACTAAAATTTCACCACAGCTAGCTCACACAATGACCCCTCTATGATATCACAAAGTTTGGAGACTTTTTACTATGGAATTTTAAAAATATTGGACCCCAAATGTCCGTCAAATTGCAAAAATAGTCACTTTCCAAAAATTTCACTTTGGGATAAAAAAGAAATCTCCCATTGTTCCACTAAAATTTCACCACAACTAGCTCACACAATGACCCCTCTACGGTATCACTAAGTTTGGACCATTTTTACTGTGGAATTTTAAAAATATTAGGCCCAAATGTCCCTTGAATTTCATAAATCGGCCCTTTTCAGCAAATTCACTTAGGAATAAAAAAGAAATCTCCATTTGTTCCACTAAAATTTCACCACAGCTGGCTCACACAATGACCCCTCTACGGTATCACCAAGTTTGGGGTATTTTTACTGTGGAATTTTAAAAATATTGGGCCTCAAATGTCCTTCAAATTGTAAAAATAGTCACTTTCCAAAAATTTCACTTTGGGATAAAAAAGAAATCTCCCATTGTTCCACTAAAATTTCACCACAGCTAGCTCACATAATGACTCCTCTACGATATCACACATTTTGGAGAGTTTTTACTGTGGAATTTTAAAAATATAGGGCCCCAAATGTGCCTTGAATTTCATAAATCGGCCCTTTTCAGCAAATTCACTTAGGAATAAAAAAGAAATCTCCATTTGTTCCACTAAAATTTCACCACAGCTGGCTCACACAATGACCCCTCTACGGTATCACTAAGTTTGGACTATTTTTACTGTGGAATGTTAAAATTATTGGGCCCCAAATGTCCCTCAAATTGCAAACATAGTCATTTTCCAAAAATTTCACTTTGGGATAAAAAAGAAATCTCCCATTGTTCCACTAAAATTTCACCACAGCTAGCTCACACAATGACCCCTCTACGGTATCACTAAGTTTGGACCATTTTAACTGTGGAATTTTAAAATTATTGGGCCCCAAATGTCCCTTGAATTTCATAAATCGGCCCTTTTCAGCAAATTCACTTAGGAATAAAAAAGAAATCTCCCATTCTTCCACTAAAATTTCACCACAGCTAGCTCACACAATGACCCCTCTACGGAATCACTAAGGGCTAGATTTAGAGTTGGGCGGTAGCCATGAAAACCAGCATTAGAGGCTCCTAACGCTGGTTTTGGGCTACCGCCGGTATTTAGAGTCAGTCATTAAAGGGTCTAACGCTCACTTTCCAGCCGCGACTTTTCCATACCGCAGATCCCCTTACGTCATTTGTGTATCCTATCTTTTCAATGGGATCTTTCTAACGCCGGTATTTAGAGTCGTGGCTGAAGTGAGCGTTAGAAATCTGACGACAAAACTCCTGCCGCAGAAAAAAAGTCAGTAGTTAAGAGCTTTCTGGGCTAACGCCGGTTTATAAAGCTCTTAACTACTGTGCTCTAAAGTACACTAACACCCATAAACTACCTATGTACCCCTAAACCGAGGTCCCCCCACATCGCCACCACTCGATTAAATTTTTTTAACCCCTAATCTGCCGACCGCCACCTACGTTATACTTATGTACCCCTAATCTGCTGCCCCTAACACCGCCGACCCCTATATTATATTTATTAACCCCTAACCTGCCCCCCACAACGTCGCCGCCAGCTACCTAGAATAATTAACCCCTAATCTGCCGACCGCAAAGCGCCGCCAACTATGTTATCCTTATGTACCCCTAATCTGCTGCCCCTAACACCGCCGACCCCTATATAATATTTATTAACCCCTAATCTGCCCCCCTCAACGTCGCCTCCACTTATTAACCTCTAATCTGCCGAGCGGACCGCACAGCTACTATAATAAAGTTATTAACCCCTAATCCGCCTCACTCCCTCCTCAATAACCCTATAATAAATAGTATTAACCCCTAATCTGCCGACCGAATCTCGCCGCTACTGTAATAAATGGATTAACCCCTAAAGCTAAGTCTAACCCTAACACCCCCCTAAGTTAAATATAATTTAAATCTAACTAAATAAATTAACTCTTATTAAATAAATTATTCCTATTTAAAGCTAAATACTTACCTGTAAAATAAACCCTAATATAGCTACAATATAAATTATAATTATATTATAGCTATTTTAGGATTTATATTTATTTTACAGATAACTTTGTATTTATTTTAACCAGGTACAATAGCTATTAAATAGTTAAGAACTATTTAATAGCTAAAATAGTTAAAATAATTACAAAATTACCTGTAAAATAAATCCTAACCTAAGTTACAATTAAACCTAACACTACACTATCAATAAATTAATTAAATAAAATACCTACAATTATACCTAACACTACACTATCAATAAATTAATTAAATACAATATCTACAAATAAATACAATGAAATAAACTAACTAAAGTACAAAAAATAAAAAAGAACTAAGTTACAAAAAATAAAAAAATATTTACAAACATTAGAAAAATATTACAACAATTTTAAACTAATTACACCTACTCTAAGCCCCCTAATAAAATAACAAAGACCCCCAAAATAAAAAAATGCCCTACCCTATTCTAAATTAAATAAGTTCAAAGCTCTTTTACCTTACCAGCCCTGAAAAGGGCCCTTTGCGGGGCATGCCCCAAAGAATTCAGCTAGGATTCTATCAGCCAATCGGAATTAAGGTAGGAATATTCTGATTGGCTGATGGAATCAGCCAATCAGAATCAAGGTCAATCGATTGGCTGATCCAATCAGCCAATCAGATTGAGCTTGCATTCTATTGGCTGTTCCGATCAGGTGTCAGCGATAGCGGGGGCGGCAGATTAGGGGTTAATAAGTGTAAGGTTAGGGATGTTTAGACTCGGGGTACATGTTAGAGTGTTAGGTGCAGACGTAGGAAGTGTTTCCCCATATGAAATAATGGGGCTGCGTTAAGAGCTGAACGCTGCTTTTTTGCAGGTGTTAGGGTTTTTTTCAGCTCAAACAGCCCCATTGTTTCCTATGGGGGAATTGTGCACAAGCACGTTTTTGAAGCTGGCCGCGTCCGTAAGCACCGCTGGTATCTAGAGTTGCAGTGGCGTTAAATTATGCTCTATGCTCTCTTTTTGGAGCCTAACGCACTGAAAACCCTGCCATTATGTGAACTCTAAATACCAGCGGTATTTAAAAGGTGCGGGAAAAAAAAAAAACATGCGTTAGCTACGCGGGTCGTTACCGACAAAACTCTAAATCTAGGCGTAAGTTTGGAACATTTTTACTGTGGAATTTTAAAAATATTGGGCCCCAAACGTCCCTTGAATTTCATAAATCGGCCCTTTTCAGCAAATTCACTTAGGAATAAAAAAAGAAATCTCCCATTGTTCCACTAAAATTTGTGAGCTAGCTGCTCCTAAGTGTGAGCTAGCTGCTAGCTCCTAAGTGAATTTGCTGAAAAGGGCCGATTTATGAAATTCAAGGCACATTTGTGGCCCTATATTTTTAAAATTCCACAGTAAAAAGTCTCCAAACTTAGTGATACCTTAGAGGGGTGATTGTGTGAGCTAGCTGTGGTGAAATTTTAGTGGAACAATGGGAGATTTCTTTTTTATCCCAAAGTGAAATTTTTGGAAAGTGACTATTTTTGCAATTTGAGGGACATTTGGGGCCCAATATTTTTAAAATTCCACAGTAAAAATGGTCCAAACTTAGTGATACCGTAGAGGGGTCATTGTGTGAGCTAGCTGTGGTGAAATTTTAGTGGAACAATGGGAGATTTCTTTTTATCCTAAAGTGAAATTTTTGGAAAGTGACTATTTTTGCAATTTGACGGACATTTGGGGCCCAATATTTTTAAAATTCCACAGTAAAAAGTCTCCAAACTTTGTGATATCATAGAGAGGTCATTGTGTGAGCTAGCTGTGGTGAAATTTTAGTGGAACAATGGGAGATTTCATTTTTATTCCTAAGTGAATTTGCTGAAAAGGGCCGATTTATGAAATTCAAGGGACATTTGTTGCCCAATATTTTTAAAATTCCACAGTAAAAATAGTCCAAACTTAGTGATACCGTAGAGGGATCATTGTGTGAGCTAGCTGTGGTGAAATTTTAGTGGAACAATGGGAGATTTCTTTTTTATTCCTAAGTGAATTTGCTGAAAAGGGCTGATTTATGAAATTCAAGGCACATTTGGGGCCCTATATTTTTAAAATTCTGCAGTAAAAACTCTCCAAAATGTGTGATATCGTAGAGGGGTCATTATGTGAGCTAGCTGTGGTGAAATTTTAGTGGAACAATGGGAGATTTCTTTTTTATCCCAAAGTGAAATTTTTGGAAAGTGACTATTTTTGCAATTTGAGGGACATTTGGGGCCCAATATTTTTAAAAATTCCACAGTAAAAATACCGCAAACTTAGTGATAACGTAGAGGGGTCATTGTGTGATCTAGTTGTAGTGAAATTTTAGTGGAACAATGGGAGATTTCATTTTTATTCCTAAGTGAATTTGCTGAAAAGGGCCGATTTATGAAATTCAAGGGACATTTGGGGCCGAATATTTTTAAAATTCCACAGTAAAAATGGTCCAAACTTAGTGATACCTTAGAGGGGTCATTGTGTGAGCTAGCTGTTTTGAAATTTTAGTGGAACAATGGGAGATTTCTTTTTTATCCCAAAGTGAAATTTTTGGAAAGTGACTATTTTTGCAATTTGACGGACATTTGGAGCCCAATATTTTTAAAATTCCACAGTAAAAAGTCTACAAACTTTGTGATATCATAGAGGGGTCATTGTGTGAGCTAGCTGTGGGGAAATTTTAGTGGAACAATGGGAGATTTCATTTTTATTCCTAAGTGAATTTGCTGAAAAGGGCCGATTTATGAAATTCAAGGGACATTTGGGGCCCAATATTTTTAAAATTCCACAGTAAAAATGATCCAAACTTAGTGATCCTGTAGAGGGGTCATTGTGTGAGCTAGCTGTGGTGAAATTTTAGTGGAACAATGGGAGATTTCTTTTTTATCCCAAAGTGAAAATTTTGGAAAGTGACTATTTTTGCAATTTGAGGGACATTTGGCGCCCAATATTTTTAAAATTCCACAGTAAAAAGTCTCCAAACTTTGTGATATCATAGAGGGGTCATTGTGTGAGCTAGCTGTGGTAAAATTTTAGTGGAACAATGGGAGATTTCCTTTTTATTCCTAAGTGAATTTGCTGAAAAGGGCCGATTTATGAAATTCAAGGGACATTTGGGGCCCAATATTTTTAAAATTCCACAGTAAAAATGGTCCAAACTTAGTGATACCTTAGAGGGGTCATTGTGTGAGCTAGCTGTGGTGAAATTTTAGTAGAACAATGGGAGATTTCTTTTTTATCCCAAAGTGAAATTTTTGGAAAGTGACTATTTTTGCAATTTGACGGACATTTGGGGCCCAATATTTTTAAAATTCCACAGTAAAAATTGTCCAAACTTAGTGATACCGTAGAGGGGTCATTGTGTGAGCTAGCTGTGGTAAAATTTTAGTGGAACAATGGGAGATTTCATTTTTATTCCTAAGTGAATTTGCTGAAAAGGGCCGATTTATGAAATTCAAGGGACATTTGGGGCCCAATATTTTTAAAATTCCACAGTAAAAATGGTCCAAACTTAGGGATACCTTAGAGGGGTCATTGTGTGAGCTAGCTGTGGTGAAATTTTAGTAGAACAATGGGAGATCTTTTTTATCCCAAAGTGAAATTTTGGGAAAGTGAATATTTTTGCAATTTGAGGGACATTTGGGGCCCAATATTTTTAAAATTCCACAGTAAAAATTGTCCAAACTTAGTGATACCGTAGAGGGGTCATTGTGTGAGCTAGCTGTGGTAAAATTTTAGTGGAACAATGGGAGATTTCTTTTTTTATTCCTAAGTGAATTTGCTGAAAAGGGCCGATTTATGAAATTCAAGACACATTTGGGGCCCTATACTTTTAAAATTCCACAGTAAAAACTCTCCAAAATGTGTGATATCGTAGAGGGGTCATTGTGTGAGCTAGCTGTGGTGAAATTGTAGTTGCACAATGGGAGATTTCTTTTTTATTCCTAAGTGAATTTGCTGAAAGGGGCCGATTTATGAAATTCAAGGGACATTTGGGGCCCAATATTTTTAAAATTCCACAGTAAAAATGGTCCAATCTTAGTGATACCATAGAGGAGTCATTGTGTGAGCTAGCTGTGGTGAAATTTTAGTGGAACAATGGGAGATTTCATTTTTATTCCTAAGTAAATTTGCTGAAAAGGGCCAATTTATGCAATTTGAGGGACATTTGGGGCCCAATGTTTTTAAAATTCCACAGTAAAAACTCTCCAAAATGTATGATATCGTAGAGGGGTCATTGTGTGAGCTAGCTGTGGTTAAAATGTAGTGGCGCAATGGGAGATTTTGCTTTTATCCCTAAGTGAAATTGCTTGAAAGTGATGATTTTTGCAATTTTAGGGAAGTTTGGGGCCCTATATTTTTAAAATTCCACACTAAAAAGTTTCCATACTTTGTGATATCTTAGTGGGGTCATTGTTTGAACTAGCTGTGGTGAAAATGTAGTGGCACAATGGGGAATTTTGTTTTTAACGCTTAGAGAAATGCTGGAATATGACTTTTTTTTAACATTTGAGTGACATTTATAACAAAAATGCTTGTGGTATTCATTAAAACATTTCTTATTAGCATATATGTATGGTACAGCCTTTAATAGTCTTAAGAAAGTACTAACAAATAAGTGTCTGATAGCTTGACTACTGTTTTAAACCTGTCTGATAGCTCCAAAACAGTGTCTGATAGCTTGACTTGGATTTTTAAACTGTCTGATAGCTTGACTCCAGTTTATGATGGGGGGGGGGACCCAACACACAAGCAACCTACCTATGGTAATACCGGAGGTTGACTGACCTCCAGTCATCTACAATTGGTGGTATATCTTGTGGCTTTTTTAGATACTCCTGATATTCTTTATCATCTTTGGTGAATCGGTGAGCAAACATTTTTTCGTACATCTTTTGTGGGTCCTTTACTTCAGCCATCTTGAACCTTTAAAAACCATAAGAGAAACACATAATCAATAAGAGATGCAATGTTTACAGAAGAGAATCATTCTTGCATTTGCAACAATCACATACACAGAACCTAAAATGTATTATTTTAGTAATGCATACACAAGCTATTTAACCTTTAAAGCTACAAAATGTCAGTGCAAAAAAAGTTCGCTATAAAGACAAAAGCATTTTTTGTTTGACTTCCTCGTTGAAACAAAATATTATCAAGTTCCTGCGTGTCTAAAAATTATATCAAGCTATATAAATTTCTCACGGTATATAAATTCAATCTATAATATGATTAAAAAAAACTGTAACCACTAGGCTTCCAGGAATACATGCAAATAAGTCTGGAATTAGATACAGAAACTAGTAATACCCTTGGGACGTTTCCTGAGTTACACAGTGCATCGGCCAACTTACCGTTTCCCTTTCTTCACAGATTCACGTGCGTACCAGTTGCCTTCGTCTACTAGCGTATTCTGCTTTACTAAACGAAACCAAACCTTGCGGCCAAAGCATAAAGAGAGCCGTCAGGCGCACCTAATTTACGTCACACGGAGCCAACTGGCCCACGTGACCTATTGTTTACTGGAAGAATGAAGCTACTAAGAGGAAGGAACATCTTCATTCAATGTGAACCGCGCAATCGCGTAATTCGCGCATGGCTCTATGGGTTGGGTAGAAGCTTTATTGCAGACCCGTGTCAGAATGATGTGTAAAATATCCTCATATAAATGTGTGCAGAATTATTGCGTTCATGCTTCTCAATAGTCCTTATTCGACTAAATTTAAAGATTTGTTTCATGCTTTCTATAATTTTAACAGAAATTCTGCATATTAATAGAACATTCAATACTAAAAAAAAATGCTACGCATAAGGATGTATTCAGAACAAAGATTTTTAGCCTGAGATAATATGCAGATGTATCTTTTAAAATTATATTATTTAATTAAGGGCCATAATAATTGGGAAAAAATACATGCTCTGACTTGTTAGAAAATGCTATTTTAACATTACTGACACCCCAACTAGATATCAAAAGGGATAAACGTATATTTAAAGTACCACTTGGAACCACAGAGGAAACTGATGCTGGCCCAATCAGCAGTACTAGTTGTACAACCCAGGTATCAGTAATCTCTATGAGACAAAGGTATAGAGAAGCAGCACTCCAAAAAATCATGATATAAAATCCAAAACTTTATTCTTCGGTTTAAAAACACAATATGTGCAACACAGCACTGCACAATGCAAGATCAAAAATGGAGAGGGGAGCTGAGTCCTAACATGTTTCGTGCTATGCAGCACTTAATCATAGGATAGTTCTCCACCTGTGCAGTGCACCTTTTAAGGGTGTCCCAACCAATCACAATATGACACAATTAAAAGGCTTGACACACCCTCAAAAGTAAGTCAAAGATATAGAATGTGCACTGCAAAGGAGTAAAGAATCGTGTGACAATAATATACAAATTAAAAAACAGTGTGTGAAAATGAAAAAACATATTGATACAAATTCTCAATGTTAAATGTCATTCAATACATGTAAAGATATGAGCAAATGCACCTATCATATAAGTATATTAACCATAGAGAGTTTAGCTACACAATTCTAAAATAAACCTCAAACATAAACTGGACCAAAATTAATGAACAATTTTAATTCATCATTTGATTTACTACTTTCTTTAATAGTTGGTTATCTTAAAGGACCATTGTTTTTATCTCAATAAGATGATGTACCATAAATGAGTGAATAAATAAATAAATGAAAGCTCACATAACGTAGTTTAAATGTGGAATTCAATATATATAGATAAGACTTGGAACTTGAGGAAAGCACTTAGTAAACTACAAACTGGGCCATAGAGACAGTATGCCAGACATCCCAATAAAGGCAAGTATACCCTGATATATAACAAACACATGAATATTATGTTAATGTGAAAACATATACCCATATAATACGTGATTGTGCACATCAGATCATACTAATATGGATGTCACTATTGATAAAGCTAAGGTGTAGATGAACTAATGAATGTACTGAGATAAAAGATGAAATATAATCTTCGCCTTGTGTAACAATATCTCGCCAAGCAACATGGAATCATTCAACAAAGTAACTAATGTCCCATTCCTTGTTGAGACCATGGGGTACTCTTGTATTGAGCTTCCATATCCAGTACAATTCTTTCTTAGAAAGTATGGAATAAATGTTGCCACCTCGAATGGGTCTCTTCGCTAGATCTATTACTTTGACAGTAAACCTAGGTTGATCTGTAAAATGAAAACAATTAAAGTGTCTGGCTACACTGGAGTCATTATAGTTTTGTATGTCTCTTCTGTGTTCTCCTATTCTAGATCTTAAAGCATGTGAGGTCTGACCTACATACTGTTCAGAACATAGGGTACATTAAATAACGTAGACTATAAAGGATGTGCTACAGTTTGCATAATAATTAATCTTAAAGTTTTCATTAGTTGAATGGCTAGTAAAATCTGTTCCCATAGATATCTGTTGGCATGTAAGGCAGTTTCTTGATAAACATTTAAAAGTCCCTTTCTTATTAAGCCATTGGGTACCTGTTTGTCTTACGTTGCTATTAATCATGCTCGGGGAAAGATTTTTTGCTAATGTAGGTGCCTTTTTAGATACAAATTTGATTTTGTCAACAACATCAACTAAGGCATCATCACCTTTAAGTATAGGGAGATTTTTTCTAATGATATTGCAAAGGTCATTGTATTCAGAAGAACAAAGTGAGGCAGCTTCTCTGTAAGGAGTGCAAAAATCAAGGGCTTCCAGAAAAAAGGTTAAAAGAAATAATCCTTTATTGAATCATTTAAAATGCAGGCAGTACAGGGCAAACAAACTCCCTGACTAGTTTCGTGCTCTGTTGAGCACTTAATCATAGGGTGAGTTTGTTAGGTGTTCATAGCCCATTTAAAGGCACAGAACACCTGTATACAATTACATATTTAAAAGCTGCAAAAATTGTTAAAAGTGCATAGCAAAAATCAACATTCTACAAACACTATATATGGTTTATGTAAGAAGGAACAAATACATTAACAAATAAATTCCCTGATAAATACGTGACTAAATAAGTAAATAAATAAATGAGTAAATAAATAAATGAATGGACAAGTATCACAAGTGGGATCCAAAAGGGAACATGTTAGGGACACCAAGGAATATGTCAAAGAATCAGCGATAGCTAGACATTTTAATCTGGTGCATATGATGAATGTCTTTGATATTAGAGTCCAGGTAATAGACCGTGTCATGTTTCCACCTAGGGGTGGTGATAGGAATAAGCTTTTGTTGAAGCAAGAATTATATTGGATATACAAGTTGAGAACTATCACCCCACTAGGTTTAAACCGTGAATGGGATATGAGTTATTTTGTAGAATAATTTAATTTGATATATTTTTTTATTATCATGTTTTATTATTATGTTGATTAATCTATCTCCTATATGGATCGTTATGTTTATACACATTTTTATCTATCCCCTAAATGGGCTTTATGTATCTATCCCCTAAATGGGCCTTTTGTTCAGATTATACATAGATTCTGTATTGTATTGTATTTTATGTCTGGTATAGATATATATTCATCAGCATGTATCTCTTGTTCTCCCTTAAGGGTTCTGATTGATATGTGTATGTTGATGCACATTGATGTGTGTTGATGTATAAATAAACATAAATTTATATCACACATGTTCTACCCCCCTTTTTTTTAGGAGTAATAATTGGGTACATATATTGACATACATCAATTTAACACTGTCATAGTGGTATCATGTTCATATGGGATTTTGTGACTTTGTTATACAATAGGGGGTATTGAAGGATTTATGACTTACCCAAGTATGGTTGTATAAACATATATCTTTTAACATGTTTTACAGCAAATTCAATATATGTAATAAGCTCATAATAATAATAACAATTTCGATCAGAATACTATTTGTACTCTAATATAATATGGTGTGTTTTTCAACAAAGGTTGTACTATGTCTCTCTTTTGGATCCCACTTGTGATACTTGTCCATTCATTTATTTATTTACTCATTTATTTATTTACTTATTTAGTCACTTATTTATCAGGGAATTTATTTGTTAATGTATTTGTTCCTTCTTACATAAACCATATATAGTGTTTGTAGAATGTTGATTTTTGCTATGTACTTTTAACAATTTTTGCAGCTTTTAAATATGTAATTATATACAGGTGTTCTGTGCCTTTAAATGGGCTATGAACACCTAACAAACTCACCCTATGATTAAGTGCTCAACAGAGCATGAAACTAGTCAGGGAGTTTGTTTCCCTGTACTGCCTGCATTTTGAAATGATTCAATAAAGGATTATTTCTTTTAACCTTTTTTCTGGAAGCCCTTGATTTTTGCACTCCTTACAGAGCAGCTGCCTCAGTTTGTTCTTCTGTGTGCTTGCACGGCTCCACCGGCCGTTTTTGGCAGCTTGCTCCCCTATAGCCTGTGTATGTTGGTTTGCCCCGCCAACCCCTCGGATCTCACTGACACTTCCGCGTCTACAGTGGCCTAAGCTTTGGAAAGGTCATTGTATTGTAAAGAGAATTCGGTGGAGAAGACCACTGTGTCCTTTTCAAACGTGTTCTTCACACAGTTAGCATCTTTACCACGTGAGAACTTGTGATTCTTCTTAACATTGTCCAATGACCGCTGCAATAGCTCCGGATCATAGCCCCTGGCATTCAGTCTAACCATTAGTTTGCTTGCCTGAAGATCAAAAAATTCTTCTGAGTTTGAATTTCTGCGAAGTCTAAGGAACTGGCTCTTGGGAATTGATTTTATTAGATGTTTTGGATGACAGGATGTTGCATGTAAAATCGTATTACCAGACGTCGGTTTTCTGTATGTATCTGTGATAACCCCATTGTGTTCAACTGAACCATATAAGGTGAGATCCAAAAAATGGACTTCTTTGTCTTGAACCTCTCCCGTGAACTTCAAATGCAAATCATTGCTGTTTACAAAATCAAGGAAGTTTTCAAAGACATAGTCACCTTTAACCACAAAGATGAGATCATCAATGTATCTCATATACATACAGATATTTTCAGAGAAAGGATTATAACTGCTGTAGAGACTGCCGAGTTCCCACAATCCCACAAATAAATTGGCGAAAGAGGGCGCAAACTTCGCAGTACCACATATTTGTAAGAAATATTCTCCATTGAACATAAAATAGTTGTGGGATAGTAGGAACTCGACAGTCTCACAGAAAAACAATTTAAACTCACTCGAATAATTAGTATAATTATCCAAAAAGAAACCAATGGCCTGTATGCCCAGGGCATGAGGTATGCGCGAGTACAGTGACACCGCGTCTATCACCACCCATCTGTAGTCTTCCTTCCACTTGATATTATTTATGATAGTTAAAAGATGGGAAGAATCTCTTAAGTAGCTACTTAAACCCTGAACCAAGGGTTGCAGAACTGAGTCAACCCACTCAGACAATGGCTCAAAAAGTGAGCCAATCCCAGATATTATTGGGTGACCTGGTGGGTTGACTGGGTTCTTGTGTAGTTTAGGTAGGTGGTGAAAGAACGGCGTCACTGGATGTTGTGGTATTAATGATGCATGATCTTCCTTGGATATGAAACCTAATGCAAGTGCATCCTCAAGTAATCTATCAAGCTTTTTAGAAAATTCTCTCTCAGGATTAGAGGATAATTTCCTGTATGTGATGCCATCATTTTATTGCCTATAGGCTTCCTCAATATATTGGCTTTTGTTCATCACACCAACATTAACACCTTTATCAGATGTACGAATAACCAAATCTTGTTGTTTTTCTAGCTGTTTGATGGCAGCTTTTTGTCTGTTTGTGAGATTACTATTAAGATTACTTTGTGTAATTTGTTTACCCAATTCAACAATGTCTCTCTCAACTTGTTTTTGAAACAAATTGATGTGTGTGCCCCTCGATTGAGCCGGGTAGAAATTAGATCTTATCTTTTTTGGTTTTGGAATATGTGAGTCATCTATCCCATCATTATTTGTTTCCAATGTTCTTAATTGTTCCAAAGTACATATATCGTTGAAATCAAGATTTAAATCTAAACATGGATTTGTATCTGATAGAATAATGTTAGGGATCATTATGCAAACTTTAGTGTAGTGACATCCATATTAGTATGATCTGTGTATATGTTTTCACATTAACATAATATTCATGTGTTTGTTATATATCAGGGTATACTTGCCTTTATTGGGATATCTGGCATACTGTGTCTATGGCCCAGTTTGTAGTTTACTAAGTGCTTTCCTCAAGTTCCAAGTCTTATCTATATATATTGAATTCCACATTTAAACTATGTTATGTGAGCATTTATTTATTTATTTATTCATTTATTCACTCATTTATGGTACATCATCTAATTGAGATAAAAACAATGGTCTTTTAAGATAACCAACTATTAAAGAAAGTAATAAATCAAATGATGAATTAAAATTGTTCATTAATTTTGGTCCAGTTTATGTTTGAGGTTTATTTTAGAATTGTGTAGCTAAACTCTCTATGGTTAATATACTTATATGATAGGTGCATTTGCTCATATCTTTACATGTATTGAATGACATTTAACATTGAGAGTTTGTATCAATATGTTTTTTCATTTTCACACACTGTTTGTTTTTTAATTTTAATTTGTATATTATTCTGTCACACGATTCTTTACTCCTTTGCAGTGCACATTCTATACCTTTGACTTACTTTGAGGGTGTGTCAAGCCTTTTAATTGTGTCATATTGTGATTGGTTGGGACACCCTTAAAAGGTGCACTGCACAGGTGGAGAGCTATCCTATGATTAAGTGCTGCATAGCACGAAACATGTTAGGAGTCAGCTCTCCTCTCCATTTTTGATCTTGCATTGTGCAGTGCTGTGTTGCACATATTCTGTTTTTAAACCGAAGAATAAAGTTTTGGATTTTATATCATGATTTTTGGAGTGCTGCTTCTCTATACCTTTGTCTCATGAAGTTGGCTCGATTTCCTTCAAGCTGGCACCCCGCCATTTGTGCTTCTCTACAATGCCGATTTCCTAAGGCTATGATTGGTCTAGAGCTTACACACCTCCATGGGCTGTAGCTACGTCATCTCCTCCACATCAGTAATCTCTACTCTGGACTAGCAGTGCTGTATGGCTCCAGAATGGTACTGTCAGGGCATCTGTAAATGTCAGTGGAAAATACATATATATATAATATAAGACAATAATTATGAAATCTATCAAATAGTGGGGGGCGGAACCAGTAGCCAAACAGGGAAGACGTGCTTGAGAGAGCTCCTGCTATATATTAACAAATATAATGGTGAATTTTGGACTAACCCTCTGAAACTTGCCCCAAAATCTAGTCTAGTACCTGCAGGACGTTTTCTACAGCATTAGGGGAACTGGTACAGAGGTAGAACTTTCGCTTGCCTCTATTAGCTGGGAAATACCCAGGCTTTTGGGGCCTACAACAGACCTAACACTAAAGAAAGGAGAAGCCGTTCCAGATTTATATACAACTAACCTAATGACTTCATTCTGCAAGATGGAGAGTTTACATGCATCCCTATATACCCTGGTACTAGATCTGGCTCGTAAGATGGACGATAACTTCACTGACTTACAAGCTTCCATCAAGCAGATCAGCATGACAAATGGCGCCGCGCAGCTTATACCTTCCGAACAAGACGCCGCAGCGCCAAACAAGGATCTTCCCACTCTAAAGCGGTTACCACTTGACCTAACAACGAGGTAAAGACAGTTTGCAGCGCACACCGAGAGAGAAATTACTGACCTCGGTTTGGAGGCTTCCGCCTCTACTGGCTTTCCGACTGTCACTGATACAGCAATTACGCCCGGGACACATGCTCTTGCTCCTATGTCGGATGGCAAACGATTGCTGCCCATGAAGCGCTTAACGCTTCTCCAACCATTTACCCCTGTCTTGTACTTAGCTGGAGACCTACAACTTTCCTCTTCAACTTTTATGTTCCCGCTGGGAGAGGCGGCCGATTTCCACAGACGTGATCTAGATATATATGAAGCATGTGGGAAGTTGGAGTTGGTGAATGAAGGTACCCTACCTTGCCAGATTGCCCAGCCGGGGTTGTGTAAGGAGACACCACAGAGATCTATCGGATGGCAGCCCCATGCTCCTTCACGAGTACAGATGTTGAAAATCAGTCCTATGACTGCCGTAAAGATAGGGGTAGGGTAATCTTGCCCCCCTCCCAATATTAGAGCGCCCGGCGCTTAGACTTTGTTATTTCTGGTCGGACTGATCTTGCAGGATATCAAGATTAGGACACATACATGAGAATGTACAAACTTGATAATTGTGTCCAACCTACTATGCCTGTTAATTACCTAATCTATACACTTTCATCCTGGTATTCACTGTACATTCCACTAAAGGAAAGTGATGTAATACCAAGTGGCATGCTTAACAATGCTATTTCTGATTCTCAGGTCTTCAATGTTAATAATGAGGCTTGATTTAAAAGTCCATGGTTGAGTTAAGGGTCACTAACATTTTTGTTTATGTGTAGAGTTCTAAATGTTTTTCCAATATATTGGTCTGTTTAACTTTATATCCTCCTATTGTATAAACGAACCCAGCAGATCTTTTCTCAGGGACAAGTCTGACTATTCTCATGTTCTATGTCTGTCGCAATGATATACAGACTAAAACACTTCCCATGCGATATATTATTTTAAATATGTGCACTGCTATTGTTTATGCTTTTTTTTTTATGCTTGATAACGCTAGTGCACGGATGACTGTTTAATGTCCGCTCTGAAATGCAATCATACTACATGTAAAATAACATAATTTGCTAATGCTCACTCCCATTAACCCAATGGGTTATATTATGTATGTCAAGTATTTTTCATTTATTTATAATCAGACTCTACTATAAAACAGGATATAGATACTCCACTAGATCCCACTGACCACGACATCCCCCCTGGAGAGGGATCCTGATATCCTCTTTTGGGGTACGGATTGTAAGCTAGCAGTATTTGTTTCCATAGTTAACCCTCAAGACTCACAATACTCCCTTCTCTAGATATGCCTATATATATCCTGGTAAACTCTGCCTAGTTAAAGTATTACTGGTACTGCTGAACTAAGTTTAGGAGTATATACTTCCACCCTCACATACTCTCTATAATGTATATAACTCAAGACATATAAAGATATAGTCCATTATCTAAAGGTCTACCTATATTCATAGTGTGAACACTACCAACAATTTATATGTTCACTAGTTGTTTGGTATTAATATAACTTACACCTTATAATGATGTTATATTCCTATTCAGGTTATCTTGCACACAGTGGACTCTGATGCACTGCCACACTTCACCTAAAAAGTGCTTATATGTAGGAGACAGTTTGCTTCCCTTTCTCCCAATAGCATTATATGCTACCTACCTGTTTAAGTGTAATATAAGATATATCTTATAATGCTGTAAGGCTCTTACTTAGTTCCTTATGTCTACTGTGATTCCAGATATGCTGCCTCATCCTACTTACGTCAACCTACTATTAGTTTAGTGGCTGCTCTGATTCTGGCTACTAGTTAATATAGATATCCACTCCTAACACATATTGTTATAATCCTACGGCCTACTCACCACGTTACCCCTCTCTAATTCTAAACAATTGGTCTTGACATAGCTCTCTCCCTCATCTACGTTAAGAAACTAGTCCATTATATATTGTCTGATTCCCAATGGATAGTTTAACTTACATACATAATATTATAATATCCTTTTGTATACCCCCAATATGCTAACTCAGCCCCATAGCTCATCTATATTACTTCACTGGCAAGACTAAGAGTCCCCACTAAGTTTCCTATGATACTTACATATATATAAGGCTTCGCCCTCCACCCTTTCCCTCATATATATAGCGGTGCTTATCCGCTAAATATACCCCTCCCCTTTTTTCTATATACGCATTTACGCTCCTTTCGAAGCTCCTAAAGAGCTGGACATCTGACCATCAGATACCTTTTATTTTCTATACGTTTGGCCCATGGGGCCTAATAATATGTTCTCAGCTGGTCAGTCATACATGATATCTTATTGAAAAATCGAGGTTTCATTAGCTTTTCACCAATGTATTATATGGCTGCCGAAATGTTCTGGTCAAATCTGTTTGTATCTCTTTCTTGTGACAAAAAGGTGTATTGTGTTTTATATTTGTTATGCAAAAATCTCAATAAAAAATTATTTAAAAAAAAAAAATAGTGAGTCTGAACTTGCTCATTCATTACACTCTGTGTATTCCACATCTGAGAACAAAGACTGTTCCCTAGAGATGTCCCACTGAGGTGTGAACTTAAAATCTCTATCAGATGATCCCTGACCCCTATATCTACCCTAAAACCATCTGTATTTTGTGTCTCATAAGTTTTGGATAACAACAATTCTATTTACTATAAAAAAAAAACCTTTGCCAAATAGTGTTAGCTGGATACACATTTATTATGATTGAAAGTTAGCAAAGCTTTGAAGCACACCCTTCTGCTGTGTAAAGCACACAAACACTTTTTTTTCCTAAAGGAACTATAACTCCAAGACATTTGGTGATGAGAGAAAGGAATGTGTTCAAGGGCCCTCTGGAATTTGTCACCTAAATCTTTGTGATTTCAAAGGAAGACGTATTGCAGACATACGGCTGGGGGGAAGGTGACTCAAATAGAATTAAATACATTTTGCAAAGGGAACAATGCCAGTTTTCCATGTATGTTTAAAATAATTCAAATAACCCATATATGTATATATAACATGCTTTCCCGTTTTCCAGGTGGAACTAAGAGATGACACACACAGGACGATACATGGGATGAAATAAGTCATATCATATGAATGTGAAATAAATGTTTATAAAGTTTTAAATACATCTCTTGAAATATAGTGAGATGGATATATGGAAGTTACTTTGATGTGATATGACTATGAAATATTGACATCTGATATTGAAATATAAATTTTCTGTTAGGCTAAATAAAATATAAATGTTAACAAAAGAAATTTACTAATGCAATAAATTAAAATATGTTTAATACGAAAAATTGAATAGTTAGCAATATAAATTATTCAATATAAATAATGTTAGACACATGTTTCATATCAAAATGCGGCACAATCTGACTACTTTTGCTAGTTATCAAAAAACTAGCAGGTACGCTTGGCACTTTTCCGGCCCAGCGTACCTGGTTTTCAATCCGCCGCTCTGGAGGCGGCGGATCCCATAGGAATCAATGGGAGTCTGACCATAGCGAAAGTACAAGTTCGCTGCTGCCAGACATCCCATTGATTCCTATGGGAGATGTCTACACCTAACACCCTAACATGTACCCCGAGTCTAAACACCCCTAATCTGTGCCCCCAATACACCGCCGCAACTAAATAAAGTTATTACCCCCTAAACCACCGCTCCCGGAGCCCACCGCCACTATAATAAACTGATTAACCCCTAAACCGCCGCTCCCGGAGCCCACCGCAAGCTACTCTATACATATTAACCCCTAAACCGCTGCTCCCGGAGCCCACCGCAAGCTACTCTATACATATTAACCCCTAAACCGCCTACCCCCCACTACACCGCCGCCACTGTAATAAATTTATTAACCCCTAAACCTAAGTCTAACACTAACCCTAACACCCCCCTAACTTAAATATTAATTAAATAAATCTAAATAATATTTCTATTATTAACTAAGTTAATCCTATTTAAAACTAAATACTTACCTTTAAAATAAACCCTAATATAGCTACAATATAAATAATAATTATATTGTAGCTATCTTAGGATTTATTTTTATTTTACAGGTAACTTTCAATTTATTTTAACTAGGTACAATAGCTATTAAATAGTTATTAACTATTTAATAGCTTACCTAGCTAAAATAAAGAGAAATGTACCTGTAAACTAAAAACTAACCTAAGTTACAATTACACCTAACACTACACTATACTTAAATAAATTATTCCTATTTAAAACTAAATACTTACCTGTAAAATAAACCCTAAGATAGCTACAATATAATTAATAATTACACTGTAGCTATCTTAGGATTTATATTTATTTTACAGGTAACTTTGTATTTATTTTAGCTAGTTAGAATAGTTATTAAATAGTTATTAACTATTTAATAACTACCTAGCTAAAAGAAATACAAAATTACCTGTAAAATAAATCCTAACCTAAGTTACAATTAAACCTAAATCTACACTATCATTACATTAATTAAATAAATTAACTACAAATAACTACAATTAAATACAATTACATAAACTAACTAAAGTACAAAAAATAAAAAAAGCTAAGTTACAAAAAATAAAAAAAATAAGTTACAAACATTTTAAAAATATTACAACAATTTTAAGCTACTTACACCTAATCTAAGCCCCCTAATAAAATAACAAAGCCCCCCAAAATAAAAAAAATGCCCTACCCTATTCTAAATTAAAAAAGTTCAAAGCTCTTTTACCTTACCAGCCCTTAAAAGGACCTTTTGTGGGGCATGCCCCAAAGAATTCAGCTCTTTTGCCTGTAAAAGAAAAATACAACCCCCCCCAACATTAAAACCCACCACCCACATAACCCTAATCTAACCCAAACCCCCCTTAAAATAACCTAACACTAATCCCCTGAAGATCATCCTACCTTGAGTCGTCTTCACTCAGCCGAGCAGCGATGGAACCGAAGAGGACATCCGGAGCGGCAGAAGTGATCATCCAAGGGGCGCTGAAGAAATCTTTCATCCGATGAAGTGATCCTCCAAGCGGCGCTGAAGAAGTCTTCCATCCGGGCGATGTCATCTTCCAAGAGGCGCTGAAGAAGTCTTCTATCCGGGCGATGTCATCTTCCAAGCCGGGTCTTCAATCTTCATCCCGCCGACACGGAACATCCTTCTTTACCGACGGACTACCGACGAATGAATGCTCCTTTAAGGGACGTCATCCAAGATGGCGTCCGTTCAATCCGATTGGCTGATCCAATCAGCCAATCAGATTGAGCTTGCATTCCATTGGCTGATCGGAACAGCCAATAGAATGCAAGCTCAATCTGATTGGCTGATTGGATCAGCCAATCGGATTGAACTTGAATCTGATTGGCTGATTCCATCAGCCAATCAGAATTTTCCTACCTTTATTCCGATTGGCTGATAGAATCCTATCAGCCAATCGGAATTCAAGGGACGCCATCTTGGATGACGTCCCTTAAAGGAACCGTCATTCGTCGGGAAGTCGTCGGCCAGGATGGATGTTCCGCGTCGGCGGGATGAAGATGGATCCGGAAGAAAGAAGATTGAAGATGCCGCTTGATAGAAGACTTCAGCTGGATGATGGATCTCTTCAGCCCCCGCTTGGATCAAGACTTCAGCCGGATGATGGATCTCTTCAGCCCCCGCTTGGATCAAGACTTCAGCCGGATGATGGACCTCTTCAGCCCGATGATGGACCTCTATAGCCCCCGCTTGGGCTTGGATGAAGATTTCGGAGCCTCTTCTGGACGGATCGGTGATACCCGGCGTGGTGAAGATAAGGTGGGGAGATCTTCAGGGGCTTAGTGTTAGGTTTATTTAAGGGGGTTTGGGTTAGATTAGGGGTATGTGGGTGGTGTGTTGTAATGTTGGGGGGGGGTATTGTATGTTTTCTTTTACAGGCAAAAGAGCTGAATTCTTTGGGGCATGCCCCGCAAAAGGCCCTTTTAAGGTCTGGTAAGGTAAAAGAGCTTTTCAATTTTTATTTTAGAATAGGGTAGGGCATTTTTTTTATTTTTGGGGGCTTTGTTATTTTATTAGGGGGCTTAGAGTAGGTGTAATTAGCTTAAATTTGTTGTAATATTTTTATAATGTTTGTAAATTATTTTTTTAATTTTTGTAAATTAGTTCTTTTTTTATTTTTTGTACTTTAGTTAGTTTATTTAGCCGATTGGCTGATCCAATCAGCCAATCAGATTGAGCTTGCATTCCATTGGCTGATCGGAACAGCCAATAGAATGCAAGCTCAATCTGATTGGCTGATTGGATCAGCCAATCGGATTGAACTTGAATCTGATTGGCTGATTCCATCAGCCAATCAGATTTTTCCTACCTTAATTCCGATTGGCTGATAGAATCCTATCAGCCAATCGGAATTGAAGGGACGCCATCTTGGATGACGTCCCTTAAAGGAGCCTTCATTCGTCGGTAGTCCGTCGGTAAAGAAGGATGTTCCGCGTCGGCGGGATGAAGATTGAAGACCCGGCTTGGAAGATGACATGGCCCGGATAGAAGACTTCTTCAGCGCCTCTTGGAAGATGACATCGCCCGGATGGAAGACTTCTTCAGCGCCGCTTGGAGGATCACTTCATCGGATGGAAGATTTCTTCAGCGCCGCTTGGAGGATAACTTCTGCCGCTCCGGGTCTCCTCTTCGGTTCCATCGCTGCTCGGCTGAGTGAAGACAACTCAAGGTAGGATAATCTTCAGGGGATTAGTGTTAGGTTATTTTAAGGGGGGTTTGGGTTAGATTAGGGGTATGTGGGTGGTGGGTTTTAATGTTGGGGGGGGGGTTGTATTTTTCTTTTACAGGCAAAAGAGCTGAATTCTTTAGGGCATGCCCCACAAATGGGCCTTTTAAGGGCTGGTTAGGTAAAAGAGCTTTGAACTTTTTTAATTTAGAATAGGGTAGGGCATTTTTTTTATTTTGGGGGGGTTGTTATTTTATTAGGGGGCTTAGATTAGGTGTAAGTAGCTTGTTGTAATATTTTTTAAATGTTTGTAACCTATTTTTTTTATTTTTTGTAACTTAGCTTTTTTTTTTGTACTTTAGTTAGTTTATGTAATTGTATTTAATTGTAGTTATTTGTAGTTAATTTATTTAATTTATTTAATGATAGTGTAGTGTTAGGTTTAATTGTAACTTAGGTTAGGATTTATTTTAAAGGTAATTTTGTATTTCTTTTAGCTAGGTAGTTATTAAATAGTTAATAACTATTTAATAACTATTCTAACTAGCTAAAATAAATACAAAGTTATCTGTAAAATAAATATAATTCCTAAGATAGCTACAATGTAATTATTAATTATATTGTAGCTATCTTAGGGTTTATTTTACAGGTAAGTATTTAGTTTTAAATAGGAATAATTTATTTAAGTATAGTGTAGTGTTAGGTGTAATTGTAACTTAGGTTAGTTTTTATTTTACAGGTTAATTTCTCTTTATTTTATCTAGGTAAGCTATTAAATAGTTAATAACTATTTAATAGCTATTGTACCTAGTTAAAATAAATTGAAATTTGCCTGTAAAATAAAAATAAATCCTAAGATAGCTACAATATAATTATTATTTATATTGTAGCTATATTAGGGTTTATTTTAAAGGTAAGTATTTAGTTTTAAATAGGATTCATTTAGTTCATAATAGAAATATTATTTAGATTTATTTAATTAATATTTAAGTTAGGGGGGGTGTTAGGGTTAGTGTTAGACTTAGGTTTAGGGGTTAATAATTTTATTACAGTGGCGGCGGTGTAGTGGGGGGCAGGATAGGGGTTAATAAATTTATTATAGGTGGCGACGGTGTAGGGGGGCAGGATAGGGGTTAATAAATTTAATATAGGTTGCGGCGGGGTCAGAGGGCGGCGGTTTAGGGGTTAAACTATTTATTTAGTTGCGGCAAGGTGCGGGATCAGCAGGATAGGGGTTAATAACTTTATTATAGAGGGCGACGGTATAGGGGGGGCAGGATAGGGGTTACTAGGTATAATGTAGGTGGCGGTGGGCTCCGGGAGCGGCGGTTTAGGGGTTAATATATTTATAAGAGTTGCGGCAGGGTCTAGGAGCGGCGGTTTAGGGGTTAATACATTTATAAGAGTTGCGGCAGGGTCTAGGAGCGGCAGTTTAGGGGTTAGTAACTTTATTTAGTTGCGGGGGGCTCCGGGGGCGCCGGTATAGGGGGTAGAACAGTGTAGTTTAGTGTGGGTGCTTAGTGACAGGCTAGCAAGAAAGCTGTAAAAAAGCCGAAGAGCAGCGAGATCGGATGAGTGATAACTCTCACAGTCCGCTGCTCATCAAACCGTACTTGGTGCGCGGCTTTTGACAGCTTTTTTGATAACTTAGGCGAATTTTTGCAGGTCCGCGGCGGCGATGTGAGGCGAGCTTAGGCGGGCGTATTGGGCCGGCGAAGGCAGGAAAAGTAGACGCGTTGATAACTAGGCCCCATAATATTGACTCATATTCTAATTATTACAAATATTTATGTATCAACATGTTCATAGTTATTTACTAATAATAAAGAATTCAGATATTTATATTAATTTTGTTTTCTTAGTAGAAGTATATTGATTGTGGGTTCAGTCTAAAGAAAGATTGTTAAATATATTCCCTGCCATATACTCACACATTGTTTGGGAGAATACTGCTAAGAGTTTTATAAATATACTGACATATTATTTGGAGGCATTGCGCGAGATATTATAAATAATTATCATATTGATGTAGTATATTTGTGGTAAATAGAAATTATTATAGAAGAGAGAAGAAATTTCATATTTCGAATTGATATTTTGAAAATATAAAAGTTTTTTTTTTTTAATTGAAATATTGATTTTTGTGTTCAAGATTAATATTAATATTTTGAAATATTATTTAAAAATTATGCCTCGATTTAGAGTTTGGCGTTAGAGGGGGTGCGTTAGCTACACGTGGTTTATTTCTAACGCACGGAGTTTTTAAACGCGGGTATTTAGAGTTTTTAAACAACCTTCTAACGCTACTCCTAACGCGTGTATTTCAGACACGGAATCACGCCCGCGTTAGACAGTTTCCCATAGAGATCAATGGAAAATCAAACAAACACGCTTTTTTCACCTAACACTCGATCTCGTGAGAAATACGCACTGCTCGGTCATATGACGTATACCACATAATGCACAACAATAACACACCGCAAATGTCAGAACAACAATCACAAAACAAAGCACATAAGCATTACACATTCAGAAGCGGGGGAAATTAATAGAATAAAATAAAGGGAATACGCATATACTTTAAGATGCGGAAATACGGAAAATAACAAAAAGGAAAAATAAAAGCACACTCATACACAAGCAAAATATTTGCATTCAATATTACTATATATTAGGACAAACATACATATACAACACTTCACTAATACCACTCCATCGCAAATTAACATTTACACATAATACTATGGGGCAATGTTATAGAAAACGAGCACTATGACATTATCGCATTCTACACATTCCACAAATACTAATTCCAAATGAGCATACGCAAATTCACACAACTAATACACATTGCACAAATACTAATTACTAACAAAGCACACCTGAACACAATTTACAACGCAAACCGGTACATCATTAAACATTTACACAGGGTATATAAGCACCACACAAGCATGGCTTCTTTGACTGTGTTGCTGGTGGGTTTTTGGAGATTAGAGAGAGATTTAGTGCCTTATTGTGAGTTAGTTTGTGTTAGTGTGAGAGAGTCAGTTAGTGTTATCGTTAGTGAGTTAGTGGGAGTTAGTGGTAGTGTGAGTTATTGAGAGTTAGTGGTAGTGTGAGAGAGTCCGTTAGTGTTATTGTGAGTGAGGGAGCGTGAGTTAGTGGGAGCGTGAGTTAGTGGGAGTGTGAGTTAGTGGTAGTGTGAGTTAGTGGGAGCGTGAGTTAGTGGGAGCGTTAGTGAGCGACAGTTGGTTTGGGTGAATGTGCGAGTGCTTTTTCTGTATACTTAACACATTTACACGCAAACACATTCAATACATACATACACTTATCAATAACACTACATACACTCCATACCCCATACCCTCTCATACTACACTCCATACCCCATTCCCTGTAGTCCCATTCCCTTTCATCCCATTTACTCTTATCCCATCCCCCATCCCATCCTCCTTTTAGTCTTCTTATACATTTTTTTGTTTAAATACTCCTTACCCTCTTTTATTTATATCCCTTTCACACTTTCAGCACGTTTTTTGGTCTTTTTATTTCTTTATTTTGACCCCCTTTCATTTGATCACACTAACTTTTTGTTTGCTTAGTTGGGGTTTAGTTTAGGGAAGAGATGGAGGAGGAGGGCAGGCAGGAGATTAGTCAGGGGAGAGGTAGAGGGGGGAGGAGGGGGAGGGGGAGAGGAACAGGACAGGAAGGGGGGCAGGAGGCGGGGGTGGAAGCGGTGATTGGATCAGCCAATCGGATTGAACTTGAATCTGATTGGCTGATTCCATCAGCCAATCAGAATTTTCCTACCTTTATTCCGATTGGCTGATAGAATCCTATCAGCCAATCGGAATTCAAGGGACGCCATCTTGGATGACGTCCCTTAAAGGAACCGTCATTCGTCGGGAAGTCGTCGGCCAGGATGGATGTTCCGCGTCGGCGGGATGAAGATGGATCCGGAAGAAAGAAGATTGAAGATGCCGCTTGATAGAAGACTTCAGCTGGATGATGGATCTCTTCAGCCCCCGCTTGGATCAAGACTTCAGCCGGATGATGGATCTCTTCAGCCCCCGCTTGGATCAAGACTTCAGCCGGATGATGGACCTCTTCAGCCCGATGATGGACCTCTATAGCCCCCGCTTGGGCTTGGATGAAGATTTCGGAGCCTCTTCTGGACGGATCGGTGATACCCGGCGTGGTGAAGATAAGGTGGGGAGATCTTCAGGGGCTTAGTGTTAGGTTTATTTAAGGGGGTTTGGGTTAGATTAGGGGTATGTGGGTGGTGTGTTGTAATGTTGGGGGGGGGTATTGTATGTTTTCTTTTACAGGCAAAAGAGCTGAATTATTTGGGGCATGCCCCGCAAAAGGCCCTTTTAAGGTCTGGTAAGGTAAAAGAGCTTTTCAATTTTTATTTTAGAATAGGGTAGGGCATTTTTTTTATTTTTGGGGGCTTTGTTATTTTATTAGGGGGCTTAGAGTAGGTGTAATTAGCTTAAATTTGTTGTAATATTTTTATAATGTTTGTAAATTATTTTTTTAATTTTTGTAAATTAGTTCTTTTTTTATTTTTTGTACTTTAGTTAGTTTATTTAGCCGATTGGCTGATCCAATCAGCCAATCAGATTGAGCTTGCATTCCATTGGCTGATCGGAACAGCCAATAGAATGCGAGCTCAATCTGATTGGCTGATTGGATCAGCCAATCGGATTGAACTTGAATCTGATTGGCTGATTCCATCAGCCAATCAGATTTTTCCTACCTTAATTCCGATTGGCTGATAGAATCCTATCAGCCAATCGGAATTGAAGGGACGCCATCTTGGATGACGTCCCTTAAAGGAGCCTTCATTCGTCGGTAGTCCGTCGGTAAAGAAGGATGTTCCGCGTCGGCGGGATGAAGATTGAAGACCCGGCTTGGAAGATGACATGGCCCGGATAGAAGACTTCTTCAGCGCCTCTTGGAAGATGACATCGCCCGGATGGAAGACTTCTTCAGCGCCGCTTGGAGGATCACTTCATCGGATGGAAGATTTCTTCAGCGCCGCTTGGAGGATAACTTCTGCCGCTCCGGGTCTCCTCTTCGGTTCCATCGCTGCTCGGCTGAGTGAAGACAACTCAAGGTAGGATAATCTTCAGGGGATTAGTGTTAGGTTATTTTAAGGGGGGTTTGGGTTAGATTAGGGGTATGTGGGTGGTGGGTTTTAATGTTGGGGGGGGGGTTGTATTTTTCTTTTACAGGCAAAAGAGCTGAATTCTTTAGGGCATGCCCCACAAATGGGCCTTTTAAGGGCTGGTTAGGTAAAAGAGCTTTGAACTTTTTTAATTTAGAATAGGGTAGGGCATTTTTTTTATTTTGGGGGGGTTGTTATTTTATTAGGGGGCTTAGATTAGGTGTAAGTAGCTTGTTGTAATATTTTTTAAATGTTTGTAACCTATTTTTTTTATTTTTTGTAACTTAGCTTTTTTTTTTGTACTTTAGTTAGTTTATGTAATTGTATTTAATTGTAGTTATTTGTAGTTAATTTATTTAATTTATTTAATGATAGTGTAGTGTTAGGTTTAATTGTAACTTAGGTTAGGATTTATTTTAAAGGTAATTTTGTATTTCTTTTAGCTAGGTAGTTATTAAATAGTTAATAACTATTTAATAACTATTCTAACTAGCTAAAATAAATACAAAGTTATCTGTAAAATAAATATAATTCCTAAGATAGCTACAATGTAATTATTAATTATATTGTAGCTATCTTAGGGTTTATTTTACAGGTAAGTATTTAGTTTTAAATAGGAATAATTTATTTAAGTATAGTGTAGTGTTAGGTGTAATTGTAACTTAGGTTAGTTTTTATTTTACAGGTTAATTTCTCTTTATTTTATCTAGGTAAGCTATTAAATAGTTAATAACTATTTAATAGCTATTGTACCTAGTTAAAATAAATTGAAATTTGCCTGTAAAATAAAAATAAATCCTAAGATAGCTACAATATAATTATTATTTATATTGTAGCTATATTAGGGTTTATTTTAAAGGTAAGTATTTAGTTTTAAATAGGATTCATTTAGTTCATAATAGAAATATTATTTAGATTTATTTAATTAATATTTAAGTTAGGGGGGGTGTTAGGGTTAGTGTTAGACTTAGGTTTAGGGGTTAATAATTTTATTACAGTGGCGGCGGTGTAGTGGGGGGCAGGATAGGGGTTAATAAATTTATTATAGGTGGCGACGGTGTAGGGGGGCAGGATAGGGGTTAATAAATTTAATATAGGTTGCGGCGGGGTCAGAGGGCGGCGGTTTAGGGGTTAAACTATTTATTTAGTTGCGGCAAGGTGCGGGATCAGCAGGATAGGGGTTAATAACTTTATTATAGAGGGCGACGGTATAGGGGGGGCAGGATAGGGGTTACTAGGTATAATGTAGGTGGCGGTGGGCTCCGGGAGCGGCGGTTTAGGGGTTAATATATTTATAAGAGTTGCGGCAGGGTCTAGGAGCGGCGGTTTAGGGGTTAATACATTTATAAGAGTTGCGGCAGGGTCTAGGAGCGGCAGTTTAGGGGTTAGTAACTTTATTTAGTTGCGGGGGGCTCCGGGGGCGCCGGTATAGGGGGTAGAACAGTGTAGTTTAGTGTGGGTGCTTAGTGACAGGCTAGCAAGAAAGCTTTCAAAAAGCCGAAGAGCAGCGAGATCGGATGAGTGATAACTCTCACAGTCCGCTGCTCATCAAACCGTACTTGGTGCGCGGCTTTTGACAGCTTTTTTGATAACTTAGGCGAATTTTTGCAGGTCCGCGGCGGCGATGTGAGGCGAGCTTAGGCGGGCGTATTGGGCCGGCGAAGGCAGGAAAAGTAGACGCGTTGATAACTAGGCCCCATAATATTGACTCATATTCTAATTATTACAAATATTTATGTATCAACATGTTCATAGTTATTTACTAATAATAAAGAATTCAGATATTTATATTAATTTTGTTTTCTTAGTAGAAGTATATTGATTGTGGGTTCAGTCTAAAGAAAGATTGTTAAATATATTCCCTGCCATATACTCACACATTGTTTGGGAGAATACTGCTAAGAGTTTTATAAATATACTGACATATTATTTGGAGGCATTGCGCGAGATATTATAAATAATTATCATATTGATGTAGTATATTTGTGGTAAATAGAAATTATTATAGAAGAGAGAAGAAATTTCATATTTCGAATTGATATTTTGAAAATATAAAAGTTTTTTTTTTTTAATTGAAATATTGATTTTTGTGTTCAAGATTAATATTAATATTTTGAAATATTATTTAAAAATTATGCCTAGATTTAGAGTTTGGCGTTAGAGGGGGTGCGTTAGCTACACGTGGTTTATTTCTAACGCACGGAGTTTTTAAACGCGGGTATTTAGAGTTTTTAAACAACCTTCTAACGCTACTCCTAACGCGTGTATTTCAGACACGGAATCACGCCCGCGTTAGACAGTTTCCCATAGAGATCAATGGAAAATCAAACAAACACGCTTTTTTCACCTAACACTCGATCTCGTGAGAAATACGCACTGCTCGGTCATATGACGTATACCACATAATGCACAACAATAACACACCGCAAATGTCAGAACAACAATCACAAAACAAAGCACATAAGCATTACACATTCAGAAGCGGGGGAAATTAATAGAATAAAATAAAGGGAATACGCATATACTTTAAGATGCGGAAATACGGAAAATAACAAAAAGGAAAAATAAAAGCACACTCATACACAAGCAAAATACTTGCATTCAATATTACTATATATTAGGACAAACATACATATACAACACTTCACTAATACCACTCCATCGCAAATTAACATTTACACATAATACTATGGGGCAATGTTATAGAAAACGAGCACTATGACATTATCGCATTCTACACATTCCACAAATACTAATTCCAAATGAGCATACGCAAATTCACACAACTAATACACATTGCACAAATACTAATTACTAACAAAGCACACCTGAACACAATTTACAACGCAAACCGGTACATCATTAAACATTTACACAGGGTATATAAGCACCACACAAGCATGGCTTCTTTGACTGTGTTGCTGGTGGGTTTTTGGAGATTAGAGAGAGATTTAGTGCCTTATTGTGAGTTAGTTTGTGTTAGTGTGAGAGAGTCAGTTAGTGTTATCGTTAGTGAGTTAGTGGGAGTTAGTGGTAGTGTGAGTTATTGAGAGTTAGTGGTAGTGTGAGAGAGTCCGTTAGTGTTATTGTGAGTGAGGGAGCGTGAGTTAGTGGGAGCGTGAGTTAGTGGGAGTGTGAGTTAGTGGTAGTGTGAGTTAGTGGGAGCGTGAGTTAGTGGGAGCGTTAGTGAGCGACAGTTGGTTTGGGTGAATGTGCGAGTGCTTTTTCTGTATACTTAACACATTTACACGCAAACACATTCAATACATACATACACTTATCAATAACACTACATACACTCCATACCCCATACCCTCTCATACTACACTCCATACCCCATTCCCTGTAGTCCCATTCCCTTTCATCCCATTTACTCTTATCCCATCCCCCATCCCATCCTCCTTTTAGTCTTCTTATACATTTTTTTGTTTAAATACTCCTTACCCTCTTTTATTTATATCCCTTTCACACTTTCAGCACTTTTTTTGGTCTTTTTATTTCTTTATTTTGACCCCCTTTCATTTGATCACACTAACTTTTTGTTTGCTTAGTTGGGGTTTAGTTTAGGGAAGAGATGGAGGAGGAGGGCAGGCAGGAGATTAGTCAGGGGAGAGGTAGAGGGGGGAGGAGGGGGAGGGGGAGAGGAACAGGACAGGAAGGGGGGCAGGAGGCGGGGGTGGAAGCGGTGGGTGGACCCAGCCACTTTGTTCAAGATGAACAAGTGGCTGGGCCCAGTGGCGGACAGAGTAGGGCTTCACAGTCCGGGAAACAGAGGGCATCATCACAGGGGAAGGCCAAGGCGACTAGGGAGGCGAGGTTTACTATGGAGGAGAAGGAGGCCCTCGTAGAAGCCTATATGGGCAGGTATAGGAGGCTGCAGGCTCAGAAGACCACCCCGAGTGAGAAGAGGAAGCTCTGGCAGGAGATAAGGGATGCAGTTAATGCAGTGGGGGGCCGGAACAGAGATATGGACTCTATTAAACATCGCTACCGGGACTGCAAGATGGAGCTTAAAAAGAAAATAACCAGGGAGTACCAACATGCCACAGGAACCGGTGGCGGGCCTGCACTGATAGTTGAGTACTCCCGATGGGAGGAAATGTTGCGTCCCAGCATCTCCGAGGTGACCATAGTCGGGATCGGAGGAATCGATACTGGGAACCTGCCACTCTCATCTGACGGTAAGCTCATTTAAGAATAAATTAACATCCGAATGTATTTAAAGGGACACTAAACCCAAAGATTTTCTTTCATGATTCAGAAAGAGAATACAAATTTAAACAACAATTCAATTTACTTCTATTATTTATTTTGCTTCAATTTTTAGATATTCTTAGTTGAAGAAAAAGAAATGCACATGGGTGAGCCAATCACACGAGGCTTCTAAGTGCAGCAACTAATAAGCAGCTTCTAAGCCTATCTAGATATGCTTTTCAGCAAAGAATATCAAGAGAATAAAAAAAATTAGATAATAGAAGTAAATTAGAAAGTTGTTTAAAATTGCATGCTCTTTCTATATCATGAAAGAAAAAAATGGGTTTCATGTCCCTTTAAGGATAAGATTAATGCTATTACTCTGTTTAACACATTATTACGTAAACGCATTCACAATTACTTTGCGATTACATTACTATCTAGGCTATAGGTTAGGTGTGCATTTAAACAGACTGAAAACAAACGCTAAAACATTCAGATTGACCAGAGAGATATCACAAACACGGTTTTGAAAATGCGGAAATCGTATTTCAAAGTGGATTAATGAGGCTGCATTTGTAATTGTATCGTAAGCAAAATAATTTACAGCTTTATTTGGAAATATGCTAATATATACATTTCTTTCTTTTTGCAATATACAGAGTCTGGGGAGGAGGCAGCACAGCAACTACAGGCTCCTCCATTTACCAGGTATGAGAGTGGTGGGGATGAATCGTCACCTCGGAGAGAAGAGGCCCCCCCTGAAGCAGAGGCCCCCCCTGAAGCAGAGGAAGAGGCCCCCCCTGAAGCAGAGGAAGAGGCCCCCCTTGAAGCAGAGGAAGAGGCCCCGGAAGCAGAGGAAGAGGCCCCTCAAGCACCAGCAGGCCGCCGTGCACCAGCAGGCCGCCGTGCACTGGCAGCCCGCCGTGCACAACAGGAGGAGATAGCTGAGGTGCGGGTGTTACTCGACTACATTGACCAGATGCGTACCTCCCGGACGGAAAATATACAAGGCAGAAGTCATATTATCGAAGAGCTTAGTGGCATTCGAGAAGGACAAACACAAATCATAGAGAGCCTTACAAGAATAGAACAAGGACAAAACAGGAGTTTACAGCTACAACAAGATATGTTAAATTTCTTCCGGGAGGCGCATGCTGGTCTATCTGCTCCTGGTCTATCTGCTGCTGGTCTATCTGCTGCTGGGACATCTGCTGAGGGGGCAGTTGCCCCTCCCAGAGCCTCAGCCTCGTGGGAAGAGGGGAAGGAAGAGGAAGTAAGTATTTTTTGAGATGTTTATTTCGTATTTATTTAATGTGTAATGGATAGGTATGTGATGATGTGGTTTTCATACACTTGTGGACCACACTCTGTATATAATCTGCTTCTATGGGACCGGGTCCATGGGTCCATGGAGGCAGATTGTTTGCAGAGTGTGGGTTATAAGTATGTGGACATTGATTGGTTTCTGTGATGTGATATCCAAACTGTTTCCCTAATCTCAAACAAAATGACCATTACAATTATACATGATGGCATATTACTGTTTGAATGCCAATAACACAGCTTAAAGGGACAGTCAGAACATTATTGTATACAAAGAAAACACTGTATTACGCATTATCAAGTTGGAAACAAAAACATGGAGAAATACGTGTGACTTATGTGCTTACCCTTGTATCTATGCCTATGAAAAATTACCACTTATTTGTTGTTCTGATATATTTTAGACAATCAATGACCAATACATGGTAAATATGCTGTATGAGCTCAAGGTTTTCAAGATACAAATGCTATCAAAATGCCCTCTAGTGGTCAAATTGCATTCTGATTACATGCACTCTTCAAGCTCTAAGAAATGAGCACACGAACCTCATAGGTTTAGCTAGCAAATAAAAATAACCAGAGAAAAATGATTAATTGCTGAGAAACCTTTGATATCATTTTTATTTCAAAAATTGCTTTTTTAATAATGCAAATCGTTATTTGTTTTCTAGACTGTCCCTTTAAAAATTTACATATGCTAACATATACTAATATTTGGTGATTGTTGGTATATCTACATGTACTTGTTCAAACAAGAAATATTGGAAAAAGATTTCTATTGACATGTTAAATAAAGTCTATTTTCTTAAAGAGACATTATTGTGTTTGATTTATTTTAGAAAGGCATTTGTTTTAATAAGGAATATGGTTTAAAGTCCTTTTATGAGTGAATAAACAAATATATGCTCACAATAATATATTTGGAGATTAAACAATGTGGAACTCATACATGATAAAACAATCAACATTTGCATTAAAGGGACAGTATACAATCTTTTTAACAGAACTGCATGTAATAGACACTACTAGAAACAACAAGATTAACATATACTGATATCAAAATCAATATGAAAAAGCTTTAAACACTTTCAAAGAAAATCGGGTTATCTCTATTGAAAAGATAGATGTAAACCCCATTCCAAGTGTAAAACAAGACAATACCCCTTCATTAACATATGAAAAGACCCTTTACACAAACAGGAGCAAGCTGGAGATGGTACTCACATCAAACTTTGAGGCTTGACGAGGAGTCTGAAAATTACTTAAATGTTATTTGAACATAAGCAAAAGTAGACATGTCTTTGGTAAACAATGGACTATATAACTAGAGAGAAAAAAACATGTTTGGTTTTTAATGTGAGTGAATAATGACCCTTTAATAAAATATACGACAAAATAACATTTAGAAGAAGTCGGCATCTCATATATTTAGCATATGATAAATATAAATGCATATTGATTACTTGATTCTAATACAATAGCGCATATTTATGAATTCGATATCTTGAAAATTAAACACAACACAGTCATTTTTCATAAAAAGGAACATATTGTTGACAAACATATTAAACAAGATGGACTATATTTAGGGATTTGCACTTGCCTCGAAATATCTTATGCATGAAAACATTTTGCTTTCATTCGTTTATTCAACCAGACAGCCAGCAAAAGAGAATGTTGTGTTCTTTATCAGCTATGGGTCAACAATGTTACATGATGCACACAATCCATACTCGCCATGGTTTTAAACTTGTCTTCTCATTCACAAACGTGTGTTACGTGCAATCAGACAATCAGACGTTTTTTACACCTTTGCATGTGACGTCTTAATTAACATGGCGCATCCTTGATCACGTAAATACGCCATCCAATAAAAGGCGCATCCTTGATCACGTAAATACGCCATCCAATAAAAGGCGCATCCTTGATTACGTAAAAACATCAGCCAATACAAGGAATCATTGGACAGCCTGGCAGGTGACATCTTAAGCAAAATGGCGCATCCGAGATCGATGAAAAGCCTCAGCCAATACAAGGACTCAGTTGATAGCTTGACATATCAATAAGAAACGTATTTAGATTTTAGTAACTAGTATGTGTCTATATTGCTATCTAGGAATGTCACGATAGATAACGAAATACTGTGATCTATAAAATAGATTATGTACGACATTGCAATTTGAAAGACATTGTAACAATAAATGAAAATCTTTGGATTATTGTGTTTCCTGTCCCTTTACCTTAAAATTAATGCTAGGAGATGCATTAGTAAAATAGGGATGTGTTAGATATTATATGTTAAAGGGACAGTCAACTCCAGAAATGTAATTTTCGAAAATATAGCTAATCCCTTTATTACACATTAATCATTTTTGAACAACAAACACAGTTATATATTAATATACTTTTTACTTCTGTTATTATCTTGTATCTAAGCTTCTGCTGACTGCCCCATTATTTCTGTTATTTTGACAGACATGCAGTTTAGCCAATCAATGCTCACTCCTAGGTCACTTTACGTGCATGAGCTCAATGTTATCTATATGAAACATGTGAACTAATGCCTTATAGTAGTCAATATTTTTTTAACATTAGAGGCAGTCTTCAATCTCGAAGAACTTAGCATATGAACCTCCTCTGTTTACCTTTCAAATAAGAATAACAAGAGAACAAAGCTAAATTGTGAATAAAAGCAAATTAGGAATTTGGTTCAACTCGCATGCCCTATTTAAATCATGAATCATCTTTGTGGACTTGACTGTCCCTTTAACTATAGCTATGGTATACATCTTTAACATTTAAAAGATACACATGAGAAATACATATGGCATTGATGTTTTCAGATATGTTTAGAATGTTTTGGAATAACAATAATGACACATGTATTGATCAAACGTGTCACTTATTCAAGTTGAAATATGGTCAGCCTACCTATAGCCATATATGGGAGGAGAATTATTTTGTAAAAATATTTATATAAAGATATTCCTCATCTAAAATATGCGCATTACACACAGTGATTGATTTGGTTACACTACTACAATAAGATAGAATTGAAATTGAAATACATGTGTTGTCAACATTACAATAAGATTATTTGTTAATAAGATTATATGTCCTTGTTCATGTAAAAAGGACCAAAACGCTTTAGAAATGGAAATCCATTCATTAACAATTGTGGTCAGCATCACTTAAAGGGACATGAAATACCAAATAAAAAAAGGGGATCCACAGAGAGAATACTATTTCCACAAAAATAACACTTTACAGAGATTATCTCATTGTATCAATCCTGGGATCATTTGTTAAAGGTGCATCAATTCACGCAGAGTTTACAAATGAACACATGGATGTTAAATTTAAAATATACATATATATACAAACATAAAGATATATATATATATATATATATATATATATATATACATAAAATAATTACTGTGCTAATCATAATCATGCAATGATAAAGCTTTACGAAAACTATATAAAGAAAATGAATAAAATTAAATTGGAGATGTAAATAATAAAGTCATTTACAATTGTATTACATATATGATTCAGGAAAGACCATTATTTTGTTTAAGGTCCCTTTAAGGATTAACCACAAAACTAGAGATTTCAATCAATGACATGAATAAAGAGGACAAAGAATCGTGGAATGACATGTCTTTTATTAGTATGTCAGAATACATCAACAACGTTTCTAAATAATTTTTTAAAGATCAGGAAAATTGGAGCCATTTGACAAGGTAAAAGAGTGCATCACAGTCCATGAAAAGAGTTGGCAAGGGCCAGCACAGCCCCATTGGAGCCATTTGACAAGGTAAAAGAGTGCATCACAGTCCATGAAGACAGTTGACAAGGGCCAGCACAGCCCCATTGGAGCCATTTGACAAGGTAAAAGAGTGCATCACAGTCCATGAAGAGAGTTGGCAAGGGCCAGCGCAGCCCCATTGGAGCCATTTGACAAGGTAAAAGAGTGCATCACAGTCCATGAAGAGAGTTGACAAGGGCCAGCACAGCCCCATTGGAGCCATTTGACAAGGTAAAAGAGTGCATCACAGTCCATGAAGAGAGTTGGCAAGGGCCAGCACAGCCCCATTGGAGCCATTTGACAAGGTAAAAGAGTGCATCACAGTCCATGAAGAGAGTTGACAAGGGCCAGCACAGCCCCATTGGAGCCATTTGACAAGGTAAAAGAGTGCATCACAGTCCATGAAGAGAGTTGGCAAGGGCCAGCACAGCCCCATTGGAGCCATTTGACAAGGTAAAAGAGTGCATCACAGTCCATGAAGAGAGTTGACAAGGGCCAGCACAGCCCCATTGGAGCTATTTGACAAGGTAAAAGAGTGCATCACAGTCCATGAAGAGAGTTGGCAAGGGCCAGCACAGCCCCATTGGAGCCATTTGACAAGGTAAAAGAGTGCATCACAGTCCATGAAGACAGTTGACAAGGGCCAGCACAGCCCCATTGGAGCCATTTGACAAGGTAAAAGAGTGCACCACAGTCCATGAAGAGAGTTGACAACGGCCAGCACAGCCCCATTGGAGCCATTTGACAAGGTAAAAGAGTGCATCACAGTCCATGAAGAGAGTTGACAAGGGCCAACAAAGGCCAGCACAGTCCCATTGGAGACATTTGACAACGTAAAAGAGTGCATCACAGTCCATGAAGAGAGTTGACAAGGGCCAGCACAGCCCCATT
Organism: Bombina bombina; assembly: GCF_027579735.1. Lineage (NCBI taxonomy): Eukaryota > Metazoa > Chordata > Amphibia > Anura > Bombinatoridae > Bombina > Bombina bombina. The sequence continues at coordinate 521,519,542 of NC_069504.1, forward strand.
GGAGTCATTTGACAAGGTAAAAGAGTGCATCACAGTCCATGAAGAGAGTTGACAAGGGCCAGCACAGCCCCATTGGAGCCATTTGACAAGGTAAAAGAGTGCATCATAGTCCATGAAGAGAGTTGACAAGGGCCAACAAAGGCCAGCACAGCCCCATTGGAGCCATTTGACAAGGTAAAAGAGTGCATCACAGTCCATGAAGAGAGTTGACAAGGGCCAGCACAGCCCCATTGGAGCCATTTGACAAGGTAAAAGAGTGCATCACCGTCCATGAAGAGAGTTGGCAAGGGCCAGCACAGCCCCATTGGAGCCATTTGACAAGGTAAAAGAGTGCATCACAGTCCATGAAGAGAGTTGACAAGGGCCAGCACAGCCCCATTGGAGCCATTTGACAAGGTAAAAGAGTGCATCACAGTCCATGAAGAGAGTTGGCAAGGGCCAGCATAGCCCCATTGGAGCCATTTGACAAGGTAAAAGAGTGCATCACAGTCCATGAAGAGAGTTGACAAGGGCCAGCACAGCCCCATTGGAGCCATTTGACAAGGTAAAAGAGTGCATCACAGTCCATGAAGAGAGTTGACAAGGGCCAGAACAGTCCCATTGGAGCCATTTGACAAGGTAAAAGAGTGCATCACAGTCCATGAAGAGAGTTGACAAGGGCCAACAAAGGCCAGCACAGCCCCATTGGAGCCATTTGACAAGGTAAAAGAGTGCATCACAGTCCATGAAGAGAGTTGACAAGGGCCAACACAGGCCCATTGGAGTCATTTGACAAGGTAAAAGAGTGCATCACAATCCATGAAGAGAGTTGACAAGGGCCAGCACAGCCCCATTGGAGCCATTTGACAAGGTAAAAGAGTTCAACAGGCACAACAATAATTAAAAAAGGCCAAATGGCAACAAAAAAAAGAGACAACATGTGGACAGAAGATTTATATCTATGCCCTTGGAGCATCTCCAGATCCTCTACTTATTGGGCATCCCCTTCATTGTCCTGTGTCTGTCCAGCTACAGATTCAAGCATTGACTCAAAACGCATCATACGTTGTAGAGTCAAACGCTGAACCTGTAGCTGGGCATGCATGGTGCTGTTAATCCCTCTCAGGCCAACTGCGTTCCTCAACACGGCCTGCTCTACGCGTGCTAGAGTTTCTAGCATGAGCCATGTTGAGTCACAGCCTAAAATAAAGAATAAATAAAATATTAATGATAATTACACAACATAATAAAATATAAGCAAAGATACATTGTCATCATAAAGACAAATCATTATTTAAATTAATTTGTTGAACTTGATTATTTACACATTAAATATGTTATTCAGACAGACATAAACCATTAAAGGGACAGTTTACTCAAACACGTTGTCCCCTTTAATTGGTTTTCTATGATCCACTTTTACATCTTGAGTGTATAAAATCTTGTAAAAGGATTTCCATTGTACTTACATTGGCAATTTTAAGATTTTAGTTATACTGTGGTATCCACACCTATCCTTAAATATTTTGGCGTTGAGGCCAAGCTGTGTAAACATAGCAACCAGAAGAAATTACATTCCCACTGGGTTATACAAGAGATAATGTGTGAACATTTTTACATATATTTTTGGATCCAAGTAGTGGTGATTGGTATATGTAGTGATATCAAATTAAAGGGACACTGAACCAAAATATTTTATTTTGTGATTCAGATAGAGCATGACATTTAAATCAACTTTTTAATTTACTCCTATTCTTGAAATGTTATAATGCTATAGCTATATTTTAAATGCAAGAATGTAAGTTTATAGGGCAGGCCATTTTTGGTGATCAACCTTGGTTGTCCCTGCTGATTGATGGATACATTCATGCAACAATAAAGAAATTATGTCCAGGCTTCTTTTTTTAAAAAAAAAATTATATGCATTTCTTTGTTTAAATAAAGATAGCAAGAGAACAAAGAAGAATTGATAAGAGTAGTAAATTATAAATTTGATTAACATTGCATGCTCTATTTGAATCACAATAGAAACCATTTGCCTTCAGTGTACCTTTAAATATCTTATAATGTTGATTTGGAATGATACTTACAGCTGTGCCTGGGAAGGTCTATCTGACACCCAGGACAATGAAGGTTGAGACAGGGGGAAGGGATGGGATTGTGTTGGGGAGGGATGGGATTGGGTTGGGGAGGGATGGGCTGCTGCTCTGGGGTAGCCCGTACAGCTGGGGAGGGATGAGTTGGGGGCTGGGCAGGTGGGGTAGCTGTACGGGCCAAAATACGGGGAGAGCGGCGAAGGGGGGCTAAGGGGCGTTTTTTGGGAGGGACAGGACAGGCAAAATGTGAAGGGCCGGGAGGGTCTTGGGTCTGTGGAGGGGCCTGGGAAGGGGCAGGGGCCTGTGAAGGGGCAGGGGATTGGGCAGGGGCAGGAGACTGGGCAGGGGACTGGGCAGGGGCGGAAAAATGATGCCTAGAAGGGGAGGATCCATCTGAAATAAATAATAAAAATATATTAACATCTCATACATCATGAAATCAAATCAAGGCATTTCAACTTGATTATGTTTTCAATATACTTAGAAGTGTATTTGAATTTCTAAACAATGATGACATAAGGATATGGTATGCATATAGGCACTCAGATGAATAGCAATGACTGTCTGTACTATTCGAAAATGATTATTGTGGTTTGACCTGGAATATGCATGTGACATCATGATGGCATGAATTACAAATCAGACAAAAATGAAAGAATAATCAAAGCATATGTTCATGCTGCCTGATATAGAAAGGGGGCAGTAGTGTATTCGAAAAGAAAAAGAATATTCCTTTTTAAAGTGCAAAAGCTGTAGACTTTGAATGTCTTCAATAAAATGTTTTACAATAAAAAAACATGTTGGATACATGTTAGATATATTTCACATACCATCAGACTCCAAGGGAGCCTCTTCCTCCTCCGTCACACATGTTAAATCAATCTCTGTAAAACATAACATGTTGTGTACACGTTAAGATCAGATATTATAACATATGTTACTGTTGCTCAAAGACACACATCAATGTTGCATTAAAGATATACACACCCAAAGTTATGATTTACATCATTTTGATGGAGCATACAAATGACATTAGATTTGTTATTCTCAATGATTCAGATTTTCTATTTATTGTCTGTATTATTTTACAAATCATAAAAGCAGAGTACATTGAACATTTAAGATTTCTCATGTGTGTATCACTTGATGATTGTTGTCAAAATTGAAAATCTAAACAAACATATGCTATCCATCTTCTGAATAACAAAGGTGTAGACTAAGAAACTTTGAGATCTTAATCTTTCAATATTAAAATAAAATTGATATATAATCAGAGGAATAAATTATATGTTTTATTCAAATGTAATGCTTCATCAGAATCATGCTCATAATATTGATTACCAATACACCTTCAATGACATATAAATGAGTCAATGGACTTACCAGAAGACTGCAAAGGCAGCTCAGTGTCAGTGCTGGATCCCTCTGGGCTCCCCACAACAACTCTCTCTATGAATGATATAGATATATATATTAGTGAACACAGTTTGGACATCACTAAATCACATCTGTATCGATTTATAAGAATAATAAACTTCGAAATGTGAAGAATAGAGCAGTCATTAGAATAAAAAATGCTTGATTGAATCAAGGGTATTATGAATAAAATTATGTATTTAACATATGTTTAATTTCAGACTATATTAGACATCAAATTCATCTCATATGATGCTATTGCATATCTAAATATACCCATTGATCAATGTTCTTCAAAGAATACACACAAACAACATTTGGAATAACAACTGTCGACAAATATAAACAAAGACATGTGGCACATCGAGCCATTTGTGCAATGTACAGTAATCTTGTTTAGGACACAACACATATTGATCACAATACCAAACCGAATTGATTTGTACAAATATGTAATCATGGTGCTGTTAGATTATGCTTATATCTATAAAGTAACTCCAACAGTGAATATGTGAATTATATATCAATATTGTTTAATCCAAAGAATGTAAGGATGAATTAATCTATTGTTTATTAAAGGGACACTGACATCAATTTTTTCAATCAGTGATTTCACTTTTCAAACTGTTAAAAATTATTTTACATTGACTCCTATTATAATATTTATTTTGCAACATTTTAATCTTAAAGGCAGATAAGCAATTTTTTTTATCAATAAATATTGTTTGTTGAAGGTATCCACCAATCATCAAGAACAACCCAGGTTGTTCAACAAAAATGGAGCTGCAGATAAACTTACATTCTTGATTTTAAAATACATTTATCAAGAGAATATTGAAAATATGATTATAGTAGTAAATTATAAATTTGATTAATATTGCATGCTCTATCTGAATGACAACAGTAATAATTTTTGCTCAGTGTCCCTTTAATAGAAAAATATATTGATTTGACAATGTCGCTGTTAATGAATTCTCTAGTCCATATGTTGATGTAATGAATGGGATGGAGCATGCAATTACAATCTAATATGTTAGTTAAGGATATCCTCAAGAATCTTTAATTATCCTCTCTTAAAGGGACATGAAGCTCCAAATGTGTAATTGTATACTTTTTGCAACTATGTACTACAGTTATCTGAACACATGATTTGAACATATGAAAATCTGCAAATTTCAGCATAAAAAAACAGCCGGTTAATCCCAGTAATGCATTGCTTAACCTAAACTGACCTAGATATGTTTTTAGAATAACGAAAACAATAGACTGAACCAATTTAGCTAATCAAATGTTTATAAAAATCCAGAAAATCACGTGTCTAAATCATTCAATGTAAAATTTAGTTGTCACGTCCCTTAAATGACTCGAAAAATTAAAAATATGTAATGTATATTTTAAAATTCGAAACATATGCAAAAATGTGTGAATGTGGTCAAAATGTATCACAATAATATCAAGCAATACACAGGGGAAGAATATAAATTGGCCATTCAAAGAATCTTACAGTAAAATGAAGATATCAAGAATAGATGGGATATCTTAAAATAGTCCAAATTTCAGATTTGTATTACAATGTAATCCAAAATTTGTTTTTTTATTCTTATTTTTAAATATTGTAAAAATAGAATTTGAGGATCCATATAAATTTCGATCAATGTGGATGTATTATGTAATGTTCTGTCCATGTTTCTAAGACAAATGTCAATTAAAATGAGACATACCATACTGTGACAAGCCCTGGCTTGAGGTTCCAGCACCAACATCCAGATCTGTAAAATATTAACTGAGGATTGGATATCATTAATACAAATCAGGCCATGTTGAAAAACTTTTATTTTTTACAAAATCACTGACAAACTAATAATCTATTTTTAGTCCCATGAGTTAATTGTTTCCTCAATTAATGTCATCATAAATATATCCTGTACTCTTATTTTCAATCTGTTATGTTGTTGACTGTAGCTTTAATTAATTTGTTGTGTTATTTCATTCTCATCAATTGATGGACATAGTTCATTGTTTATTTAGATTTTGCTAGTATATTTTTTATAATGTATAAGATTGAAAATAAGAATACTGTATTCTTCACATATATAATAATTAACATTTACATTTGACCAACATGTGTAAAGCGATGCCATTTACAGCAAACCCATGTTCACGTGTGTGCGCAATTCTATTTTTCGTGATCATTGCGCAATGATTCCAAGCGGAATTACGCATCCGTCATTTGACCAACATGTGTAAACCCATGTTCACGTGTGTGGGCAATTCTATTTTTCGTGATCATTGCGCAATGATTCCAAGCGGGAATACGCATCCGTGAAATAAATTTTGTAGTAGTGTAGTATGATGAGTATCATTTCATAAAGACTTCAAATATATTTGCAATTGGGTGTATTACGAGGTGAAAATAGTATATTTGTTAATATTGAACAAGAACAAAGAATATTTCTAACTGTCTTAGGATTCGATAGTTAATGTATGAAATGGCTGATGATAGTGATTTCACGGATGCGCAATTCCATTTTCGCTCTGTGACGCATATTCTGTAGAGTGCAAGAAACATCATTCCTATTTCATGTGTGACTAATCTAAATTCAGATATCTAAACATCATATGTAGCGTATGTTGTGAGATCTATATAGGTTTAATATCTGACTATATACACATTTCTTAAAAGTCTAATCAAATATTAATATATTATATGAAGTTGGATAGTTACCTGGTTCAGATTCCCGGTCCGCTCCTCCCAGGCCACCGGACGGAGAAGCAGCTGCACTGGCCCCCGGGTCAGGACTTTCAGATCCAGCAGCTGGGAGGGAAGAAGAGGAGGCCGAGGATGGAGAGGATCTAAATCTTTTGGGGACCCGGAGACTGAGGAGCTCCCATAAAGTCACCTCATAAGGGAGTAGGTAGTGTTTCCGCGGGGGCTTATTTTTTTTGCCCCCTCTTTTACGGGCTTGTACCCACTCCCTTATGAGGTCGACTTTTTTGGACAATCGCAACCTCATATCTCCGAATCTCCGCATGATCTGATCCTGGCTCCTCTGGACGCCCAACACCAATTGAACCGCATTGGTGATAGACTCCCAGAAGGCCTTCTTAACCTTCACATCTGTCGACCTCCTCTTGTTCCCAAACAGCTGGGGATAAAAGTCCTGGATGGCGTGGACCAGTGCAGCACTCTCCTGCTTGGTAAACCTGGGAGATTTCATGCCTGCTGGGTTGTAGAATATATTTTTAAAAATAATATATACTGCCTGCAGGCATTAGAGAACTGACAAAGATGGCAACGTGTAATGGACTTTTATATGGTGAACTTAACATGAGATGCACCATGGGACATGTTATCTGTACATCTGATTGGATAAAAGTTTTAAATATTGTTATCATGTCTGTGAGACCATCCTGACTCAAGTTGTGTTTGTGTGATGAACTCTGATTGGCCGTTCCTTAATGTTTCATATCTTAGTAACTTCCATACCTCCTGGTGGTGCTGTTACTTCATTTTTTCATGTAGACTTATTTGTAGCTCATGGGCCTGTCATGTGGATATATGTGACGCAGAATTAATATACGTGATCTGTTAAATATTAATGTTTAAATTCTCGTTAAAATCTAATACTGTCACATTATTAAATGTTGTAGACATTTCTCGGTTTAATATTGGTCTGTTTCTTTAATACAAATACATTGGATTAATACACATTTAATATTGTATGTATTTATTGTTCATAAAATCAATTTCGTGACTTATTGTGAAGTATTGACATTGCTCTATTAAATGTATTTATTATGCACATTCGTCTAGAATGTTTAAAGATGCGAATCTCGTGTTGCAAGATACGTTTCCCACGCAACATTTCAGAATGCGCAATTTCTGGTTATAATGTCCTTAACTTGGATAATCTGTTTATAAATGTTAAACTACAGGTTTGTTTGTTATTAGTAAATAAACCTTGAGCTTGTATTTGTCTGAACTGCTCATATATGTTATTGTGCAATGGCGTCTTTATTTTTAAAGAGACATTACAACAAAACAATTGTATTAAATGATCTGTAGAGATCAAAAATGTTTAGACTTTAAAATGTAACTCAATTTATATTTTGATTTAGATATCCTTAACAGAAGAAATTTCAATGCACATTGTTGAGCCAATCACATAAGGCATCTCTGTGCATCCACCAATCTTCATCTACTGAGCCTATCTTGATATGAGATTATGAGATAAGAGAAGTAAAATACACTATTTAAATCTCTTAAAGGGACACTGTACCCAAAATTTTTCGTTTGTGATTCAGATTGAGCATGACATTTTAAGCAACTTTCTAATTTAATCCTATTCTCAAATTTTATTCATTCTCTTTGTATCTTTATTTGAAATGCAAGACTGTAATTTTAGATTCCGGACCATTTTTGGTGAACAACCTGGGTTGTCCTTGCTGATTGTTGGATAAATTAATCCACCAATAAAAAAGTGCTGTCCAGAGTACTTAAACAAAAACCTAAAAATTTAGATGCCTTCTTTTTCAAATAATGATAGCAAGAGAATGAGGAAAATTGATAATATAAGTAAATTAGAAAGTTGCTTAAAATTGCATGCTCTTTCAGAATTACAAAATAATTCAATTTTGGTCAGTCTCCCTTTAAGGATATTTTGAGTTCATGTCCCTTTAAGGAGACATTTCCCAATAATGCTTGAAAGATCATAAACCTATGCACCTTCCTTTCTCAAACTTAGTATAACATGTGACTAAAGCATATTTAGATTACCTTCTGGATTGTTTTCCCCACTGTGAATGAAATATATATTCTAATGGCTGTATTTCGCCGTCTTCAACTTAGAGGGACATTAAGCTATATGTTCTTTACCTATTTTGATGGAAAATAGAATATTAAAACAACTTCATATTTAGTTTTATTCTCTCATTAGCTTTTAAGTATATATATTCTTGGATTAAAAACATAGCTACATAGGCTATTTTGATGCCGATTGTTGGTTGCACATAGATGCCTTATGTCATTGTCTAAGACATGTGCATTGATATATCTTTTTCAAAGTATATTTAAAGACTGAATGTAATTAAATAGTACATTCAAAATATTTAAAACATTATTTTGTATTGTTTAAAATTCAATACACAATATATTTTTGGAATGTCCCTTTAAGGACCAAACCATTAGGAATATGTTGATTTAACATTGTAGAAATAAACTAAAGGGGAATGAAAATACATATAGATATGTGATATCTAACCAAGAGGTAAGATAAATAATTATGTGAAATTATATTACAAACTAGCTATAGTTAAATGACCCTTCAAATGACTCCACTAGAACAGAAAATCAATCAATATGGCATCCAATAACTAGCTTGTGTGAAATATGAAGTTAATTGACTTACCATTTTCATGATTTTTAAAGCTAGATTTATGAAAATAATGTTTTTGTATACCTAAGGAAGATACAAGATCTTATAAAACAAATTTAAAATTCAACCACACTGTCACTTTAATGTAAGTGAACCACTTTCCCTTCTTAAAAGTGAAAATAACAAAGTTGTTATGTCGAATTATGACTACATATCCGAAAATATTTTAAAATTTTAACATCTATAAATTACACAATAAAAGCATTGATGGATTTCACTCCCAAATTAATTGATAAAAACTAATTGACTTTAACATTCTCTGAATAAGTGGATTTTCAAAAATTAATTCAATACATGATGCCTAATTTGATATTATGCATGTGCTTATCAAATAGACAACTACTAGTCATGGGAGTCAAATTATTTTTTATTGACAGATTATATGGATATTTATTATAATCTGTTAAAAAGATGGTCTTTAATAAAAATAAAAGGTTTATTATTCTAAATTTTTAATAGAAATTTTTTTTTGTTTTTTTTTATCAAAAAAATAAATAGAACAAGTGTAATTCATCACAGATGAAAATCTGAAAAAAAAAAGAAAAAAAACATTAGTTATTTAATACACACATTGTAAAATATTCATTAAATAAAATACATTTAAAATCATCTTGTGTCTTTGCTCTAACTGTGCAAAATTTTATCAAGATATTTTGGAATCTAACAAACAAACATAAAATCTATACCTATCCATCATTTCAAATACCATTATATTGTGTAATCAATATTACATTTAAATATCAACATTTCCAATTATACCAAATAATGCATATAACATTTAAATAATTAAAAATACATATATGTATGCTGAACATAAATGTAATATTTCATGTCCATTCAAATACCTCTATATCAACTATAATATGTATTTCTTTGTCTGATTGTTCATAATTGGATTCTTCTGTATCACAAAGTAGGGGTAATGTATGTAAGCTACAAATATTCTAATATAGGACATGTATCTTTTCAAAATATTTTATATTCTTCTTCCTGTGATTCTTTACTAGCATGCATTGGGCAAACCAACCTGGATTATTCATGGTCTTTGAAAGTCAATTCTCTAGAAAACAGTTTATCTTCAATAGGTGTCTTATTCATCATTTCCAAAATAGAGGACTGAAATACCATCTAAAAATAAAAAAATAATCTAAGTGTCTCCAATAGGATGCCTCCACAGCCTTATTCCATCAAATAGTTGCTTCTTACCATTTTCTATCTTCCCATTTCAGCTAAGACATGCTACATATGCGTATTTCGCATAAACCAGACATTTGCTAAAATACAAACTAAATGGTTAAATTGCATTTTCAAGCTGCCCATTTAAGCTAAAACATGCTACATATCTGCTTTGAGCTAAAACTAGACATTTGCGTAAAGAGACAATGACATGGTTAAATTGCATTTGCTATCTTCCCATTTCAGCTAAGACATGCTACATATGCGTATTTCGTATAAACCAGACCTTTGCTAAAATACAAACTAAATGGTTAAATTGCATTTTCAAGCTGCCCATTTAAGCTAAAACATGCTACATATCTGCTTTGAGCTAAAACTAGACATTTGCGTAAAGAGACAATGACATGGTTAAATTGCATTTGCTATCTTCCCATTTCAACTAAGACATGCTACATATGCGTATTTCGCATAAACCAGACCTTTGATAAAATACAAACTAAATGGTTAAATTGCATTCTCTATCTGCCCATTTAAGGTAAGACATGCTACATATCTGTTTTGAGCTAAAACTAGACATTTGCAGAAATAGACAATGACATGGTTAAATTGCATCCTATAGCTACACATGACACTAACAGTTTAAGACTACAGTGGCAATTGTCTAACTAATTTACCATGTTGTTCACAAATACTCACCAACGAGATACCCAGGTGGAAATTGTCTTTCCTCAAATGGCCGCCACAGGGACGACAGAGAGAGGATGTGGGCATCATGACAAGCCCCGCTGAAATTCGCACACACCTGCGTAATCCTCATACGTGCGTCACAAACATACTGCACGTTGAGGCTATGAAAATGTTTGCGATTTCAGAAGGGCAAGTCATCAGCTGGAGCACGCAGCGCAATGTGGGTACAATCAATCACTCCCAAGACATTGGGCAATTCAGCAATAGCAAAGAATTCCCTCTTCAGGCGCCTCCAATCACCATCATTCTGAGGGAATCCTATGTAACGCTTACTGATACGTACTATGGCATCCAGAAAGTTATCAAACACCCCAGAGAATGTACCTTGAGACAGGCCATGCATGTACATCTCTCCTGATTGAAAACTCCCGGAGGCCAGGACGTATAGACAACTTAGCATCTTAGTGATGCCAGGGACAGCAGTCCTTATTCGTATACGTGGCTCCAGATGAGGTCTAAGAACATCGTAAAGGCCAATGAGCTGTTCGCGATTGAGCCTATACTTGTCATAAACCTTGAAGTCGCTCATATTTTCCAAGGTGGGTCTTACCCTGTATACACGAGGACCTCAAACCAGACAAGCCCTTTGTCTCACTCGGAGCCGCCAAGGCTGCCTGACTCTATCAACCGCTACTCGGGCAACAGCACCACCAGCAGCGTCTACCAGATCATCGTCATCTATATTTGCCAAGTTTAGCAATACGAAGCCAAACAGCAGAGCAAACACAGCGCAAGGAGTAACAAGCTATGCAAAAACACAGAAGCGAATTGATACAATATCGATCACCATGGACACTTTGGCCATGTTGTTTGGGGGATTTATAGTGCAATTAGTCCAATGGTAGTGAGTTTGTAATTATTGCTAATTGTATACACTTGTTTGTATGTGAGCGGCGCGAATGCTTTCAAAGTGGGCATTTTTTTAGGTGTTTGGTGAAATGTTGTTTTCCCCCAATGAATCTCAATGTGAAAGTGTAAAATATCACACATACAGTGCATGTTCGTAATGTTTGATCATATGCGTAATAAATATTTATTAAACGCGATCTTATAGTAAAAAGCACACATCCACGCTAACATGAATGAAAGTGCATACTTGTGTATAATGTGCATAGAATGTGATCGATCAATGTTGCTGCAATATTGTTTGTAAACGATAAAGTAACAGCTGCCATGTATATATAAGTGATTGGCGAGATGTCAATATTGTACGCGTCCCTTTAAAATTGGCATAATAATTCAGAACTTCCGGCTGCCATCTGAAGTATTGTATATATAAGTGATTTGCAAGATGTAAATATTGTACGCGTCCCTTTAAAATCGGCATAATAATTCAGAACTTCCGGCTGCCATCTGTAGTATTGTATATATAAGTGATTGGCGAGATGTCAATATTGTACGCGTCCCATTAAAATCTCAATAATACTGAAGAACTTCCGGCTGTCATCTGTAGTATTGTATATATAAGTGATTGGCGAGCTGACAATATTTAGTACGCATCCCTTTAAAATCGCCACAATAATGATGTTCCAAACTCTTGTTTACGTATATGTTGTATTGTAGTATTGAGTTCTAAAGTTCTGAAAGGGGCGGTATAGTCGTAAAGCTGTAATGTGTATGGTTGAAGCTTCTAATGACGTCATCATATTATTAACCTGCCTGTGTAGTTATGAAATCCTCATTGTGTTGTTGTATTTGACTACATTGTTATTGTGTGCTGATTAAAATATAAATGTGTGCTTTGTGGTTGCGTGATGCGTGTTATGTACATAGACGTATATATTGTGATTGTGTCCCACATATGCTAACTTCTCTAAAGCGGTCTCGCATTGTTGTTCCTTCCCATAAAGTGACAGATGTAATCTGTTCTAATGATATTCTTATTGTACGTAATTCCTAATGGTATATTGTGATCGAATCATAATGTTAAAGGTACAGTAAAATCCCTATTTTATGTTTCGTGATTCATAGAGAGAATGTAATGGGTTTTTCACCCATCATTTGAATGCACATGGATGAGTGAATGATAAAAGTAAAGTATGTGCATCCATGACTGATCATGTGTTAAGCCTATGTAGATATGCTGTTGCTGAAGCATATGAGTTGAATAAATGAAATGCAATAATAAAGGTAAACGAGAGGTGTTTCCCATTGTCTACTGTTTGTGAATCCTGAAATGTTGGATTTAATATTATCTCACAGCGCTCATAATGTTCCCAAAAAGCTTTAAGATAATGGGGTGCCTAGCTGCCCCTAAAGATAGTAGATATAGTAGTTGAATATCAAAAAGCGCCTAACTAGAGGCTATGGGAAGTGGGTCTAGGCAGTGGCAGGTAGGCCTAGCTGTCTATAAATAATTATGCATATATGTGTTAACAGTTCAAAATTGTTATATTAAATAAATTTGTTAGTTATACAAATTTATTAGACATGTAAAATTTAAAATTAAACAATATAATGGTAAAACATGGATCCATGTATCAAAAAAGAACAGTAAAAATACAGTTAAAATCAATAACAATCGATAATCATAATGAAATCACAATATATTAATTAAATTCCAGGTATTGTGTATGCAATATCACCAACCGGTTAGGGTAGTTGAATTAATTAATTAAAAAGTTCTTAGTCCCTTATTTAGTGTATCATCTTCTTAGAAAAAGTGTGAAAAAAATGATGACAAAATGTGATAAATAAAAATATATCTAGATAAAAAAGTTGTGATAAAAATTGTTAAAAAAATAATGATAAAAAATCAAAAAGATCCAATTTAAAAGTCCAAAGTCAAAAATGTGTCTCTGTGCTTTAAATCCATCTTTAAATTTAAAGCACAGAGACACATTTTTGACTTTGGACTTTTAAATTGGATATTTTTGATTTTTTTATCATTATTTTTTTAACAATTTTTATCACAACTTTTTTTATCTAGATATATTTTTATTTATCACATTTTTTCATCATTTTTTTCACACTTTTTCTAAGAAGATGATACACTAAATAAGGGACTAAGAACTTTTTAATTAATTAATTCAACTACCCTAACCGGTTGGTGATATTGCATACTCAATACCTGGAATTTAATTAATATATTGTGATTTCATTATGATTATCGATTGTTATTGATTTTAACTGTATTTTTACTGTTCTTTTTTGATACATGGATCCATGTTTTACCATTATATTGTTTAATTTTATATTTTACATGTCTAATAAATTTGTATAACTAACAAATTTATTTAATATAACAATTTTGAACTGTTAACACATATATGCATAATTATTTATAGACAGCTGCAAAAAAGGATAAAAATGAGATGCTTGTAAGAATTATTCTTAATATGGTTTATTTCGCCTTCGTTAGACAAAACCCTAACTATAGACAAATATTTAATCTGGGTTATCTAACAGATTAAATTAATACTCATATTTATCAAATATTAGTTGACATAAACTATTTATTAATCACAGAAAGATCAATACATACCCCGAGATCTGAAGGCTGAAGATAACAATAGCCTCGTACAAATGCAAAGCTTATATACACATTTTAAACCAATGAAATCAAAGAATACCATAAATGAAAAGGCTATCTTTGTATATTTTAACTTCCTTAAAAGACTTTATAATTTTGGCTGACATATAGAAAATACTATTTTAACTTGTTTATGCGCAGTGTATTAGAGTGTTAATAATACTTTGTTTAGCTAGCAGTATAGGTGTTTTGATTGACAACAGCAACTGAATGTAAATGTCACAGTTTTAAATACATTGTCTTTAAAACACTATTTAACCCATTACTAACTAAACTGACTAATCCTATCTAAGTTAATTTAATTTATAACTCTTCCATATTCTATATCTTAATTTATATCTAAATGTTTTATCTATGAATAACATATTTAATGTGTAATTCTTCTTTGAAATTGTATATTTTTCTAATCATGATTTTATAATTTATTTTAATCATGATTTTATAACTCCACAAGGCCTACCTGCCACTGCCTAGACCCACTTCCCATAGCCTCTAGTTAGGTGCTTTTTGATATTCAACTACTATAATCCTGAAATGTTCCTATTATTTTTGTGTCCGTTTAAATGTGATGTAATTGTTGAAAATGTTTGTTACTAGTGATGTTGATTTGTAGTTGATGTATTGTAAAAGTATCATACAATTTAATGTTGTTGTGAATTTCCCATAAGTAAACTCCATAAGTCCACCATAGGGAAATAACCATTTCTTGATCTATTTGTCATAGCTGGGTCTAACGCAGAAAAACATGAGTTATTTTCTGAATTCTAGCGCTGGTATTTAGAGTTTTTTTGTCTACGCTTTTTGCGTGCATTAGGGAAATTTGTCTGTCGCGTGCACAAGCACATCTTCCCCATAGAAGTCAATGGAGGAGAAAAATTTGTGTGTAAATAAAATCCAAGACTGGTTTTGAGCGTAAAGTGAGTGACGTCATGGTCTTGTGTGAAAAAGTAGCTAAATCGTGTTCATTTTGTAATAAATAACGTCTTTGTGTATGTAATGTGGTGTATATTGTTTGCATGCATCGATGAGTGTATGTTTGTGATAATATTATTATTTAGATGTAGCTATATGAGTGTCTTTTCCCGTCTGTCAATGTAAGTCAATGGCAAAATGGATTTGTGTTGTTTTTTTTTCTAACACCCGAGATCTTGCAACTTTGATCCTTTCTGATTAGATGAAAAAAAACATATGAAAAATAAATATAGTGTAGTGTTTGTATGAGTGTAAGTGTACTTTGTGTAATATTTGTTTTGTGATTCGTGGATGTTTATTTTGTCGGTAGATGTTAACTCCTGGGTCTGAGCTGTCGTTAGAGATTTCAGCGTTCGGAAAATTTTGAGTGTCGGTAAGTAAACTCTAAATACCAGCAGGCGGTAAAAAGCAGGGTTAGAAGCCCTATACGCTGGTTTTGACAGCTAACGCAGAACTCTAAATCTAGGCGATAGTAAATACTCACAGAAGTATTGCACTATATGTGAGTGCAAACAAAGCAAGCTGGGTCTCCAGCTGACTGTGCAAGGAAAACTCCTACAAGGGTGTGAACACAACAGTATTGATAGATGATTGGGATCTTTGTAAATAAAAAACAAACAAAGAAACAGCCCAATGGTGCAGATAAACGTCTTAATACCAAAAGAATGTAAGGTATAAACGTGGTACTCACATGTGGGAAAGCACTGTCAGGTAGTGCTGTAAAGGCAGGATAGGTATTGTAGTCACCAGCTTACTAGACTTGTTTGGTCTCCCAGGATGGTATGGTGTGGTTCCTAAGTTCCAATGTTTCCAATAGCAATGTAGAAACCAAAGTAGTACAAGGCAGATACTACCAGAATTCATTTAATATTAAAATACAAAGTATAACAATAAAAACAGATTATAACTTTCAACTTATAATATCAGAGCAACTTATCATTATTTATATGTATAGATATATATTTTATCACAACTTATCATTATTTATATGTATAGATATATATTTTATCGCAACTTATCGTTATGTATATGTATAGATATATATTTTATCGCAACTTATCGTTATTTATATGTATAGATATATAGTTTAGCGAAAAAATCAGATATATTTAGAAATATGTCTTTATGAATAAACAGAACATATTCTGCTATGTGAAGACAATTGGAATGTGAAATAACATAATTTACCTGATAAATTATTTTCTTTCCTGGCATGGAGAGTCCACAAATCCATTCAATTACTAGTGGGAATTCAACTCCTGGCCACCAGATGGAGGAATGACTGTTCAGACAAGCCTGGAAACTTGAGGAGGGTCTATTGATTTTCAAGGAGTGACTTTTATGGCAGACTATGTCCTTCTCTTTCTTCAAAATGTCAAGGTCTAAGTTCTGTAAGTTTCTATTCTTTAATTGATTCTGTAGCAGATATTTTGTCAAATCCCAGTCCATACTTACGTGTTCTTAAAGGGACACTGAACAGAATTTTTTTCTTTCGTGATTGAGATAGAGCATGCGATTTTAAGCAACTTCTAATTTACTCCTATTATCATTTTTTCTTCGTTCTCTTGCTATCTTTATTTGAAAAAGAAGGCATCTAAGCTATTTTTTTGGTTCAGACCCTGGATAGCCCTTGTTTATTGGTGGGTGAATTTATCCACCAATCAGCAAGAACAACCCAGGTTGTTCACAAAAAATGGGCCGGCATCTAAACTTCATTCTTGCTTTTCAGATAAAGATACCTAGAGAATGAAGAAAAATTGATAATAGAAGTAAATTAGAAAGTTGCTTAAAATTGCAAGCTCTATCTGAATCACAAAAGAAACATTTTTGGTTCAGTGTCCCTTTAGGTTTCGTCTATACAGGCTATTATTATATATTTTATTAACGCTTATTTATAAAGCACCCACATATATTACGCTTTGCTGGAAGCCCAGTAGCTTCTGTGACTGTTTCTTTAACTTTTGACCCAGGTTGGACTTTTTCATGCCAAAACTGGAATACGATATTATTGAAGCTTGTTCAGCCACCATGATGTTGTGTAATCCATAGCTTCAGTTCCAAAATCTCATTATTGAATAGATTTCTAAACACATTTCTTGATGTCCTGTTTGTTAAAAACCTGTATATCTATTAAAATTTAAAAAGTAACATCCCATTCAAATGCTTCTTTGGATAAGCCTAAACGCTATCCTTTAAACTTGTTCTTTATCTGTTTCTGAGGCCAGTGCCATAAAAGAATTCATTTGAACAAAGAAAAAAAAATTGAAAGTGCTTTTTCCAGCCTTCTCTTTTATTTATGGCACTTAATTCTTTCTTTATGCAGAAAAGGGATGGTGGTCTTTGACCATGTACTGATCACCAGGGTTTTAATCCTTTACTGCTTATTAAGGGCCAGATTATGAGTGAAGTGCAAATGAATGCTCCCGCTTGAGCGTTAATTGCGATAGAAGTAAGGTAAGCCCGTTGAGCGCAAACCTTTGTGATATATACCATATAATTTGTAATATAGCCCTAACTGTTTAATACATTTTGTTGGATCATATATTTTAATTAGCATATACTCTAACAACTAATGGGCAATGTTTTATTAACACCAGATAATGCCATTATTAATATTGTTACGCCTTTTAGGTTGTACTATGCCTTTGTTGTCTTAGAGGCATTTATTTTAAACATTTTCAGACACATGAGTCTCTGAGTAAGTCTTACAATATCTGAGTGACCTGTATACCAAAATCAGTAAATGTGAATTTGAAAAATACAAGATCTCCTTCCTGGGTTATGTTATTTCTTTCCTGGGTTTGGAAATGGATACCTCCAAGCAATGATCCCTTTAATTATTTTGAGCATTGTGTGCAAAAAAATGGCCTGTGCAATTTGTGGGCAAGTCAACAAACTACAGGGTAGATTTATTATGCTGCGGTTTCAGCAGTTTCTGCGTGAGCCTTCAGGCTCGCCGGAAACAAAAGTTAAGAAGCAGCAGACGTAAGACCACTGCTCCTTAACACATCCGCCACATCTGAGGTAATAGACAGCAATCACCCTGATTGGATACGGATCGGATGATTGACACCCCATGTGCTGACAGTGTATAGCATGTTTGCCACAGAGAATCATGTCCGTCCGACATTTCATAAACCTACCCCTATGTGCGCACTTTACTCAAATGTATTGAAACTAAATATTGTAAAAGTAATTACATACATACACAAACTCATACATAGATATTCACACACTCACCCTCACACTCTCTCACACACACTCTCCCTCATACTCTCTCACAAACATACCCTCACAAACACACAATCTCTCTCATATATTCTCCTCCATACTCTCTCATAAACATGCCCTCACAGACACACATTCTCTCTCTAATACTCTCCCCATACTCTCTCATAAACATGCCCTCACAAACACACACTCTCCCTAAAATACTCTCCCCCATACTCTTTCACAAACACATATTCTCTCTCTAATACTCTCCCCCATACTCTCTCATAAACATGCCCTCACAAACACACACTCTCCCTCAAATACTCTCCCCCATACTCTCTCATAAAGATGCCCTCACAAACACACATTCTCTCTCTAATACTCTCCCCCATACTCTCTCATAAACATGCCCTCACAAACACACACTCTCCCTCAAATACTCTCCCCCACACTTTCTCACAAACACACATTCTTCCTTACATTCTCAAACACACACACTCTTCCTTACACATATACATTCTCCCACACACTTTCCCTCACATTTTCACAACTCCACTCACACACACATTCCCTCATACTCTCCCACACCCTTAAACACAAACACACTCGCACATACCCTCCCTCACACACACACACACACACTCTCTAAAACTCTCTCACATACATACTCTCTCCCTCACACTCACTTTCTGTTACACTCTAAAACACACAAAAACACTCCCTCACATACAGGCACCCTACCTCACACACACAGACAGACACTCTCCCTCACACACACAGACACACACACACACACACACACTCTCCTTCACAACCTCACATAGACACTCCCCCTGACACATACATGCATAGACTCTCTCTATCTCTCTCTCTAGCACTTTCCATCACACAAACAGAAAAGAATAATACAGCGCTAAAATCCAAAGGTTTATCTAAGCCACTCTCCTGCCACCTCCCCTAGATGGCAAAATTATAAAACTCAACAAAAAACGTAAATGAGAGGGCGCTAAAAGCTAAGAGAAACCAACACACTTAATCAGCATTAATTAGGCATCCATAATAAAGAAAACAATACACCAAGTAATTTAAAAAGTTTTACTATCAAAAATAAATTGCACAATATGCGGGACGTCTCCCTGCAGAGGATAAATATTACAAATAAAATAAATCAAAAGAAAAGTACTATATGGAATACCACCCTAAAAATTAAAAATGTAAAAAATGAAAAAATATCAAAAATCAAAAAACAAAAAACAAAAATCTAAAAAACAATATTGCTGGCTAAGAGAATGTCCAATCTGAGGAAACGTCAGATGTTCCTCTTTGTTGCTGTGGGATCCAGTGTGTATCAGGGTTGGAAAACAAATGTTGCTGATTAGAAAGTGTCAATATAGTAGTTACTCCTTATGTTTGTATCAACTCTTCAAGTGTTAACACATATAGCAATTGTTTCCCATAATCTTATGTGTAGGCCAAAATACTGCTTCAGTATATGCAGAATGTGCAGTAGGTGGGACTTTGTTTATGAAGAAAGGTATATTTGGATCACTACAGATAAATGAATATTGACTCTGTGAGCCTTGTTCGATAGTCACTGATTATTAGTATTTGTATACACTTCTCACCTTAACAGCCTGCTGTATGACATTTTACTTAGCAAAAATTACTTATACTTTTTACCGGAACTTTTCCTCGCCAAGGGCGATGACACTCTTAAGCGGCTGTGTGCCAGATGATCGCTTGTGACAGGCAGCTTGGGGTAATACCGGAATCTTTTCCTCGCCAAGTTCGATGACAATCTTGAACGGCTGTATATCAGATGACCACACTTGACAGGCAGCTGGGGTAATGCCGGAATCTTTTCTTCTCCGAAACCGTTACCTCTCCAGTCAGCGTCTTTACAGATTTTCACCTCCGTTGGTTGTATGCAGCTGTAGCAAAAGGGTAATCAGCTGAGCTGATATTGTGAAGCAACCTCCGCTCTTAGCGTATTCCACGCGCGGGTAATCTACTAGGTACCTAGTTGTAAGTTCTTGACAGGGTCAGCAACTCTCTTTCTCTACGCGTTTCACCCGTGTAGATGGGCTTTCTCAAGATGACAGTTGCTCCCGGAACTCATGTTTAAAAATCCGCTGCTGTGTTTCAATTGGATGATCATTTTCCTCAATTAGATCTTAAGGTGAGTTGCTTGTTAAGGTGGTATGTAGAGATCCAGAGCAAAACTTTTTTGCTGCAACATTTGAATATTAGTCATTTAAAGGAGTTTCTATAAGTTTTTACTGGCCCCAGGAAATTTCGATTATTTGACATGGGTTATATCCGTACATTAAAGTTTTTCTTCAAAATACTATTTGAAGTATAAAGTGCTAAATGCATTAACAGAAAAACCATTATTAGGGTGGTATATTCCATTAGGTGGTATTCCAAAGTTTAAAAATTACTCTAAATTTACTCTATAGTTTAAACAATTTACTCTAAATAAAAGGAGTTAGTAATCAGATTGTACTCTGTATTCTTTACTGGCTTCTAAATGTGATATCTTTTATGGACTTTATTTATTAGAATTTGTTCTCCTGAAGGTACATTTTAAGATGTATAGCAGTACTGTTAAATGGTCCATGCCTGGCTTTGTCATAGAATTGTGTTATTGTTTTTTTCGGTAGTACATATTATTAGAAATCTGGGAAAGTTATTTGTATATAAAAAACAGAAGATGTGAATTGGTCACTTTGGGCTTATACTTTACATATAGTCTATAATTTGGGGGGTCTCTCTTGCTTTTAGACTCCTAGAAATGGTGATAGGTCCATTTCTGAATTCAGACCTCTTGGATGGAGGGTGTCAAATTGATATATGAGCTCAGATTCCTTCTTTAATAACTTTTTTTCAAAATTGCCCCCTCTCCAGTCTCCTCTCACTATATGTATACCCCAAAATTTAAAGTGTTGCAGACTATTATTGTGGGTTTCCCTAAAATGCTTATAGAGATGGGTATCCAGATTACCCTTTTCGATGTTGCAGAGATGCTCTCTAATCCTATCTCGTAGCATTCTAGTGGTTTCACCAATATAAAATAAATTACAAGAGCATTTAATAAGGTATATCACCCCTTTTTGTGAGCATCTAATAATGTCTTTAATGTTGTAATCTTCTCCTGTTCTTGTTATATGAACCTTGCTACTTTTATTGCTGTATCTGCAAGCCCTACATAGATGACAGGGGAAGAACCCTTTTAAATTGTGGCCTTGTAAATCTCGATCAATTAAGCTAGTGCCCTCTTTCTTTAGTTCACTTGGTGCCAAAATTTGTTTTAAGTTTTTTGCTTTCCTAAATATAATTTTTGGTTTATAAGCTACCATATCTCCTATTAGAGGATCTTTTTTGACTATGTGCCAATGTCTATTGATTGCTTTCCTTATTGCTTGATGGTTTTCACTATAGTCAGTAATGAATGCTACATTGTATTCATTATTATCAGTTTGGACATTGGACATATTTTTATCTTTATATTGTAGAAGAGTGCTTCTGTCTGTTGTTGCTGCTCTATTAATGGCTCCTTCCAGTTCTTGCTCTGAATAGCCCCTATCATGGAATCTTTGTTGCAAGATGTTAGTCTGTGTCTGGAAATCAATTTGTCTAGAGCAATTTTTCTTAATTCTAAGAAATTGTCCTGTTGGTATATTTTCTTTCCATCTTTTATGATGGCAACTTTTCTTATGCACGTAATTATTGCAATCAACTTTTTTTAAAAATGTTCTTGTTGCAATATTGCCATCATCTATAAATAGTTCTAGATCTAAAAACGAGATAGAGGTCCTGCTATACTCATAGGTAAAGTGTAGACCTCTATCATTAATATTCATTGCTTGAAAGAAGAGTTTTAAATTATCCTCGGATCCTCGCCATATAATTAGAATGTCATCTATGTACCGTTTGAAGAGCACGAGGTCCGCGCCAAATTCATGTGTGTTGAGAAAATGGTCTTCCCAATCACCCATGAAGATATTAGCATAACTTGGCGCGAACCTCGTGCCCATCGCGGTACCTTCGAGCTGGAGATAGTATTTCCCATTAAATTCGAAGTAGTTATTCTCCAAAATAAATTTTATCCCTTTCAGGATAAATTGACTTAGCTGTGTGCTGACATTGGCATCTTTACTGAGAATGTTTTCCACAGCTTGTATGCCTTTATTGTGGTCTATGACTGTATACAATGAGGTAACATCGCTTGTGGCGAGAATAAAGTTATCCTCCCATCTAATATTTTCCACCAATTGGAGCACCTGTGTAGAGTCCCTCAAATAAGTATTTAGGTTTTTAACATATTTCTGAAGATAAACATCAACATATTTGGATAGATTTGAACTAATGGAGCCAATGCCGGAGATGATAGGTCTCCCAGGGGGATTTGTAAGACTTTTGTGTACCTTTGGTAGAAAATAAAAGATGGGAGTTCTTGGAAATTCAGGATATAGGAATTTAAACTCGTTGTCATTAAGAATCCCACCTTCCCTTCCTTCTTTCAAAATATCCAAAAGATTATTAGTAATTCGTTTAATCGGATTAAGATCTAATATCTTATAGGTTTTGGAGTCACTGAGTATCCTATTTGCCTCTGATATATAATTAACTTTATTCATAATTACCACCCCCCCCTCTCCACCCTTATCCGCCGGTTTTATAACTACTTCCTTATTTGATTGTAATTTCTCAATGATATCTCTATCTTTTCTTGTTAAGTTAAAATTTGGTTTCACTTTCTTAGGATTAAAGTCCTTTAGGTCTTTAAGGACCATTTTTTCGAAAGTCTCTAAATTGGAGCCTTTAGCATGAGTGGGATAGAATTTTGATAATGGTTTCAATTTGGTGTGTGTAGTGTCTTCCACCTTATCTATAATAGTCTGAGGAAATCTGGAAGGATTGATCTGCCTCTCAATAGGATTCTTCAAGAAAAAACGTTTTAAAGTTAGTTTTCTAACAAATTGTTTTACATGTATATGGGTATTGAACTTATTCATTGTGGCAGTGGGGGCAAAGGACATGACCAAAGAGAGCACTCTTTTTTTCATCTTCATCTAGTTCTTTATCACTTAAGTTAAAGATCCCTGTGTTTTCTGTCTTTACTTCACTCTTTTTGCCTCTCCTTCTACTCTTTCCTCCCCTTTGTCCTCTAGTTGTCTTTTCCTGTGATTTAATGGTGTGTAAAATCTCTCTCTCTTTTCTACAGCTACCAGATTTTTTGAAGTGCCCTCCCTTAGAGGGCTGTTGTCTAAAAAATCTTTTTCAGTGAGATTTATTTGGTGATCTACATTATCTTGTACTTCGCTGAGTGGTAGATATCTGTTTTTAATTTTAATGTGCCAATCTTCAGGGTTTCTTCTTTGTGATCTATCATTCTGGTGATACTCATTAGAATTATAACCATCATAGGAGTGTCTTGGAGGTCTATTATATGACCATTGGTTGTGATAGCCATTAGGATTTCTATTTTCATATTGATGGAATCTATTTCTATTTGTATAATTATCTCTGTTGTTTTGAAATGATCTAAAATCTACATCGTTGTCTGTGTTATGTTGTTGTATTCTATAATAATTTTGATAGTTACGTCTATTGTATTGATTATATGGTTGGAATTGACGTTTATTTCCATAATTGGATTGATAGCTCCAATTTGAATTATTGTGACTATGTTCATAAAAATCTGTGTCAGGAGGGTCTCTTCTGTATTGAACATCTCTAAAATTCCTTTCTCTGTAATTGTCATTATTCCTATCTTTAAATGTTCCTTGTGGTCTAAATCCTCTGTCTCTTTGTTTCCTGTTTGGGTTGGTTTGATCCCAATCATCCTGTTTGGGTGTATCCATATTTTCATTTATAACCTTTTGATCCTTATTCTGTTCCACTAGATCATTCCTATCCCTCTCTAACTTCCTCCATTTTACATCTAAAAGTCCATGTTTTAATTCTGTTAATTTCTTAACTAAGTTATTTTGTCTTTCTTTAAAATTAGGATGTTCTTTCCTTGTTTCTAATTGATTTTTAAAATCTATAATTTGGGTGTTGATTTCACCTAGGGTTTCTTTTCTAGATTTCTTTAAAATCCCTATCAAATTATGTGATGCTTCTTTTAAAACTAAATCCCATTCATTCTGGTGGATCTTACTTAAAGTGAAAGTGCAAGCTTTTTTAAATTTAAGACCTCTAGGTATTAAATCCAGATCAGTGTATTTATCTAAAAATACCAACTCCATTTTCTGTTTAATTTCCTTCACCATTAGTTTATCTAATTCATTCACTAACTGGTTAAAGTCCAAAGTGTTACTATGTGTTTGTTCATCTGTGATATTCGTGTTAGTGAGTTCATTCAAAAGATTATCCCTAAAAGAAAAAAGTTCAGGTTCCATAGTGTGTATCAAAATTTAAAGATAATACAAAAATTTTATGTGTATCAAAAAATTAAAGTGCAATATAAACTTCTAGTGATTGTGCTAAGACTTAGTCGATAAAACTAGTTTAAAAACGTGTAAAAATTGTGACAAAACGATTATAAATGTGTGATTAAAGCTGCTAGTATAACATGGAGAAATAACAGGAACAGAAAAGAATAATACAGCGCTAAAATCCAAAGGTTTATCTAAGCCACTCTCCTGCCACCTCCCCTAGATGGCAAAATTATAAAACTCAACAAAAAACGTAAATGAGAGGGCGCTAAAAGCTAAGAGAAACCAACACACTTAATCAGCATTAATTAGGCATCCATAATAAAGAAAACAATACACCAAGTAATTTAAAAAGTTTTACTATCAAAAATAAATTGCACAATATGCGGGACGTCTCCCTGCAGAGGATAAATATTACAAATAAAATAAATCAAAAGAAAAGTACTATATGGAATACCACCCTAAAAATTAAAAATGTAAAAAATGAAAAAATATCAAAAATCAAAAAACAAAAAACAAAAATCTAAAAAACAATATTGCTGGCTAAGAGAATGTCCAATCTGAGGAAACGTCAGATGTTCCTCTTTGTTGCTGTGGGATCCAGTGTGTATCAGGGTTGGAAAACAAATGTTGCTGATTAGAAAGTGTCAATATAGTAGTTACTCCTTATGTTTGTATCAACTCTTCAAGTGTTAACACATATAGCAATTGTTTCCCATAATCTTATGTGTAGGCCAAAATACTGCTTCAGTATATGCAGAATGTGCAGTAGGTGGGACTTTGTTTATGAAGAAAGGTATATTTGGATCACTACAGATAAATGAATATTGACTCTGTGAGCCTTGTTCGATAGTCACTGATTATTAGTATTTGTATACACTTCTCACCTTAACAGCCTGCTGTATGACATTTTACTTAGCAAAAATTACTTATACTTTTTACCGGAACTTTTCCTCGCCAAGGGCGATGACACTCTTAAGCGGCTGTGTGCCAGATGATCGCTTGTGACAGGCAGCTTGGGGTAATACCGGAATCTTTTCCTCGCCAAGTTCGATGACAATCTTGAACGGCTGTATATCAGATGACCACACTTGACAGGCAGCTGGGGTAATGCCGGAATCTTTTCTTCTCCGAAACCGTTACCTCTCCAGTCAGCGTCTTTACAGATTTTCACCTCCGTTGGTTGTATGCAGCTGTAGCAAAAGGGTAATCAGCTGAGCTGATATTGTGAAGCAACCTCCGCTCTTAGCGTATTCCACGCGTGGGTAATCTACTAGGTACCTAGTTGTAAGTTCTTGACAGGGTCAGCAACTCTCTTTCTCTACGCGTTTCACCCGTGTAGATGGGCTTTCTCAAGATGACAGTTGCTCCCGGAACTCATGTTTAAAAATCCGCTGCTGTGTTTCAATTGGATGATCATTTTCCTCAATTAGATCTTAAGGTGAGTTGCTTGTTAAGGTGGTATGTAGAGATCCAGAGCAAAACTTTTTTGCTGCAACATTTGAATATTAGTCATTTTTACTGGCCCCAGGAAATTTCGATTATTTGACATGGGTTATATCCGTACATTAAAGTTTTTCTTCAAAATACTATTTGAAGTATAAAGTGCTAAATGCATTAACAGAAAAACCATTATTAGGGTGGTATATTCCATTAGGTGGTATTCCAAAGTTTAAAAATTACTCTAAATTTACTCTATAGTTTAAACAATTTACTCTAAATAAAAGGAGTTAGTAATCAGATTGTACTCTGTATTCTTTACTGGCTTCTAAATGTGATATCTTTTATGGACTTTATTTATTAGAATTTGTTCTCCTGAAGGTACATTTTAAGATGTATAGCAGTACTGTTAAATGGTCCATGCCTGGCTTTGTCATAGAATTGTGTTATTGTTTTTTTCGGTAGTACATATTATTAGAAATCTGGGAAAGTTATTTGTATATAAAAAACAGAAGATGTGAATTGGTCACTTTGGGCTTATACTTTACATATAGTCTATAATTTGGGGGGTCTCTCTTGCTTTTAGACTCCTAGAAATGGTGATAGGTCCATTTCTGAATTCAGACCTCTTGGATGGAGGGTGTCAAATTGATATATGAGCTCAGATTCCTTCTTTAATAACTTTTTTTCAAAATTGCCCCCTCTCCAGTCTCCTCTCACTATATGTATACCCCAAAATTTAAAGTGTTGCAGACTATTATTGTGGGTTTCCCTAAAATGCTTATAGAGATGGGTATCCAGATTACCCTTTTCGATGTTGCAGAGATGCTCTCTAATCCTATCTCGTATTCTAATTAATGCTGATTAAGTGTGTTGGTTTCTCTTAGCTTTTAGCGCCCTCTCATTTACGTTTTTTGTTGAGTTTTATAATTTTGCCATCTAGGGGAGGTGGCAGGAGAGTGGCTTAGATAAACCTTTGGATTTTAGCGCTGTATTATTCTTTTCTGTTCCTGTTATTTCTCCATGTTATACTAGCAGCTTTAATCACACATTTATAATCGTTTTGTCACAATTTTTACACGTTTTTAAACTAGTTTTATCGACTAAGTCTTAGCACAATCACTAGAAGTTTATATTGCACTTTAATTTTTTGATACACATAAAATTTTTGTATTATCTTTAAATTTTGATACACACTATGGAACCTGAACTTTTTTCTTTTAGGGATAATCTTTTGAATGAACTCACTAACACGAATATCACAGATGAACAAACACATAGTAACACTTTGGACTTTAACCAGTTAGTGAATGAATTAGATAAACTAATGGTGAAGGAAATTAAACAGAAAATGGAGTTGGTATTTTTAGATAAATACACTGATCTGGATTTAATACCTAGAGGTCTTAAATTTAAAAAAGCTTGCACTTTCACTTTAAGTAAGATCCACCAGAATGAATGGGATTTAGTTTTAAAAGAAGCATCACATAATTTGATAGGGATTTTAAAGAAATCTAGAAAAGAAACCCTAGGTGAAATCAACACCCAAATTATAGATTTTAAAAATCAATTAGAAACAAGGAAAGAACATCCTAATTTTAAAGAAAGACAAAATAACTTAGTTAAGAAATTAACAGAATTAAAACATGGACTTTTAGATGTAAAATGGAGGAAGTTAGAGAGGGATAGGAATGATCTAGTGGAACAGAATAAGGATCAAAAGGTTATAAATGAAAATATGGATACACCCAAACAGGATGATTGGGATCAAACCAACCCAAACAGGAAACAAAGAGACAGAGGATTTAGACCACAAGGAACATTTAAAGATAGGAATAATGACAATTACAGAGAAAGGAATTTTAGAGATGTTCAATACAGAAGAGACCCTCCTGACACAGATTTTTATGAACATAGTCACAATAATTCAAATTGGAGCTATCAATCCAATTATGGAAATAAACGTCAATTCCAACCATATAATCAATACAATAGACGTAACTATCAAAATTATTATAGAATACAACAACATAACACAGACAACGATGTAGATTTTAGATCATTTCAAAACAACAGAGATAGTTATACAAATAGAAATAGATTCCATCAATATGAAAATAGAAATCCTAATGGCTATCACAACCAATGGTCATATAATAGACCTCCAAGACACTCCTATGATGGTTATAATTCTAATGAGTATCACCAGAATGATAGATCACAAAGAAGAAACCCTGAAGATTGGCACATTAAAATTAAAAACAGATATCTACCACTCAGCGAAGTACAAGATAATGTAGATCACCAAATAAATCTCACTGAAAAAGATTTTTTAGACAACAGCCCTCTAAGGGAGGGCACTTCAAAAAATCTGGTAGCTGTAGAAAAGAGAGAGAGATTTTACACACCATTAAATCACAGGAAAAGACAACTAGAGGACAAAGGGGAGGAAAGAGTAGAAGGAGAGGCAAAAAGAGTGAAGTAAAGACAGAAAACACAGGGATCTTTAACTTAAGTGATAAAGAACTAGATGAAGATGAAAAAAGAGTGCTCTCTTTGGGCATGTCCTTTGCCCCCACTGCCACAATGAATAAGTTCAATACCCATATACATGTAAAACAATTTGTTAGAAAACTAACTTTAAAACGTTTTTTCTTGAAGAATCCTATTGAGAGGCAGATCAATCCTTCCAGATTTCCTCAGACTATTATAGATAAGGTGGAAGACACTACACACACCAAATTGAAACCATTATCAAAATTCTATCCCACTCATGCTAAAGGCTCCAATTTAGAGACTTTCGAAAAAATGGTCCTTAAAGACCTAAAGGACTTTAATCCTAAGAAAGTGAAACCAAATTTTAACTTAACAAGAAAAGATAGAGATATCATTGAGAAATTACAATCAAATAAGGAAGTAGTTATAAAACCGGCTGATAAGGGTGGGGGGGGGGGTTGTAATTATGAATAAAGTTAATTATATATCAGAGGCAAATAGGATACTCAGTGACTCCAAAACCTATAAGATATTAGATCTTAATCCGATTAAACGAATTACTAATAATCTTTTGGATATTTTGAAAGAAGGAAGGGAAGGTGGGATTCTTAATGACAACGAGTTTAAATTCCTATATCCTGAATTTCCAAGAACTCCCATCTTTTATTTTCTACCAAAGGTACACAAAAGTCTTACAAATCCCCCTGGGAGACCTATCATCTCCGGCATTGGCTCCATTAGTTCAAATCTATCCAAATATGTTGATGTTTATCTTCAGAAATATGTTAAAAACCTAAATACTTATTTGAGGGACTCTACACAGGTGCTCCAATTGGTGGAAAATATTAGATGGGAGGATAACTTTATTCTCGCCACAAGCGATGTTACCTCATTGTATACAGTCATAGACCACAATAAAGGCATACAAGCTGTGGAAAACATTCTCAGTAAAGATGCCAATGTCAGCACACAGCTAAGTCAATTTATCCTGAAAGGGATAAAATTTATTTTGGAGAATAACTACTTCGAATTTAATGGGAAATACTATCTCCAGCTCGAAGGTACCGCGATGGGCACGAGGTTCGCGCCAAGTTATGCTAATATCTTCATGGGTGATTGGGAAGACCATTTTCTCAACACACATGAATTTGGCGCGGACCTCGTGCTCTTCAAACGGTACATATATGACATTCTAATTATATGGCGAGGATCCGAGGATAATTTAAAACTCTTCTTTCAAGCAATGAATATTAATGATAGAGGTCTACACTTTACCTATGAGTATAGCAGGACCTCTATCTCGTTTTTAGATCTAGAACTATTTATAGATGATGGCAATATTGCAACAAGAACATTTTTTAAAAAAGTTGATTGCAATAATTACGTGCATAAGAAAAGTTGCCATCATAAAAGATGGAAAGAAAATATACCAACAGGACAATTTCTTAGAATTAAGAAAAATTGCTCTAGACAAATTGATTTCCAGACACAGACTAACATCTTGCAACAAAGATTCCATGATAGGGGCTATTCAGAGCAAGAACTGGAAGGAGCCATTAATAGAGCAGCAACAACAGACAGAAGCACTCTTCTACAATATAAAGATAAAAATATGTCCAATGTCCAAACTGATAATAATGAATACAATGTAGCATTCATTACTGACTATAGTGAAAACCATCAAGCAATAAGGAAAGCAATCAATAGACATTGGCACATAGTCAAAAAAGATCCTCTAATAGGAGATATGGTAGCTTATAAACCAAAAATTATATTTAGGAAAGCAAAAAACTTAAAACAAATTTTGGCACCAAGTGAACTAAAGAAAGAGGGCACTAGCTTAATTGATCGAGATTTACAAGGCCACAATTTAAAAGGGTTCTTCCCCTGTCATCTATGTAGGGCTTGCAGATACAGCAATAAAAGTAGCAAGGTTCATATAACAAGAACAGGAGAAGATTACAACATTAAAGACATTATTAGATGCTCACAAAAAGGGGTGATATACCTTATTAAATGCTCTTGTAATCTATTTTATATTGGTGAAACCACTAGAATGCTACGAGATAGGATTAGAGAGCATCTCTGCAACATCGAAAAGGGTAATCTGGATACCCATCTCTATAAGCATTTTAGGGAAACCCACAATAATAGTCTGCAACACTTTAAATTTTGGGGTATACATATAGTGAGAGGAGACTGGAGAGGGGGCAATTTTGAAAAAAAGTTATTAAAGAAGGAATCTGAGCTCATATATCAATTTGACACCCTCCATCCAAGAGGTCTGAATTCAGAAATGGACCTATCACCATTTCTAGGAGTCTAAAAGCAAGAGAGACCCCCCAAATTATAGACTATATGTAAAGTATAAGCCCAAAGTGACCAATTCACATCTTCTGTTTTTTATATACAAATAACTTTCCCAGATTTCTAATAATATGTACTACCGAAAAAAACAATAACACAATTCTATGACAAAGCCAGGCATGGACCATTTAACAGTACTGCTATACATCTTAAAATGTACCTTCAGGAGAACAAATTCTAATAAATAAAGTCCATAAAAGATATCACATTTAGAAGCCAGTAAAGAATACAGAGTACAATCTGATTACTAACTCCTTTTATTTAGAGTAAATTGTTTAAACTATAGAGTAAATTTAGAGTAATTTTTAAACTTTGGAATACCACCTAATGGAATATACCACCCTAATAATGGTTTTTCTGTTAATGCATTTAGCACTTTATACTTCAAATAGTATTTTGAAGAAAAACTTTAATGTACGGATATAACCCATGTCAAATAATTGAAATTTCCTGGGGCCAGTAAAAACTTATAGAAACTCCTTTAAATGACTAATATTCAAATGTTGCAGCAAAAAAGTTTTGCTCTGGATCTCTACATACCACCTTAACAAGCAACTCACCTTAAGATCTAATTGAGGAAAATGATCATCCAATTGAAACACAGCAGCGGATTTTTAAACATGAGTTCCGGGAGCAACTGTCATCTTGAGAAAGCCCATCTACACGGGTGAAACGCGTAGAGAAAGAGAGTTGCTGACCCTGTCAAGAACTTACAACTAGGTACCTAGTAGATTACCCGCGCGTGGAATACGCTAAGAGCGGAGGTTGCTTCACAATATCAGCTCAGCTGATTACCCTTTTGCTACAGCTGCATACAACCAACGGAGGTGAAAATCTGTAAAGACGCTGACTGGAGAGGTAACGGTTTCGGAGAAGAAAAGATTCCGGCATTACCCCAGCTGCCTGTCAAGTGTGGTCATCTGATATACAGCCGTTCAAGATTGTCATCGAACTTGGCGAGGAAAAGATTCCGGTATTACCCCAAGCTGCCTGTCACAAGCGATCATCTGGCACACAGCCGCTTAAGAGTGTCATCGCGCTTGGCGAGGAAAAGTTCCGGTAAAAAGTATAAGTAATTTTTGCTAAGTAAAATGTCATACAGCAGGCTGTTAAGGTGAGAAGTGTATACAAATACTAATAATCAGTGACTATCGAACAAGGCTCACAGAGTCAATATTCATTTATCTGTAGTGATCCAAATATACCTTTCTTCATAAACAAAGTCCCACCTACTGCACATTCTGCATATACTGAAGCAGTATTTTGGCCTACACATAAGATTATGGGAAACAATTGCTATATGTGTTAACACTTGAAGAGTTGATACAAACATAAGGAGTAACTACTATATTGACACTTTCTAATCAGCAACATTTGTTTTCCAACCCTGATACACACTGGATCCCACAGCAACAAAGAGGAACATCTGACGTTTCCTCAGATTGGACATTCTCTTAGCCAGCAATATTGTTTTTTAGATTTTTGTTTTTTGATTTTTGATATTTTTTCATTTTTTACATTTTTAATTTTTAGGGTGGTATTCCATATAGTACTTTTCTTTTGATTTATTTTATTTGTAATATTTATCCTCTGCAGGGAGACGTCCCGCATATTGTGCAATTTATTTTTGATAGTAAAACTTTTTAAATTACTTGGTGTATTGTTTTCTTTATTATGGATGCCTAATTAATGCTGATTAAGTGTGTTGGTTTCTCTTAGCTTTTAGCGCCCTCTCATTTACGTTTTTTGTTGACTTTCCATCACACAGACACACTCCCTCACACACTCACACAGACACTCTCCCTCACAGACACTCTCCCTCACAGACACTCTCCCTCACACACTCACTCAGAAACTCTCCCTCACACAGACACTCTCCCTCACACACTCACACACACACTCTCCCTCACAGACACTCTCCCTCACACACTCATACAGAAACTCTCCCTCACACAGACACTCTCCCTCACACACTCACACAGACACTCTCCCTCGCAGACACTGTCCCTCACACACTCACACAGAAACTCTCCCTCACACAGACACTCTCCCTCACACACTCACACAGACACTCTCCCTCACACAGATACAATCTTTCCCACCCATCAAGCATTTATTTTATTTACACTACAGAATCTAACATGGTGGGGCCTTGTACAAAAAAGCAAAGCATTAATACATAGGAGTGACTTATGCAGTACAGACACAAGATACCAGGCTAAAAACAATTAAAAGGAAAAACATACTAAATTAAATTAAACTAAAAAAACTCAGTAAGCAAGTGTAATATACAATACAGACACCAGCACACAACAAAATCTAAATCCTTAAGGTAAGCATTTGCATACAAACTGGTAAAAATAATAATTGATGTTCAAACTTTCAAACTCTCAGTAAAACAAGAAATATTTTATAAAATAGCAAGTGGGTGTTCACAGTCAGTTGGTAGCATTTTTATAGTGTTAAGGCAGCTGACCTTACAGAGGAGACTCTCCTTCTTTGTTTCGCAGACTAAGATGCAGATTACGGCAATGAAGACATTATTTATTTTTTCTGCCTCCAGTCCTAACTTCCCGCTCAAACTAGCTGTGCTAAGCATCACTGCTACCTCCTCAAAGTGTAATATGCAGTGAGTGCTACCTTCCCCAAGCCACTCTAAAACTGCAGTTACATTAACATCCACAACCTTCTTAAAACCTGTCCCCTCAATCGGTTAATGAACAAGACAATTACCATGATAAAAAGCGCTACTAAAATACAGCAGCAAGGGAGTTAAACTCATATACACCCGGAGATTAAAAGTTATTAACAATAGGTAATTAGGGGCATATTTATCAAGCTCCGTATGTCCGCTGCTCCATAACCTGTCCGTCTGCTCTGAGGCGGTGGACAGAAATCAACCCGATCGAATACGATTGGGTTGATTGAAACCCGCTAGCAGTATGCTGTCGGCATTTATTGATGTGCAGCGCACATGATCCGCTATATCGGATCATGTCCACTCGCACCATAGTAAATAGGCCCCCTAGAATCAATATATATTAAAGGGACAGTATACACTCATTTTCATATAACTGCATGCAATAGACACTACTATAAAGAATAAGATGCACAGATACTGATATAAAAATCCAGTATAAAACTGTTTAAAAACTTACGTAGAATCTCTCAGTTTAGCTCTGTTGTAAAGGTAGCGGGAAAGTCCACTGCAACTGGCAAATAAGTCACTCCCCATCCCCCTTCTTTTGCATATGAAAAGACCCTTTACACAAACAGGAGCAAGCTGGAGTAGGTAGCTGATGGTATTCTCATAAAACTTTGGGGCTTGGTTAGGAGTCTGAAAACCAGAGCAATGTTATTTAAAAATAAGCAAAACTATACATTTAAAAAACAAAAAAACAAAAACAACTTTATAGGCTATATAAATAGATCATCTACATAACATTTATGCAAAAAAATAATGAGTGTATAATGTCCCTTTAATATCTATATATGAACACACATGAGTGTATATAAACAACAGAAATAAGATGTGACCAGTGAAAGATATACCTTAAAAGGTACTGGTTAAAAAGTTAAGTGCATAGAATCATCATTGTAGTCAATCTAGTGTACTATCACCACTTGTAAAGTTACTGTTACTGCAGGGATGGGCAAATGTTTTGCAACATTCGAAAAATGAAACAAATTTTAACATATTCATTCATTTGTTTCAAATTTCCAATGTTTGTACAACATTCTAACATTTGTTTAATGTAAAAGTATTTCTAATGCTTTCTTTAATGTAATATTTAATTTAAATTCTTCTAATAATTTGATTCGAAATATGCAATATTCAAATAAGAAATATGCAATATACAGGGAGTGCAGAATTATTAGGCAAGTTGTATTTTTGAGGATTAATTTTATTATTGAAGAACAACCATGTTCTCAATGAACCCAAAAAACTCATTAATATCAAAGCTGAATATTTTTGGAAGTAGTTTTTAGTTTGTTTTTAGTTTTAGCTATTTTAGGGGGATATCTGTGTGTGCAGGTGACTATTACTGTGCATAATTATTAGGCAACTTAACAAAAAACAAATATATACCCATTTCAATTATTTATTTTTACCAGTGAAACCAATATAACATCTCAACATTCACAAATATACATTTCTGACATTCAAAAACAAAACAAAAACAAATCAGTGACCAATATAGCCACCTTTCTTTGCAAGGACACTCAAAAGCCTGCCATCCATGGATTCTGTAAGTGTTTTGATCTGTTCACCATCAACATTGTGTGCAGCAGCAACCACAGCCTCCCAGACACTGTTCAGAGAGGTGTACTGTCTTCCCTCCTTGTAAATCTCACATTTGATGATGGACCACAGGTTCTCAATGGGGTTCAGATCAGGTGAACAAGGAGGCCATGTCATTAGATTTTCTTCTTTTATACCCTTTCTTGCCAGCCATGCTGTGGAGTACTTGGACGCGTGTGATGGTGCATTGTCCTGCATGAAAATCATGTTTTTCTTGAAGGATGCAGACTTCTTCCTGTACCACTGCTTGAAGAAGGTGTCTTCCAGAAACTGGCAGTAGGACTGGGAGTTGAGCTTGACTCCATCCTCAACCCGAAAAGGCCCCACAAGCTCATCTTTGATAATACCAGCCCAAACCAGTACTCCACCTCCACCTTGCTGGTGTCTGAGTCGGACTGGAGCTCTCTGCCCTTTACCAATCCAGCCACGGGCCCATCCATCTGGCCCATCAAGACTCACTCTCATTTCATCAGTCCATAAAACCTTAGAAAAATCAGTCTTGAGATATTTCTTGGCCCAGTCTTGACGTTTCAGCTTGTGTGTCTTGTTCAGTGGTGGTCGTCTTTCAGCCTTCCACACGCTTCTTGCGACCCTGTTGACTATTTTGAATGAAACGCTTGATTGTTCGATGATCACGCTTCAGAAGCTTTGCAATTTTTAAGAGTGCTGCATCCCTCTGCAAGATATCTCACTATTTTTTACTTTTCTGAGCCTGTCAAGTCCTTCTTTTGACCCATTTTGCCAAAGGAAAGGAAGTTGCCTAATAATTATGCACACCTAATATAGGTTGTTGATGTCATTAGACCACACCCCTTCTCATTACAGAGATGCACATCACCTAATATGCTTAATTGGTAGTAGGCTTTCGAGCCTATACAGCTTGGAGTAAGACAACATGCATAAAGAGGATGATGTGGTCAAAATACTCATTTGCCTAATAATTCTGCACTCCCTGTATTTAAATTCTACAAATTTAAATCAATATATTTGTAATAGTATTTCTATAATCTATATGCTCTCTTTAAATGTAATATTCAATTTATGCAATTTTCGAAATAGAAACATTCAAATTGATATATTTGTATCATGTATCAATTTACTAAATTCCCTACCAGATGAACTATTGAACTTCTGAATAGGATTTGTTATATGAAATGTAAATTAGATATTTTGAATGTGGATATTCAAACTAATAATCAATCTAATTATGAACATTCAAAAACAAAAGTAACATTTGAAAAACAGAAATAACATTTGATTACCGAATTTTAATGGATTTTCACTCTTATCAACATTCAATTGTCCAAAACGAATGTCCACAGGACTTTTCATTCTACCAAAAGAAGTACACTTTCAGCACATTCGCCCATCACTATGTTACTGTTGCGATTGATCTATCTCTGCACACACCTTGGATCCTGTATACTGGAGTGAGTCCGCTGGTGGGCTCAGATATACCAGCCTGCACAACTTGCACTGCATTATATATCGTATGTGAGTATTTAATCTTAGTGGGGGTATATATTTTTTTGGAAGCACTGTTCCTTTATTAGTGACCATCTGCACTATTGGAGTGTCTTTCCCTCCCCCCATTTTCTTTACTAAACCCTACAGAGCCGAGGATTCTTTGGATCCCGTGTGAGCTAGCTGGTGGGCTCCGATCTATCCAGCCTGTTGGATTAGCACTGTATTATAGTGCGTTCTCTTTGTGAGTACCTGCTTTTAGAGAGGGTGTTTTTGGGAATATTAAATCTTTTTGTTGTAACCTGCTGCACCATTGGAGCGCCTTCTTCTTTTTGTTTTTATATTTACTTTTGCATATACCTCTTCCGTGTGAGAAAATGGGCAGAAAGTACCTGTATTGCCGTGTTCTAATGCGGTTATCCAGGCAAGCTGAGGATCTCTGCAAGTGTGTGTTTAAAACACAGAAGCGGTTAAACCGATGAAGTCATCTCTTCGGCATATCCACCACCGTCACAGAGGGGTTTTCCACGTAGCCTCTCCAGCCATCTTTTATACCCCTCAGCCACGCTATGTACCCATGCTAATCCCAGCTGCGCTTCTGCAGCAAACCTGCCAAAATTAAATGAAATAAAAATGTATTTAAACAAAAAAAATGCTCACCTTAAACTGCTAAAGCAGGACCTCCAAAATGATATAGAAAATTAAACAAAAAAATAAAAAGCTTACCAACACGTTTATATTTATATACTTTTACCTCTGTGATTACCTTGTATCTAAGCCTCTGCAGACTGCCCCCTTATCTCAGTGCTTTTGACAGACATGCAGTTTAGCCAATCAGTGCAGACTCCTCACAATGTTATCTATATGACACACATGAACTAATACTGTCTAACTGTGAAACATTTTCAAAATGCTCTAAGCTAGGAGGTGGTTTTTCAATGGTTTAGAAATCAGTTTGAGCCTACCTAGGTTTAGCTTTTCAAAAATACCACCAAGGGAACAAAGCAAATTTGATGATAAAAGTAAATTTGAAAGTTGTTAACAATTGCATGCCCTATCTGAATCATGAAAGTTTAATTTTGACTAGAATGTCCCTTTAAATTGATGTGCACAGTTGTGCACAGTGATCCTGTGTGCACACACACGTGCACACCTTAGAGGGAACAGTGCCTCCAAGGCTGCTCCATACTCTTGGACTTCTAACATAGTAACATAGTAGATAAGGTTGAAAAAAGACTGAAGTCCATCGAGTTCAACCTATACAAATCTAAAATACTTACAAAAAGCTCCAGTTAAGCTTAAATAACCCCATTAAAATGTGACCCATTTAATACTAGCAATCATATCCATGAATTTTGTTTATATACAGAAAATTATCCAGACTATTTTTAAATGTATCTATGGTATTGGCATTCACTACCTCCTTTGGTAATGAGTTCCACAATTTTATTGCTCTTACAGTGAAAAAACGTTTCCGTTGCAGGAGATTAAATCTCCTTTCCTCCAACCTTAAATTATGACCTCTTGTCAGAACCAATTTTCTTGGAATAAAAAGAGCTTCTGCCATCTCTGTATATGGGCCTTGAATATATTTATATAAAGTAATCATGTCACCTCTCAAGCGCCTTTTTTCTAAAGAGAACAGACCCAGTTTGGCTAGCCTCTCTTCATAGGTTAATTTCTCCAATCCCCTTATTAGCTTTGTGGCCCTTCTCTGAACTTTTTCTAGTTCTGCAATATCTTTTTTAGCAATCGGTCCCCAGAACTGCACTCCAAACTCAAGGTGAGGTCTTACCAGGGCTTTATATAATGACAGAATTATGCTTTCCTCCCTTGAATCAATGCCTCTTTTAATACATGCTAGTATCTTATTAGCCTTTGAAGCCGCTGCTCTGCATTGTGCACTCATCTTTAGCTTGTTATCTATTACTACTCCCAAATCCCTTTCCTCCTGTGTTTGGCTAAGTCTTGTCCCATTTAAAAAATACATAGCCTGCTTATTTTTACTTCCAAAATGTAGAACCTTACATTTTTCCGTATTAAATCTCATTTTCCATTTACTTGCCCATAGTTCTAATTTTAGCAAATCCCTTTGCAAAGAGAGTTCATCCTGCTCTGACCTAATGACCTTACTTAACTTAGTATCATCTGCAAAAATAGAGATGTCGCTATTTAATCCTTGCTCCAAGTCATTTATAAAAATATTAAAAAG
The DNA here is from genome assembly GCF_027579735.1 of Bombina bombina. Lineage (NCBI taxonomy): Eukaryota > Metazoa > Chordata > Amphibia > Anura > Bombinatoridae > Bombina > Bombina bombina. The sequence continues at coordinate 521,558,833 of NC_069504.1, forward strand.
AACAGGGCCCAGTACTGATCCCTGGGGGACGCCACTGATTACCTTCTACTGCCACTAAATATTTTAAGAGACCCAAAAATAAGTTTATTATTGCTTTTGATCCATGTGGATCCATCTAAGCCTTTCATTATCAAAGTTTATGCCTCTAACATTGGTGCTACATTCTTGAGAATAAAGGACTTGTAAGGGTTGCATGCGCTTTCTTTTCAGAACAATTTTATGCTACCAATAACCATGAGCTGCTACCAAGTAAGCAATGTATTATTATTATCATTTATTTCTATAGCGCCACACAATTCTGTAGTGCTAGGTACAGAGATAGGGGCATACAATTATATATTTTTGTGATAAGATACAAAAACATAATAGACTAACACATCTAGTACATGAGGAAGAGGGCCCTGCTCCGAAGAGCTTACAGTCTTCAGGTTGAGGGTGCAGAGACATAAGGTTTTGGGTAGCTTGTTAGATAGATTGTAGTTACAGCAGTGACTTAAGGCAGTTCAAAATTTATTTTAGGTAGATGTTAGCATCTCTGAATTGGTGAGTTTTCAAAGAACGTCTGAATCTATACAAGGTTGGAGACAGTCTGATAGAGCAGGGTAGAGAGTTCCAGAGAACAGGAGCAGTGTGTGAGAAGTCTTGGAGGGGAGAAAGAGACATAGGTCAAAAGTTGATCAAAGAGGATGGGTCAGGGAGTATTTGGAGATGGGAGAGGAAATATATTCGGGAGTACAACTCTTGAATGCTTTTTAGGTTAGGGTTAATACTTTGAATTGTATTCTAGAGTGTATGGGGAGCCAGTGTAAAGACTGTCAGACCGGAGAAGCTGAGTCTAGCTGAAACATTCATAATAGATAGACAGCAGTGTTTGGAAAGGCAATTTAGAAGTAGACTGCAGTACTCATGAAAATGAGTATGAAAAATGAGGGAATAAATTAGTATTTTTTTATTTCCTTGAGTAAAGAAAGTTTGGATTCTGGAAATGTTGCATAGGTGTGCATGGCAGAATTTGGTGAGGGCTTGTATATGTGGAGTGTGTCAGTATATTTATAAGAATTTTCAGTAGTGCTCTCCTCCTTATCCCGCCCCCCCCCCTTGCCTCCCTTTTCCCCCCCTCTCCATGATTTATTTGCTTGATATTGACAGTAAAATTACTAGATAAAATAGAGGAGAGAAGATGAGTTTTAATCAGAGTAAAAATGTGAACTTCCTGTCATGGAATGTTGGTGGAGTATCGTCTCCAAGGAAGCGTAAACTTATAATTAAATGCTTAGCCAAACAAAAACCGTATGTGGTATTTTTGCAAGAATTACATCTTTCTGAAGTAGAATTGCCCAAACTCAAGATAAGATGGGTGGGAGATTTAATAGCCACACCGGTTAGAAATAGAAAGGCTGGAGTAGCAATCTTATTTCATAAAGATCTAGATGTTAAAATTATTAATACAGTACTGGACATGGAAGCTAGATACATTATTGCTCAGGTTTTAATTAATGGTGTTCGCCTTGTATGATGCAATCTCTATGGTCCTAATGTACATAGCCCATTATTTTGGGAAAAATTAAAAGCAAAATTATATCCCTATAAGGGACAGAATCTTATAATTGGAGGTGATTTTAACATGTCCCCTTTCCCGGAGTTGGATAGATTATCAAAGAAAAGGCTGTACGATTACAGGGAGTGCAGAATTATTAGGCAAGTTGTATTTTTGAGGATTAATTTTATTATTGAACAACAACCATGTTCTCAATGAACCCAAAAAACTCATTAATATCAAAGCTGAATATTTTTGGAAGTAGTTTTTAGTTTGTTTTTAGTTTTAGCTATTTTAGGGGGATATCTGTGTGTGCAGGTGACTATTATTGTGCATAATTATTAGGCAACTTAACAAAAAACAAATATATACCCATTTCAATTATTTATTTTTACCAGTGAAATCAATATAACATCTCAACATTCACAAATATACATTTCTGACATTCAAAAACAAAGCAAAAAACAAATCAGTGACCAATATAGCCACCTTTCTTTGCAAGGACACTCAAAAGCCTGCCATCCATGGATTCTGTCAGTGTTTTGATCTGTTCACCATCAACATTGCGTGCAGCAGCAACCAAAGCCTCCCAGACACTGTTCAGAGAGGTGTACTGTTTTCCCTCCTTGTAAATCTCACATTTGATGATGGACCACAGGTTCTCAATGGGGTTCAGATCAGGTGAACAAGGAGGCCATGTCATTTTCTTCTTTTATACCCTTTCTTGCCAGCCACGCTGTGGAGTACTTGGACGCGTGTGATGGAGCATTGTCCTGCATGAAAATCATGTTTTTCTTGAAGGATGCAGACTTCTTCCTGTACCACTGCTTGAAGAAGGTGTCTTCCAGAAACTGGCAGTAGGACTGGGAGTTGAGCTTGACTCCATCCTCAACCCGAAAAGGCCCCACAAGCTCATCTTTGATGATACCAGCCCAAACCAGTACTCCACCTTCACCTTGCTGGTGTCTGAGTCGGACTGGAGCTCTCTGCCCTTTACCAATCCAGCCACGGGCCCATCCATCTTGCCCATCAAGACTCACTCTCATTTCATCAGTCCATAAAACCTTAGAAAAATCAGTCTTGAGATATTTCTTGGCCCAGTCTTGACGTTTCAGCTTGTGTGTCTTGTTCAGTGGTGGTCGTCTTTCAGCCTTTCTTACCTTGGCCATGTCTCGGAGTATTGCACACCTTGTGCTTTTGGGCACTCCAGTGATGTTGCAGCTCTGAAATATGGCCAAACTGGTGGCAAGTGGCATCTTGGCAGCTGCACGCTTGACTTTTCTCAGTTTATGGGCAGTTATTTTGCGCCTTGGTTTTTCCACACGCTTCTTGCGACCCTGTTGACTATTTTGAATGAAACGCTTGATTGTTCGATGATCACGCTTCAGACGCTTTGCAATTTTAAGAGTGCTGCATCCCTCTGCAAGATATCTCACTATTTTTGACTTTTCTGAGCCTGTCAAGTCCTTCTTTTGACCCATTTTGCCAAAGGAAAGGAAGTTGCCTAATAATTATGCACACCTGATATAGGGTGTTGATGTCATTAGACCACACCCCTTCTCATTACAGAGATGCACATCACCTAATATGCTTAATTGGTAGTAGGCTTTCGAGCCTATACAGCTTGGAGTAAGACAACATGCATAAAGAGGATGATGTGGTCAAAATACTCATTTGCCTAATAATTCTGCACTCCCTGTATAATAGAATTGCAAAAACTTTTAAATCTTTTCTCTCTAAACTTAAGATGTTTGATATTTGGAGGATTAATAATCCAGATGCTAAGGTCTACTCATGCGAATCAAAGTCTCATAAAACGTTTTCTCTGATTGACTTTTTATTGGTTTCAGAATCACTTTCTATTATGAATATAATTCCGCGGATAAATGATATAGAAATATCTGATCATGCAATTATTTCTTTAGCATTTCTGGCCCTGACAAGAATAAAAAATGGCTCCCAAAACTTTGTCTTTCCACGTTTCTGGGTGAATAATCATAGATTTAGTCTCTGGCTGAAGCAGAAATGGAAAGATTTTGTCTCCTTTAATATTGCTAGTTTCAATAAAATTGAGACTTTTTGGGAGACCTCTAAAGCTGTGCTAATAGGGGAAATCAAGGCGTACTTATACGCCTGGAACAAAAAAAATAGGGCAAGTGAAATCCAAACTGCTAATAGGATAAGGAATGCTTATAGAAAATTTTGTATTGAGAGATCCAAAGAAAATTGGGAAATATATTGTTCGGCCAGAAAAGATCGTGATATTATGCTAAAGCAAAAATCTTATCGGGAGGAGGTAAAACTTAATATCCAATTTAAAGGTTCATTTGGCTGTTCAGCTAAGCATCTAGCTAGGTTAGTTAAGAATAGAAATAGCTGGAATTTTATACCCGCAATCAAAACAGAAGTAAAGAGATATTTAGATACGGAAAACATAAGTCAAGCTTTTCATGCATTTTATAAGAAAATTTATGATAAGGTTGATATCAATATGGATAATCTAGAAAAATTCTGGACAAAGATAAAATAATTATCTCAAAATCTTAAATTCGCCGATATCACTCGAAGAAATTCTGAAAGCAATAGAAAAAATGAAAAAGAACAAAGCTGCGGGTCCGGATTTTTTACCTGCAGAATATTATAAAATTTTAGCAGATGAAATAAAAACTTCATTGGAAAAATTATATAATGATTATTTTTGTTCTAATAATCCTATGTCTAAATATTTTGCGGCGGCTAATATTTCTTTAATTTTGAAGAAAAATAAAGATGCGGAAAATCCGGCCTCTTATAGACCGATTTCGGTACTTAATAGTGATTATAAGATTTTAATTTCTATCATTGCGACCAGACTAGCTAAGGGGCTAGAACATATTATACATCCCGATCAGACGGGATTTATGACTGCCAGAAATTCACTAAAAAATATTTGTAAGGTTACATTACTATTAGATTATTTCTGGAATCTGGAAAAGAGTAAATTAAGTAAGAGGTCTACCGATCCTGCTCTGCTTACGCTTGACGCAGAAAAAACGTTTGATTCGATTATCTGGTGTTATCTATTTCAGGCTATGGAAAAATTTGGCTTAAAGGATCAATTTATGCTCTTTGTCTATATAACTCCCCGATATCTTATTTAATAATTAATGGTATTCAGTCACCAAAACTAACTCTTGAAAGGGTACCAGGCAGGGATGCCCACTATCCCCTCTCCTATTTAATATGGCACTCAAACCGCTTGCAATTTGGTTGAGGGATAATCTATCGGGGGTTTCTTTTGGTTCTCATACAATGAAAGTATTATTGTATGCAGATGATCTGCTATTAGTCTGCGAGAATACACCACAGACTATTCCATTAATCCAATATATGTTAGCTGAATTTAGTTCTATCTCAGGCTATAAAATAAATTTTGAAAAAAGTGAACTTATGTGGGTAAATAAATTAAGGGCAAGTTGTCAATCTCTCATCCTTTTAAAATAGTAGAATCCTTTAGATATTTAGGCATTATGTTGCATAAAAATCCACAAAAATTGTATAATTTAAATTTCCGTCCAATTCTAGAGAAGGCAAAGAAAGATCTTGAGCTTTGGGCCTCTTTTCCTCCATCTATCTCTGCTCAAATCAATTTAATCAAATCAGTTGTTTTACCACGTATTCTATATCCATTACATAATTTACCTCTGTTGCTTACTAATAGAGATATACAGGGCTTTCAAAGATCTGTATCCAGGTTTATATGGGGAGGGAAAAAACCTTGTATCTCTTTAAATAAATTAATGCAGAAGCGTAATGCGGCAGGCTTAGCACTTCCCAATCTCCGATTCTATAATCTGGCTACTTTAGCTAAAATAGCGCTAGATTGGATTACGGACTCTAATAATTTTGCAACTATTGATTTAGAAAGTTTTCTTATACAACCTTTTGCTTTAAAAACTATGTTACATTGCACCTTAAAGTTACTTACATCTAAGGTTAGATCAATGATTACAATTAAAAATATTGTTATAGGGGGGGCGGAGCCGACCAGCAAGCCGAATGGTCGCACAACACTCGAGCTCCGGCTAATGCTCTCTATAATGGGCACTCTATAACGAATTACTGACTATCACTGGGTCACTAATCACAAATACAGACTAACTGAGGCTGAATGTGAACTTTTTATTAAGAGCCGGTGTTTTCACGGAGCTCTGCGGTGGAAGATACAGTGTGAGGCCTACTGACAGTCCCTGAGGACGGAAGGGTACAGAAGAGAGATCCGGCATAGTGTGGCGAGATCCGGGATGAATCAGGCTACAACTAGATATGAGGAGACCGGAATGATCGCTACCCACAAACACATAGACTGGCAGCCATAAACAGTTATTAGAACGATGTGGGTTCACGGAGGTGGCGCGCCCTGGGCCTGTTAGCCGAAGTGACGCAGGTGGATATTCAGAACCGGGCGTTCAGCATTCCTGAGGAGGTGAGCTAAAACCTTACAGTATAGCCCTATCACCGTGACAAACTCGGTTACCACATCATATACCAGCTCACGGGTACCAGCTGCCCTATAACCCGGTCTCCTATAAACACAATTCATATGATCCGGGACTCGCTACCATTAGCCTTCATTATCAAATAAGAGGTCCGCGGGCCTCATAAGCCTGTTCTTTTTTCTATCTTCGATGCAGAGATATGCAACACTGCTTGAATAGGCTGCACTACCGCAATGCTTGATATAAACCTCCCATAAATAAAGTACAAAGGGAGAGCCTGGACATTAATAACTAAGAGAAACCACACACTAACACAGAAGGACACTAGGCCTCACAGGCTTGTTAATAGTTTGTGGCGTACAGACATCCAGAGTGTTTGCAAAACTTTTTAGTTAATGCTGCATTGGCACAGTTCCTGATAGAAACCTTCTGAAACAAAACGGAAAAGAGAACACCTAAACATTTATAATCAAGAGAGGTGAAAATATATAAGACACTCTAACAAAATGACCTCTAAAAGTAAAAACAAGACTGACAAGACACTGAAGGGGAATATAACTGCAGGAGGCAAACTGAACTCTTATTTCAAAAGTCAAGACACGTGTGCCATAGGTGACATGAGACTACAGGCTCCTGATTCACCAGAATCCATTTCCCAGACAGCCACCGCAGTAATAGATGACACAACCCCTATCACACGTGCTGATCTCCAAACCCTGTCTACCAAAGCGGATCTATCAGCTATTGTTCTGCAAGTCAGTAAAGCCATAAAAGACGGCCTAGCAGAAGTGAAGAAGGACATCAATGAACTAGGGGATAGGGTTCTGGAACTAGAGGAGCAAGTAGAAGAAGTTAATAAAGCTGCAGATAACACCACCCAAGCCTTCCAGTATCAGCATGAGGCTATAGAACGTTTACAGATCCAAATGGAAGACCTTGACAACAGGGGACAGAGACAGAACCTCAGGATAAGAGGTATCCCCGAAAAGATACTCCCACAACAGCTTTCCTCTTACCTCCAGAACCTCTTCAAATTTCTGCTCGACCCGGAGAAGGAAGCCATCCCTCTAGACAGAGCCCACAGGGCCCTGAGACCAAAACCTTCTGACAACTTGCCCCCTAGAGACGTCATTCTATGCTGCCACAGATTCGCAGACAAGGAAAAACTCCTGCAAGCGGCCAGGAGGAAGTCACCAATTTACTTTGGAGAAGATGCCCTACAAGTCTACTCTGACCTTAGCCCAATCACTTTGGCTAAGCGCAAGGAAGCCAGGTACTTAACCCTGCACCTGCAGGATCTAGGCATTGCTTACAGATGGGGATTCCCTTTCGCTGTCAAGGTGCTGAAGGATTAAAAAACCTATGTATATCGTTGCCCAGAGGATCTAGAGTTATTCTGCAAACAGCTAGACATCTCGCTCCCATCTCTGCCTAAGATTTCAGAAGCTGCAAAAAGCGACTCCCAGAGGAGATCATCTTCACCTAAACCACAAAGAAGGAGCTGGTCTACTAGACCAACCAAGAGAAGGAACACCACAATGACTGACCCTCTTATCCACTCTAAAGATCCACCATGAGAAGATGTCTGATGATGGAGGTTTTTCTTTTTACTCATCTCATCCTCTCTCCCCTTTCCCTCTTTCTCACCTCCTTTATCCATAGATAATTACATAGTTTGGATACGGGACTTATTATTATGTCTTTACAGCCTTTTTGCTACGGACCCAGTTGATTGAAACAGACTTCATTTAATAACATGATTACACTAGCTCATTTATGCCCATTAGTGAGTTGAAGGCTAAGTCACCAGCCTTAGTTTCCCCCCCGCTCACCCATAATCTGTTTATTCTGTTAAATAAATAGTGATGGAAATGTTTTTATTGTGTTTTACTTGTTCTATTTACATGTCTATTTTTGTTTGTTTGTTATACTGACCGATTGTATTGCTATGCTTACTCCTCCTAGATTTCCGCTTCCAGGTTTTTGTAGCTTTGTCGACCCTGACTGTCCACACTTTTCTACAGCCATGCTGCTGTGTTCTGAATACAGAGGGTCCCTATATACTCCACGCATCTCCCCTTTTCAGGTAAGACAGACTCAGCGGGTGCCCACTACCATTAAAAATGATGACGGTTCCTAATATACAGATTATATCCCAAAACACTAAGGGCCTTAATTCACCTAATAAACACTCTGTTGCCCTAAACATTTCGCTAAAACCCCCCATTCCATCATATTTCTACAGGAAACTCACTTCGTAGCGGGTTCAGAACCCTCCCTGACATCAAGAGATTTCCCTGTTAGTTACCATAATGCATACCTCAATAAAAAGCAGGGGGTTAGCATACTACTCCATAAACACTTGCAATTTCAGTTGCACAATAAGGTCGTAGACACAGAAGGCAGGATTATTATTCTAGTAGGGCTTTTGTTTAATAATCCAATTACTCTAGTTAATATTTATGCCCCCTTTAGTCGCAGAAAAAGTTTTTTCCAAAAAATGCTATCCCTGGTTTTAGAACATAGGAGGGGCCCAATAGTTATGGGTGGAGATTTTAACACCACACTAGACCCAATCATGGACTCTTCCACAAAATATGGACAGTCTAGAACCAGGGCACCGAACACACTTCTTACTTGTATGGAAGAATTGGGCCTTTTAGATGCATGGAGAATACAACACCCGACACAAAACAATTACACCTTTTACTCCCACCCTTGGGCAACTTACACCCATATAGATTATCTGTTCATTGACCAGAATCACCTAACCCTGTTGAAAGATTCTGACATCCAACCTACGGCCTGGTCCGACCATTCCGCCATAAGCAAGGTTCTGGAGTGGCCTGACACACCAAACACAACTTTTACCTGGAAAATAGATGACTCACTCCTTCACTACCCCCCAATCCAAGAAAAGTTACAAACGGCAATCTCTGAATACTTCCAATTTAATGATAACGGTGACTCACACCCTAGCTATGTGTGGGAGGCACATAAGGCCTTTATTCGAGGGGAATGTATAAAACAAAAAACTAGATTGAAAAAACAGTATCAGTCCACCATAGCTTCGTTAACTGCACAATTACATGGTCTAGAAACACAACACAAACATGATCCTTCTAACAGAACACTTCTATCACAGGTTACGAAGACTAGACTAGAAATTAATAACATACTATCCAAAGAAGCACAGAGAAAGGCATTAGCACTGAAGAAAATGTATTTCTTCGAAAACAACAGAGCAGGGCCCAGACTAGCTAGGTTATTGAACCAACAGCATACAAAGTCCCACATTAACAAACTAGTGACGCCGTTAGGCCAACAACTGATAGATAGTGGGGAAATAGCAAATCAGTTTAGAAGTTATTACTCAGAGTTATATAATTTACAGATACCCAGTTCCCCGAACAGGCTGACCACTCTCCAAGCCTACATCACAGAGGCTAACCTCCCTAAAATACAAACACAGCTGCGAGACGACTTTGAAACACCCATTTCCCTCCAAGAAATTCTTTCGGTGATTGCGAAATTGCCTTCCAAAAAAAGCCCAGGCCCCGAGGGATTTACCGGTACTTATTATAAAATATACAGATCCTCCCTCGCCCCACACCTTTTAAAATTATTTCACACCATAGATGACGGCCACGCGCTCCCCACAGAGATGCAACAAGCCCACATCTCAGTTATCTTAAAATCTGGCAAAACTCCCACAGACCCTAGAAGTTACAGGCCCATCTCACTGCTAAATGTAGATCTCAAGATCTTGGGTAAGATCCTAGCTAAGAGACTGAACAAATTACTTGAAAATGTCATACACACTGATCAGGTCGGATTTATCCCCCACAGAGAGGCCAGGGATAATACAATAAGAGCCCTGACCCTTATGTCCTACTCCAAATGTCATAATATCCCGACGGTCTTCTTGGCAACAGATGCCGAGAAGGCCTTTGACAGGCTCGATTGGCAGTTCCTTAGAGAAACCCTACTGGAGATTGGACTGGGACCCCAGATGCTCAGTAGAATTTTTAGTTTGTATGCACACCCCACTGCGAGAGTACGGGCAAATGGTGTCCTCTCTCCCCCGTTCCAAATCAGGAATGGGACGAGACAGGGTTGCCCGTTGTCCCCCCTCTTGTTCGTACTTACCATGGAAGTACTAGCAGCGCATGTCCGCAATAATCACTCTATAAAGGGTGTGGAAATTGGCCCCCATAATTTCAAGGTCGCCTTATATGCGGATGACGTTCTTTTCACTATCACAGACCCAACACAGTCCCTATCAGCAATCATGCATGAATTACACAGATTTGGAACCCATTCTAATTTTGCGGTAAACACAACCAAATCAGAGTTACTGAACATTTCTCTTCGGCGAGAAGATTTTATGAAACTTGCAGAAATCTGCCCACTAACGCTTAGAACAGACTCCATAAAATACCTAGGTATTCATCTATCTCCCAACCCCACCACCCTTTTTAAAAAAAACTTTGAGGATCTCTTATCACTAACACAAAAAGACTTAACTTCCTGGGCGACGAAACCCCTGTCTTGGTGGGGGAAAATACAGTGCATAAAAATGACAACCTTACCAAGAATCCTATATATACTTCAAGCTCTCCCTGTAGCGTTGCCTGGTTGGTTCCCACTGAGGCTCCAAGGTCATATAAACAGGTTTATCTGGGGCTCTAGCAAACCCCGAGTAAACAAAGCTACGATGTACAGAACTACTCTGGCAGGTGGGCTAGGTCTACGGAATCTTCAGGTGTATTTAGATGCCATTGTACTTCAGAGAGTGTACGATTGGCACGCATCCTCAGAGCACAAGGCATGGATAGCAATAGACTCTCAGATCTTAAAGGTTCCCTCAGTGGGGGCTTTATGCTGGGTCCCTAGGTCCTTGAGACCTCCAAGTTGCATGACGCTTTCTATACACAAACACTTTTTTGAGACATGGGACACAATTAAACATAAAAGACGAGACATCACAGGGCCTAGATCCCCCCTCTTTCCCGTTCCCCTCAATGCTGAACTTACAGGAGGACTAGATAAGTACTTCCAAAGGAGGGTTGAATGGGGATACACCACCCCTTTAGCGGAGTTTATAAGAGAAGGTAAACTTAAGAACAGAGAAGAATTAAAAGAGGTGGCACATGGTGCGTACCATCCGTGGCTAAAATATAGGCAGCTCACACATTTTCTCCTTACTACACCATATAAGACAGACTTTTTGAGGCCCTTGACAACATTCGAGAAGCTTTGCTCAACCAATATTCCAATGCCCCACACGCTTTCTAAAATGCGCGGCATACTACAGACGTACATGAGAGAGGAACTCCCTTCATACACTACTAACTGGCACAGGGAATTGGGCGACACCTTTAACACAGAGGACTGGGGATCAATATTTCTTCATACTAAAAAATCCTCAACCTCACCAAAGATCCTAGAATTAAACTTCAGAGTACTAACACGCTGGTACCTAACCCCGACAAGACTACGATCTATTTACCCAAACTCTAGTGACTTATGCTGGAGGGGCTGTGGGAAAAGAGGAGGTTACCTTCATATGTGGTGGGAATGCGACTTTGTTAAACAACTCTGGCTCTACATTGAGGAACATTTTAGAAACAGCTTAATCACAGACCTCCACCTCACACCTCAGGTAGCACTACTAAACAAACCCCCCCAAGTTCCCTGCAAGCTTAGGAGACAATTATTGCAGATCGGAATTAATAGCGCCAAGGCCCTGATAGCTTTGAGATGGAAATCACCTATTCTTCTGACTGGACAAATGTGGTTAGTCAAAACTGAAGAGCTGCTGAGCCTTGAGGAATTTGGCTATCTTAAAAGACTTAGGCTAGAATTTTTCCATAATGTGAGATTCCTATGGGAAGAATCACTGACAATGACTAGACCCCAGCCCAATTTGACTGTGCCTCGCCAAGACCTTGACACAAATGTGGTGCGTGGAGATAGGGACCCTTCTCCCCCCTTACTGGAAGGAGTTAACACATAGGCTTCTCTATAAACCTGGTGGGGGCTTCAACTAATGATATAATTGAAAGGAGCCTAAACCCTTAATCTATCACCCAATTACGGAACCAAGATAGAGGGGATAAGACTTGGTCACCAGCTCAATCTCAATCAGCATATGCAATTCTCTCTAATAGCTGTGAATGTAACGTTGGTCAGTAAGGTTTTGTTCTTGTTTTGTTTCCGTTCATTGTTCTTTTTCTTTTCTTTACTTTTGTTTGTGATGCGTCATATTTAGTTTAAAAAACACCATCTGGGACTACCTTGCTACTGAAAGTACACCTATTATATTGTATCGCTTTTACGGTAAGTGTACCGTTGTTTGTAACCTTTTCTTATTTCGTACTTGCAATCAATAAAGATGGTAATTTAAAAAAAAAAAAAAAATATATTGTTATAGCTTGGCAAAGGTTTTGTAATATTATGCAAATTGAACCACATTTTTCAAAATTCTTACGGGAAGAGAAGGGGCTTATTAATGTAATTCAAGCGCTTAATGAAAACATGGAAATGCTTCCGCGAGAGGCTCTCTTTAATCAATTTGGCTTGGATAAGAATAATGATTTTGCATATCTCCAACTGTCTCATTTTTACTACAAACAGAGTTCCTCTGTGGACGCGATGGATAAATGGGTAGACCTTGACATCTGTATTAATAAATTCAGGAATGGTAATACATCTATCTCTCTATTATATGATCTCTTGTTGGCTAAACAAAGCTTGCCTGTGTTAGAGAATTTATGCAATAGTTGGATAAAGATAGTTCCTGGGTGCGAGGCGGACACCATTAAGCATAGTTTTGATTCTTTGGATAAATGTGTTATCCCTACAAACTGGAAAGAGTCACATTTTAAACTTATTAATAATTATTATCTGACACCTTTTAAGATGTCACGTTTTTTTCCTAACCAGTCTTTTGCTTGTAATCGCTGCTGGTATCCTAATGCGGATATACTACATATCTTTTGGCTTTGTCCTAAAATATTTCAGTTATGGCAAAAAATACAGTATTGGATTACTCAGATATTTAAAGAACCATGGTAAATATCTCCAGAGCAGATATTTTTCTTAGAATTATCAAAGGATATGGCAGTGCATTTTCAGTACAGGTTAAAATTTCTATATTAATAGCAAGATTCCTTATTATTAAAAATTGGTTGGCCCATGTAGCGCCCTCTATGGGGGCATTCCTTAAAGAGATTCAAACACATATAATATTTGAGTCTTTCTATAAAAGACTAGCTTCCGAGAAAAAAATAGCAAAATTTATTTATACGTGGTTACCAATAATTAAATCTTACCCGCTTGTTATACAAAAAAATATTCTCAACCCATTTCTTAGCTCCAAATGCTTTGCGGACTTGGTAGTCTTGAATGAATTCCCACCGATGTGGGTGTCAAATTTTAGAGAGGTAGGTTAGGGGATGGTAGGTGGGGGGGGGGGGCTGCTGAGAGAGAGGAAGAATTTTTTTTTTGTGTTGTGTTGTGTTTTGTTGTGTTCAGTTTTGTTGTGTTCTGTTTGTGTGCTGTGTGTCTTGTTTTGTGTTGTTTTGTTGTATTTGTTTTATTAATTAGAAAATTTCTCAACCTCTATTGTGGAAGGTCACGTAGAATTTATCATTATATAAAAGGGTTTAAATTTTGACATATAGACAAATATGTTTCATGTTATTTTTGCAAGATATGTATCGAAATTATGTTGGTGTTTTATTTTTTTTCTGTCATTATACTGTTGACCTACTTTTCTGATGATTATTGTATATGATCTTTGCGTGAGAATAAATAAAGTCTTTAAAAAAAACAACAAAAAAAACAAAAAAAAAGTGCTCTCCAAATAGTATATCAGTCTATGGCAGGGTTATAACACAATATATTTAAATAATTATCCTTTAAAATAAACCCTCAATCAATATGCATCTACTAGAAACCATACAATTTATATAAATACCTGAATTCTTTTATTTAGTTAATATATATGAGCATATTGGAATATATTTGTAATACCAGGATATGAAACAATATTATATGCGTTTAAAAAGACTATTAAGATATGCTATACTTCTTACATTCAATTAACACAGTGAGACTAAAGTATAAACCACTAAAATATTCAGATTGGTATAAATCTAACTGCTTATATGAACAAGATCAATATATGTACTCAGCTATTTAGCTGCAATTTATTCTAATACAGTTGTAATTAGGATACTAAAAATACATATATTCTTACTGTGAACAATTGCTTTAAATGAATTCTTAGCATACAAAAGATAAACTTGATCCTATACAGGGCTATGAATATAAGCAAAAATATAGACTGTTCTCTTTAAATCTATTTATTATAACTTGACTATGATCTTACCAGTAATCTTTTACATATATATATATATAAATATATATATATATACTTTATCAGATGATATTCAGCTTCAAGACTTGTCCCACCTCATATAAAATAAGTGTAATTGCAATGGATAAGGAGAAGTATGGCCCACTTTGTTTTATAGTTTGACTGTCTCCCAAACAGTTTCAGTCAGTTACAAAATCAGCAGTCCTCCTCCTCTCTATTCTGCATACAACTATATTGTGTAATCATAGGTATGGAATATAGGCGGCCCTCGTGCTTGTCTCTGCTGATTGGATATCTGGAATATCTAATCGGATTGGCCCTTAACGGAGCTAAACATGTTCACCATGGAAACGCATCTTTTGAACAGTTAATCCCCTTAACTATCCTACTGGATTCTGGCCACTCGGGGGCAGTAGACATACAACACAGCAATACATTTAACCAACAATTTTAAAACAATTTAGTATTTCTATGAAATGGTTGTTCATTTGATCATAACTTCCTGCATCAATCACTCACAATATTAATTTTAGATAGGGTAGTATCTTATGAATTTTCTGATCATTTCTATATCAAACATCATGTGCCTTTAGCATTATACTATATTAAAGTAATTTAATATTGTTAATTATTCTGAAATTAATGGCATTTATACATTCTGTTATATATGTTTTCACAAAATATAGTATGCTCTATGTCTCCAACAATTCTGCCTGAATGCATTCCTCTATGGTCCATATGAAAAATAGAAAAGTTATGTTATATATATGCACACACATGTATTAATTTCTATGCTGTCTTTTAACAATGGGATTATTGTAATTTCCATTTAATATAATATGTTCTAGGTCCATATATATATATATATATATATATATATATATATATATATATATATATATATATATATATATGGGTTATTTGAATCATTTCAAACACACATGAACTATTGGCACTATTTCTCTTTTCAAAATGTATCAAATTTTACCCATGCCATACATGGATTGTAAATGCCAATTTGTCTGCTCTCAGTAAATTTAAAAGTTACACCATAGCACATGTCTTTTCTGGCCAAGGTCTTCACTGCCCCACCCACATAGCATGGGGTCAATCCACGAGCTTGTGCTAATTATCAGTCCCTTTGGAAAATGTTTGCATTTTCAACATCTCTCTCAGACGGATCGGCACCCTCGTTGGCAGGAAGCCCATACATGGGCATGTACTCTGATCTAGGCACCATGTGTATCTTTGTCTGAAAAAGATCTAATCTCATCAAGTGGTGAGGTGAGAGAAAAAAAAAATGTTTTAAAATTTGTATTTCCAGCTAGGAAACAAATGCTTTAGTGTCAAAGTCTCTGGAGACATTCTGTCTGCAATTTAGTATTGAGATGTTTATTCAATTTGTGGGGGTTTTGTGAATCAAATCCTGACATCAGAATTTCAACCCTATTTCAGTAATATCTGATAAAAATATGGTTTCATACATAAACACATCCCCTTGTCCTATTTGCATATATATATATATATATATAATATATATGTCATTTACCTGTACCCTGACATAATTTCCCCTTTCAAATTCAAATATATGTAGTACACATGTATTTGAATTGGATCAAAGTCAGTGGTACTTGGTGAGGATGTTGGCCGTATACATCATAGACAGTCTCTCATGCAGAGAGTCCATCATTTTTTAGCCTTCATGCTTATCAGCTAGGCATTTTTAAACTACAGTATGTCTTTAGCGCATTTGGTGATATGACACTTCATTCTCCCTCTATGACTTGTAGTTGGGATCTAACATGACATGCCCGCAATTGATTGATATGGACCCATTTATCTATGAAACTTTCATTTTTGGGGATCCTTATTTTATAGGCCACCGGAGATATTTTGTCAGTAACGACAAAAGGACCTTTCCATGAGGGAAGAAATTTATTTTCCCTAACCTGATCTCTTCCAAAGTTATAAAGATAAACTTTATCATTTATTTCATATTCCTTTTTGGACGTTTTGAGATCATAATAGGTTTTAGGGCAGTTGCGGCTCTTTCTAAGTTCCTTTGAGCAAATGCAAAGGCATATTGCAGGTGCTTTCTTAGGTTCTCCACATATTGATGTATATTGTCAGCGTTTATCAAATTTTGGTCTGATGTACGGTATAGCAGATGCTGAGGTAGAACCATTCTTCTACCAGTCATCAGTTCAAAAGGTGACATCTTGGTAGCACTACTTGGAGTTGCTCTTAATGCCATTAGGACTAGGGGTAGTTTTACATCCCAGTCTTTACCCGTTTCACTCACAAACTTTTGGAGGATTTTAACAATGGACTGGTTGTAACGCTCTACACCACCACTTGAGGCAGCTCTATAAGCAATATGGAGCTTTCTTTTAACCCCTAGTATTTTCCACATTTTTGTCATCACTTCGCTAGTGAAGTGGGTTCCCCGATCTGATTCGATTCTTTGGGGTAAACCAAATTTCAACGGTTTTTAGAATAGCAGTGAGTTCTGCAACTTAACTGGATCTTGGTCCAATGTTGAAATCTATAGATATATTTGGGAATTTTGCCAAAGTTATACCAATGCCAGCGACTAATCTGCGCTCATTATCAATAGTGGCATGGTAAGAACAACCATCAACATATACCCAAGGTAATGTTTGGCAATTGTCCTCATTGTACATTTTATATGGGGGAACCAATTGTTCCTCCAGGAAATCATCTTCTGATAATTCTTCCCCAGGATCCTTAGCAGTACAGTCGTGGAGCTCAGCAAGCCCCTGTGCGACTGGATTCTTTTTATTCTGCTTGTAGCAAATTTCTAAAGGCTAGCCTTGTAAGGAAAGAGTCCACACTGTTATGCGGCTATTAGACAAATTACCATCTCTTATTCTCTCACTTTGCAGATAGAGCAAAGGCTGGTGGGCCATTTCTACAATAATTTTCTCGCCCTGTTTATAGCTGCGGAAATTTTGTAGAGCCCATACAGTAGATAAGAGGGCTTTTTCACAATCGCTAAATTTTATTTCTACTGGGGATAGAGTTTTGCTTGCATAAGCAATGGCTTTGCTTAAATTATCATGCTTTTTGTATAAAACAGCACTCATGCTTACATCCATGTATCCTGTCTCTAAGAAGAAAGGTTTACTACCTTCAGGGTACGCTAAGCAAGGTGCTTGAGTGAGTTTTCTTTTCAGCTCTTTTATGGCTGTCTCTTGAGACTCACTCCAGTGCCATTTCACATCCTTTTTTAGAAGAAGTAGTAGTAGTTTAGCTAACTCTGCATAATTATCAATGAATTTGCAAGAATAATTTGTCATACCCAGGAATGATCTCAATTCCTTTAAGTTAGTTGGGTTTTTAGAATTTACTATAGCTTCCACCTTTTTCTTCTGAGGATTTAGTCCTTCAGAAGTAACTTCATGTCCCAAGAAGTTTACATGAGTGCGGCACCATTGAGCTTTTTGTAGGGATAATTTGACACCTGCCCTTTTAAGTTGGCTGAGGATGTGTTTAAGCTCTGCGATGTATTTTTCAAAGTCTGTGCTTTTGATTAAAACATCATCAACATAAGATAAGGTCCCCCTTTCCAGTACATCAGGCATAGCCTTATGCATGAATACAGCAAATTCATGTACAGAATTTATGTATCCAAAAGGAAGTCTTTGAAATGCATACTGGACATTTTGGAATGAGAATGCCAGCTTATACTGGTCCTCCTCATGTACCTTTATTGTCCAATATTCCTGCGCACAATCAATGGCAGTGAATATTTTGGATCCATGCATCTGTGCAAGGCACTGGTCAATGTATGGTACAGGTCAGCCAGACATGTACACTCGTTTGTTTAGCTGTCTTAAATCAGCACACAAACGCCATTGTCCATTGGGCTTGAGAACACCTAGAATAGGATTGTTGTAAGAGCTGTGCACCTGTCTGATAATACCTCTTTCTTCCAAGTTCCTTATGATTTCTGCTAGAGAATCATATGAGGCTAAAGGAAGTCTGTATTGTTTAACAAAGACAGGTGGTGCATCGGGATCTGTTTGTATTCTTGCAATGTGCCAGTCTGTAGTACCACAGTCATAAGAATCCCTAGCAAAAATATCTTTGTACTCCATCAGGAGTTCTCGCAGCAGTTGGTGTTCATTATCGCTGGAACAGCCATTAGCTAAGGATATTTGCTCTTCGACTATTTGCTGAAATCCTGGAAAGATTTCAGGCTGTCCTATTTCATAGGCTTCTTCCAATCTAGAGGTGAGATCCCCTTGATTATAATTTACCCCCATGACTCTGGGTATTGGGGTAAACTTGCTGTTTGATCGGCTGATCAAATACTAGAGAGGCTTCTTCAATTTTACAGATGCCTTCCTCTGAGCTGAAGGGATAAATAGACTGAAAATTAAATAGACCCTCTGGTATATATGCAAAGGATTGTTCTATTAACTGTTCTTTAGTTAAGTATCCTTCAGGTATTAGCCCAATTACATTATTTTGGAATCCAAAAGTGTAATAACTTGATTCCAGTGCATATCCTATGGTAGTTCCCTTGGATAATGTTATATCCTGTGGGGGTCATGTTATGTACCATACAGGGGCGGATTTCCCATTAGGCACAGTAGGCATGTTCCTACAGGCGCCTTGCAGTGAGGGGCGCCTGCCTGTCAGTAATTAATAAAATAAAAAAAAATTTGTAAGGGCATAAATTTTAGTAAGAATTGTGCTGCCAGGTGCTTACAGAGTCAAGTGTTTCATTGGGAATATGTTAAAGAAGTTGAGGGCGCCATGAAGGAGAGAGGGGCAAAGATTAAAACTAAACCCCTCCCATTTTCGCCAGGCATGTTTAGTTTTACTTTTATTTTATGTACTTCTGTTGCCTCACACAGCCAAGCTCCATGCTGATGTGTAGCAGACACTTTTTGTTGAAGGAATTAAAGTTTCAGAACAACAGGTTAGGAATGTACAAGGCTTCTAATGCTGCCTATAATGACAACATAACAAACAGAGCACTTTAACCCCTTGGCTACCAGTGAGGGTTGCAATGTATTCACTTGTTATGTGCTGTAGGGCATTTTGATAGCCAGGGGGTTAAATTCTGCTTCAAGATGAATATTTTTGTTCTATAAAGGCCTTGGAGGTGTGGAAGTTATGTGGGACTAGCTGCTCTGCTCTTTATTACAAGCTGCCAATTGTGATTTACAGCATTTAGGGCACTTTGACAACAAAGTTCGTAGACTGTAAGGCTGTAAAATGTGTATGTGTGTAAACCACTCACATGGCATATTTGTTTGTATGTATGTATATGTATGTGTGTTTGTGTATATATATATATATATATATATATATATATATATATATATATACATATAGATAGATACACATACACACACATCACATTAAAAATTGTTAATCTGTTCTTTTATCAAGTAAGTGTGGTATGTTTGTGTTTTGTGGTAAATTGAATTTCTAATTTCTAATTTTAAACACATTTGTTGACCCCTGGATTACATATAATCTACAACATTCCACGTTTTCCTTTGAGAGCAACAACATATTATATTTATATTTCAGAACAAAATAAATGTAACACCTGTGTGTATTTGTACCAAAAATATCAGAGTTCACAAGATTTTTTTCATGTAGTGGAAAAAGTACCTACATTTTATATTTTCTTCCACTGGCTGCAAAGGTTGTTGATGATCTTGCATGCTGCTAGTTTTAATATTGCTACTGTTTACACAAAACTGTGTTTAACTCCAACACAATGTTAAGCACAAAGTCATCTCCAGAAAAGAAATACACTAATGGCTTGTCAATAAACATGTCCTATGAGCCCATCTGGGTCTGCACAAATGTGTATTGCTGTCTCAGAACTGACATTGACTATGTGTTTAACTCTTTTGCAAGGGGCTAACACACTTCTGTGCAAGCACTAGTGCAATAATAAAATGCCCTAGCAAACTGTCACATTTTATGTCCCTTTAAATAGGGTTTTCTTTAGAATATTTTGCATTAAAAGTTTAGCATGATTTGTTTTTGTTATACATAATAGAAATTGTATGGCCATTTTAGTCAAGTGAATATTGATTTTTGGTGTAGCTGCCACTACAACAAATATGGCAATTGGTGTATGTATTTGTGTATCTCCATAAAAGGGAAAATGTAAATTTACATCTAATATTTATTTTTAATTGTCCTAAATAATAATTTAAAAAGTCCTCATTTTTTCCCACTTTTTGGGGTGGGGTGGGGGGTGGGAGGGGCGCTTCAGGTTTTTGTGCCTTCAGGCACCTGAGATGTAAATCCGGCCCTGGTACCATAACATGTATTGGATTAGTCCCAATATTCACCAAAGGAGTGTGGGCCATAGTAACACCCAGATTTTGTATTCTGTGGGAGAGGAAAATTAGTGTTTCAGAAGTTTTTCATTTCTGACATCTCTTTACCTGTAAGGGTAAAAGAAATTTATCAGCCCCTGCAGGAATTACAACATTGTTAGACACCTGCACATTCACAGCATATGGCAATTGCTGGTTTGATTTCAGGGCTGCATTTTCATCCTGAAATACTTCAGGGTCCCCCTTTAACCTGCTTCAGAGGCAAGAGTTAATCAAATCTATTTGTATGGCATATCTATGTAAGATATCATTGCCAACGTATATTTGATTATGGGGAGTATTTAAAACTAAAAACAGGTACTTCACTGACTTATTACCTATAGATATAGATATAGATAATAAACACTTAGCTGTGATGTTATAGCTTTCAAACCTGTCATCCAGGCCGTTGACCCAGTGGTCTTGGGGAGAAAGATATTTAATCACTTTAGGTTCAGCTATCTGCGCTAATAAGCCTTCACTTATATAGCTAGCTTCCTGTTTTAAACTCAACTTGGCATATTTTGTTGTACCAAGGTCATGCATTTGTATAGGGATAAATAGATCCTCTTTAACTCTCTCAATCCCTGTGAGGTATTGAGAGTGGCCTCCCCCCTTAGGGATTTTATGATCCCCCTTGTGGAGAGATATGGTTAATACATCGCCATCTAAGGAAATATTCCCTATCTTTCCAGGTGAAATTTTAAAAGTATTACCATCAGAGCCACTTAAAGGAGTCTGATCATCTATTTGTAAAATAGTGATTTCAGGTACAGAGTTATTCCTGAAATGAATCTCCACAGCATCTGGTTTCTCTTCCACCACATGACAGTTATGTCGGGGTGAGATATACCAGATTTCTCAGAATTGATAGATTTCTCATTATTCATGCAATCAATTATGGTGCTTAATCACTTCAGGAGATCACTATCAATAATTAAACGATCAGTAGGCAGATCCACTATAATGACAGGGTGCCTTATGACCCTGTTCCCCAGTTTAAATTTTAGCCAGGCCGTACCGTAGACTTTTAGGGAGTCACCCCCAACTCCTATTAGAGAACCATCAAATTCTTTTATTTTAGGTTTGTGGGGTGTTAGCTCATTTATCTGTGTGTAGTACCTGTGGGATAAAATAGTTGCCTGAGACACAGTATCAACTAATCCCATGATAGGGTTGGAGACTGAATCTTGCAGCTCAGCTAATACATAATATCTCCCTGCAGTTTCTACCATTTCACACATAACATTTTCGTTATAGTACATCTGTGGGCTTCGCCATGTGTTACCTGAATACGCCATGTTTTCCCGTGCAGAGGAAGCTTCATACCTACCGATCTCCTCTATGACAGGGTCAGCTGGATTCTTGTGTACTGCATCTGTGGAAATAAGGTTAAGAGAACACTGCAAGGGGAAAAATTGGTTAATGCTTTCAGGCCGAGGTTGCTTGTCATCACAGCTAAATTGTCCGTTTCCGGTCTGTGGGGAGATAACATGATTAGTACCATTGACATTTATCATTACATTTGGTATATCTCTCCCCTCCCTCTCAGGTGATACTGCAGTATTTATGACTGTGCCTGTGGTCCACTGCTGACCACTGGCTGTACCCCTAAAAAAGTATTGTTCGGTTGCTGAGCCATAGAAGGTTGACTCATATTAGCGAATTGTTTGCTCAACCAATTTAACTGGGTAAAAAGCATATCTACCTGATTGTACAAGTTACCTCTACCCCTGGGCCTATCTCTTGATGCCCCATAATAGTGATTCCTGGACCATTGGGTCCCCTCAGAATCAGGGCCGCTATTTCTATTTTGGCATGGTTGCCCCTGGGGTTCAGCTTGTTCAGTATTATTACTTTGGGGAGCATTATATACTTGGGGTGTCTGGTTACCCTGAGGATATCTTCGCCATCTATTGTATCTACCTTTGCGTGGGTACCAATTATTTGGTGAGTATTCTCTTTGTGAGTAATTATTCACCTGATTATGTCCCCCACTTTGGTTATAGTCTCTCTGTGCTTCAGCCCGTGTAGGGGGAGGGGCAGAGTTAAACCTCTGTGGAGATGTCCTGTTTTGACTGGCCATCTCCGCGTAGGTTTTCTTTTTAGACTCCAAATTGAGGGGGCTAGGTGACACCCTAGTTTCTGCTACAATTTTGGGTTTTGATTCCTTTTTAACCCCCTGCTCACTGGACTGCTGAATAGAGTATAATTTTGTACTTTCTTTGATCAGCCATTCCAATGAGCAGTCCTCATCAAAATCTCTAGCTAAGTTAATTTTGATGGGTGTAGGCAGTGCTTCAAAAAATAAATTTACAAATTCTGAGCAATCAAATCTGGGATTATCTTCAGCCATAATGTACGCATTTTTCAATTCAGAAAGGAATTCGATTGGACTCTGATTTGCACTACATTTTAAACCATATACCGCTATTTTTGCGGCAGTTTTAGTGCGATGTTGCCCGAATTCCTTTCTGCATTGTCGTTTTGTTTCACTCCAGGAATGAATATTCATATCCTTTAGTGAAGTAAAGAATTAGTGATGCTTACTGTCAAATACCCAGGGCAGAAATTCAATTTTTAATTTCTCACTTGTTACATTCATTATAGCTAGTGCATTTTCAAAAGCCTCTAAGTGATCAATTACAGATTTTGTTCCCTTATTGGAGAATATAGGTACTGCACCCTGTATGAAAGTGACTATTTTATGGAATCATAGACCTTATTAGACTTACTTTGGGATTCTCTATTAGAGTTTCCCTCACCCGCACCAGCTGAGTTATGGCAGTTCTCTGGATTTACATCATGAGGTGATTGTCTATTTGGGAAATCTATTTCTGACACATTAGGGGTCATTTGTCTACACTCTTCCATATATTTCTGTACCTCGTCCCTGACGCATTCTCTAAGGGAGTTAGCATTATCTGCATTATTCTCACTGTTAATATAGGGGTTTTCATTATGGCGATATGACCTTTTTAACTCACTTAATTATCTCTGGCTTTGCGCAAGCTGTTTATTTAATTCTTGTATCTGTGCAAGTAAGTCTATGTTATGCTTATCTAAGGCGGTTAGGTTTTGGGCAAATTCATCCATTTTATTTTTTGCTATTTTTACATCCTCTTTGCATCTGCATGAGGAACGAATACTACTTTCTAGCTCCTGTATCTGCAATTGTTTGTCTATGACACAAAGCGTCATTTCGTCAATAATGCATATTATAAGGGGCCAAGATTTTAGTATTAGTTCGTCTCGCTTTTTGAGAGTTTTGCATTGATTAATCATTAATAATTCTTAGAAAAATTCATTTTTTTCATTCCACATATTATTATTAACGGTAATATTTTTAGCCCTAATTTCAAGCATATCCATAAAATCATTTAATTCACCCGCAATATTAAACTTCTCTTTAATGTGGCCTATAATGTCTTTTTTAAGGATCTGACCTTTAGTAAGGGGTATTGTGATGGGACCATTTTCAATGCTATGTATAGAATTAAATGAGTCACTTCTGGCTACAGACATTATTATATTGGCTTAGTATTTAGTTAAATTAAAAAGCTAATTTACGGCTAGATTTAGAGTTTTGTCGATAACGACCCGCGTAGCTAATGCTGGCTTTTTTCTGGCCGCACCTTTTAAATAACTCTGGTATTGAGAGTCCACAGAATGGCTGCGTTAGGCTCCAAAAAAGGAGGGTAGAGCATATTTAACGCAACTTCAACTCTCGATACCAGAGTTGCTTACGGACGCGACCAGCTTCAAAAACGTGCTCGTGCACGATTCCCCCATAGGAAACTGAAAAAAAACCTAACACCTGCAAAAAAGCCGCGTTCAGCTCCTAACGCAGCCCCATTGTTTGCTATGGGGAAACACTTCCTACATCTGCACCTAACACTCTAACATGTACACCGAGTCTAAACACCCCTAACCTTACACTTATTAACCCCTAATCTGCCGCCCCCGCTATCGCTGACCCCTGCATATTATTATTAACCCCTAATCTGCCGCTCCGTAAACCACCGCTACTTAGATTATCCCTATGTACCCCTAATCTGCTGTCCCTAACACCGCCGACCCCTATATTATATTTATTAACCCCTAATCTGTCGCCCACAACGTCGCCTCCACCTGCCTACACTTATTAACCCCTAATCTGCCGACCGGACCGCACCGCTATTATAATAAAGTTATTAACCCCTAATCCGCCTCACTAACCCTATAATAAATAGTATTAACCCCTAATCTGCCCTCCCTAACATCGCCGACACCTAACTTCAAACATTAACCCCTAATCTGCCGACTGGAGCTCACCGCTATTCTAATAAATGTATTAACCCCTAAAGCTAAGTCTAACCCTAACACTAACAACCCCCTAACTTAAATATAATTTAAATCTAACGAAATTAATTAACTCTTATTAAATAAATTATTCCTATTTAAAGCTAAATACTTACCTGTAAAATAAATCCTAATATAGCTACAATATAAATTATAATTATATTATAGCTATTTTAGGATTAATATTTATTTTACAGGTAACTTTGTATTTATTTTAACCAGCTACAATAGCTATTAAAGAAATTCAAGAAATTCAGCTCTTTTTCCTGTAAAAAATCACATACAATACCCCCCCCCAACATTACAACCCACCACCCACATACCCCTAATCTAACCCAAACCCCCCTTAAATAAACCTAACACTAAGCCCCTGAAGATCTTCCTACCTTGTCTTCACCTCACCGGGTATCACACCGATCCGTCTTGGCTCCGATATCTTCATCCAACCCAAGCGGGGGCTAGACATCCATCATCCGATGGCTGAAGAAGTCCAGAAAAGGCTCCAAAGTCTTCATCCTACCCGGGAAGAAGAGTAGATCCAGACCGGCAACCATCTTCTTCCAAGCGGCATCTTCTATCTTCATCCAATGAGGACTGGCTCCATCTTGAAGACCTCCACCGCGGACCCATCTTCTTCCGACGACGACTTCCCGACGAATGACGGTTCCTTTAAGGGACGTCATCCAAGATGGCGTCCCTCGAATTCCGATTGGCTGATAGGATTCTATCAGCCAATCGGAATTAAGGTAGGAAAATTCTGATTGGCTGATGGAATCAGCCAATCAGAATCAAGTTCCATCGGATCAGCCAATCGGATTGAACTTGATTCTGATTGGCTGATTCCATCAGCCAATCAGAATTTTCCTACCTTAATTCCGATTGGCTGATAGAATCCTATCAGCCAATCGGAATTTGAGGGACGCCATCTTGGATGACGTCCCTTAAAGGACCCGTCATTCGTCGGGAAGTCGTCGGAAGAAGAAGATGGGTCCGCGGTGGAGGTCTTCAAGATGGAGCCGGTCCTCATCGGATGAAGATAGAAGATGCCGCTTGGAAGAAGATGGTTGCCGGTCCGGATCTACTCTTCTTCCCGGATAGGATGAAGACTTTGGAGCCTCTTCTGGACTTCTTCAGCCATCGGATGATGGATGTCTAGCCCCCGCTTGGGCTTAGATGAAGATTTCGGAGCCTGGAAAGATCGGTGATACCTGGCATGGTGAAGACAAGGTAGGAAGATCTTCAGGGGCTTAGTGTTAGGTTTATTTAAGGGGGGTTTGGGTTAGATTAGGGGTATGTGGGTGGTGGGTTGTAATGTTGGTTTTTTTTTGTTTTGTTTTTTTTTACAGGCAAAAGAGCTGAATTCTTTGGGGCATACACCGCAAAGGGCCCTGTTCAGGGCTGGTAAGGTAAAAGAGCTTTGAACTTTTGTAATTTAGAATAGGGTAGGGCATTTTTTTATTTTGGGGGTCTTTGTTATTTTATTAGGGGGCTTAGAGTAGGTGTAATTAGTTTAAAATTGTTGTAATATTTTTCTGCTGTTTGTAAATATTTTTTTATTTTTTGTAACTTAGTTCTTTTTTATTTTTTGTACTTTAGTTAGTTTATTTCATTGTATTTATTTGTAGATATTGTATTTAATTAATTTATTGATAGTGTAGTGTTAGGTTTAATTGTAGGTAATTGTAGGTATTTTATTTAATTAATTTATTGATAGTGTAGTGTTAGGTTTAATTGTAACTTAGGTTAGGATTTATTTTACAGGTAAATTTGTAATTATTTTAACTAGGTAGCTATTAAATAGTTCTTAACTATTTAATAGCTATTGTACCTGGTTAAAATAAATACAAAGTTACCTGTAAAATAAATATTAATCCTAAAATAGCTATAATATAATTATAATTTATATTGTAGCTATATTAGGGTTTATTTTACAGGTAAGTATTTAGTTTTAAATAGGAATAATTTATTTAATAAGAGTTAATTTATTTCGTTAGATTTAAATTATATTTAATTTAGGGGGTGTTAGTGTTAGGGTTAGACTTAGCTTTAGGGGTTAATACATTTATTAGAATAGCAGCGAGATTCGGTTGGCAGATTAGGGGTTAATAATTGAAGTTAGGTGTCGGCGATGTTAGGAAGGGCAGATTAGGGGTTAATACTATTTATTATAGGGTTATTGAGGCGGGAGTGAGGCGGATTAGGGGTTAATAACTTTATTATAGTAGTGGTGAGATCCGCTCGGCAGATTAGGGGTTAATTAGTGTAGGCAGGTGGAGGCGACGTTGAGGGGGGCAGATTAGGGGTTAATAAATATAATATAGGGGTCGGCGGTGTTAGGGGCAGCAGATTAGGGGTACATAGCTATAATGTAGGTGGCGTCTCTTTGTGGTCGGCAGATTAGGGGTTAATTATTGTAGGTAGGTGGCGGCGACGTTGTGGGGGGCAGGTTAGGGGTTAATAAATATAATATAGGGGTCGGCGGTGTTAGGGGCAGCAGATTAGGGGTACATAAGTATAACATAGGTGGCGGTCGGCAGATTAGGGGTTAAAAAAATTGAATCGAGTGGCGGCGATGTGGGGGGACCTCGGTTTAGGGGTACATAGGTAGTTTATGGGTGTTAGTGTACTTTAGAGCACAGTAGTTAAGAGCTTAATGAACCGGCGTTAGCCCAGAAAGCTCTTAACTACTGACTTTTTTCTGCGGCTGGAGTTTTGTCGTTAGAATTCTAACGCTCACTTCAGACACGACTCTAAATACAGAAGTTAGAAAGATCCCATTGAAAAGATAGGATACGCAATTGACGTAAGGGGATCTGCGGTATGGAAAAGTCGCGGCTGAAAAGTGAGCGTTAGACCCTTTCCTGACTGACTCCAAATACCGGCGGTAGCCTAAAACCAGCGTTAGGAGCCTCTAACACTGGTTTTCACGGCTACCGCCAAACTCTAAATCTAGGCCATAATTTTTACCAATAAAAAGAGAGAAGAGAAAAAAAATTATATTTAAAAAAAATATAATAATATTCATTTTGAAATATGAAAAAAAAAATGTTTTATGAATTTTGAAATATGAAAAAATTAATATTTTTATGAATTTTGAAATATGAAAAATTTATATTTTTAAAGAATTTTTAAATATGAAAAATTAATATTTTTGATTAATTTTGAAATATGAAAAATTATTATTTTTATAAATTTTTCAATTTTTCAAAAAATAATATTTCAAGCTTCAAAAAAAAATTATTTTCAAAATATTAATTTCGAAATATGATTTTTTTTCTCTTTTCTAATAATTTCTATTTACTACAAATATATGATATCAATATAATAAATATTAATAAACCTCATGCAAGTGCCTCCATACAATATGTCAGTATATTTATAAGAATTTTCAGTAGTGCTCTCCAAATAATATATCAGTCTATGGCAGGGTTATAACACAATATATTTAAATAATTATCCTTTAAAATAAATCCTCAATCAATATGTATCTACTAGAAACCATAACATTAATATAAATACCTGAATTCTTTTATTTAGTTAATATCTATGAGCATATTGGAATATATTTGTAATACCAGGATATGAAACAATATTATATGTGTTTAAAAAAGACTATTAAGATATGCTATACTTCTTACAAAGCTCATAAAAAGTTTACCTTTAAAACCAGCCTGATTTACAATAGCCTTTCATTCAATTAACACAGTGAAACTAAAGTATAAACCACTAAAACATTCAGATTGGTATAATTCTAACAGTGCTTACATGAACAAGATCAATATATGTACTCAGCTATTTAGCTGCAATTTATTCTAATACAGTTCTAATTAGGATACTAAAAATACATATATTCTTACTGTGAACAATTGCTTTAAATGAATTCTTAGCATACAAAAGATAAACTTGATCCTACACAGGGCTATGAATATAAGCAAAAATACAGACTGTTCTCTTTAAATCTATTTATTATAACTTGACTATGATCTTACCAGTAATCTTTTACATATATATATATATATATATATATATATATATATATATATATATATATATACATATATATATATATATATATATACATATATATATATATATATATATATATATATATATATATATATATATACGTTACCAGATGATATTCAGCTTCAAGACTTGCCCCACCTCATATAAAATAAGCAGTCCTCCTCCTCTCTATCCTGCATACAACTATATTGTGTAATCATAGGTGTGGAATATGGGTGGCCCTCGTGCTTGTCTCTGCTGATTGGATATCTGGAATATCTAATCGGATTGGCCCTTAACGAAGCTGAACATGTTCACCATGGAAACGCATCTTTTGAACAGTTAATTCCCTTAACTGTCCTACTGGATTCTGGCCACTCGGGGGCAGTAGACATACAACACAGCAATACATTTAACCAACATTTTTAAAACAATTTAGTATATCTATGAAATGGTTGTTCATTTGATCATAACTTCCTGCATCAATCACTCACAATCTTAATTTTAGATAGGGTAGTATCTTATGAAATTTCTGATCATTTCTATATCAAACATCATGTGCCTTTAGCATTATACTATATTAAAGCAATTTAATATGATTAATTATTCTGAAATTAATGGCATTTATACATTCTGTTATATATGTTTTCACATAATATAGTATGTTCTATGTCTCCAACAATTCTGCCTGCATGCATTCCTCTATGGTCTATCTGAAAAATAGAAAAATTATGTTATATATATTTGCACACACATGTATTCATTTCTATGCTGTCTTTTAACAATGGGTTAATATGTTCCAGTTCCATATATATATGGGTTATGTGAATCATTTCAAACACACATGAACTATTGGCACTATTTCTCTTTTCAAAATGTATCTAATTTTACCCATGCCATACATGGATTGTAAATGTAAATTTGTCTGCTCTCAGTAAATTTCAAAGTTACACCATAGCACATGTCTTTTCTGGCCAAGGTCTTCACTGCCCCACCCACATAGCATGAGAGGTCAATCCACGAGCTTGTGCTAATTATCAGTCCCTTTGGAAAATGTTTGCATTTTCAACATCTCTCTCAGACGGATTGGCACTTTCGTTGGCAGGAAGCCCATACATGGGCATGTACTCTGATCTAGGCACCATGTGTATCTTTCTCTGAAAAAGATCTAATCTTATCAAGTGGTGAGGTGAGAGAAAAAAAAGTTTTAAAATTTGTATATCCAGCTAGGAAACAAATGCTTTAGTGTCAAAGTCTCTGGAGACATTCTGTCTGCAATTTAGTATTGAGATGTGTATTCAAATTGTGGGGGTTTTGTGAATCAAATCCTGACATCAAAATTTCAACCCTATTTCAGTAATATCTGATAAAAATATGTTTTCATACATAAACACATTCCCTTGTCCTATTTACATATATATATAATATATATGTCATTTACCTGTACCCTGACAAGTGAATTTGAGTTCAGAGTCAAGTGTGATCCCAAGACAGGGAACCTAGGGTGAGGAGTTGAGTCTAGAGTCTCCAATGGTAAGAAAAATGCCAGGTGATGGATGTCTTGGAGAAGGAGGATTAAAAAGCCGCTCAGTTTAAGACAGATTGAGTTGGAGGTAGTGCAAAGACACCCAAGAGGAAATTGTAGCGACACAGTTGGAAATCTGGTTGAGTAAAGAGGGACAGATATCAGGAGAGGAAAGATAGATTTGGGTATTATCAGCATATAAGAGATACTGGAACAAAAAAAAAAAGGATATACGTTTTCCAAAGGAGGATGTATAGAGAGAACAAAGCAAGGGACTCAAGACAGAGCCTTGCGGTACTCCTACTAAAAGAGGCAAAGTATCAGAGGATATGCTGTTAAAGGAAATGAGCAGGTTGAGAGAAATAAAGCAAACCAGGAGAGGGCTGTGACTCAGATGCCAAAATAATGTAGGATTTGTAAGAGGAGAGACTTTTTTAGGATGGGTGTGATTGACGCATGCTTGAATGTATCAGGAAATTTGCCAGTAGTGAGAGACTGGTTAAAGAGATAAGTTATAGCAGAGGTTAGATAAACAGAGAGTGAGGGAAGGGGTCTTGAGGGAAAAGGCTTCAGTGGACAGGTTGTGAGGTGAGCAGAAGTTAGAAGTATGAATACTTCTTCCTCTGTTACAGGAGGAAAGTAACAGAGAGTTTTTTTAATAGAAGGGTTGGGTAGGTGGACTGGGTTTAAGGGGTATGATGGAGAGAAGGCTTTTCTAAATGTGTCAGTTTTATTTTTTAAGTAGTCAACAATAATCAGGTGTGTGATTTTCTTTACTGACAAACAGCAGTCCATGAACATCGTTAAAGATAGCAGGTCTGTTTAGTGTGCCACGGTTGTCATTGAGTGATGGTGCATGGCGAACAGTGGAGGGTGCAGCATTGTGTTGACAAGGTCTGGGCAAGAGAGGGATAAAATAATGGAGACTAGAGGTTTCAGTTGAGCAGAAAAGTCTGAGAGGTCCAAGACATTTAAATTCCTGTAAGGTAACAGTTTTTTGAGGATTGTGAGGATGGTGCAGCTAGAGTAATAGAGAAAATTAGTATATGGTGGTTAAAGAGAGGGAAGGGGAAGTTAGAGAACTTTGATATGGCACAGAGATTGGACCAGGTTGATTTACTCGGAACTTGAAATGCACTCTGCTGACTTCTCAAGGCTAACTCTGCTAGATATCTGTACCTAATTGGGTATACCAGATAACAATTGCAAATAAATGCATTTTATGTTACCTTTATGACCATGGCTAGCCTCGTAGTCTGATGACTAAAGCCCAGTTTGGCTCCTCCAAATACTGGGTGGAGTTTGGCTATTAAAAAATAATTGCAGAAAAAAGGTCAATTTGTTTAAACAAAACATTAAGAATAGGCTGATATTTTTTCTTTAGCAGCCAGAAATGTATTGTAATTACAAGGTGTTTACTGTCTTTTTAAGTGATCGTGATTGTGGCATTAATAGCTTGTGAATAGCAGGGAGCTTGTTGCATATAGAGTGTGCATTCCAAAGAGTACACAAGAATTGTAGTTACATGGGCAAGATATTAGAGGTGTCAGTGGGCATACAATAACCTAAATGTTGGGCATTCTTATCACAAAAGATCAGTGGCAGTTCGTGGGTTATTCAAATGGGGGTTCACGGACCAGTTATGTAAAATAGTTTATATATATATATATATATATATATATATATATATATATATATATATATATATACACACACACACACACTGTATATTCAATATATATATATGTATATATATATATATATATATATATATATATATATATCACAAAATGTATCACACCAAAAATGTATTAAATACCTGTGGTAAAATATCTGCCTAGTTTTTTTTCACAATTCCTGCATATATATGTATATATATATATATATATATATATATATATTTGTTATATATATATATATATATATATATATATATATATATATATATATATATATATATATATATATAGAGAGAGAGAGAGAGAGAGAGAGAGAGAGATACACACAATCATAATATAGTCCTTAGCTTAGTAACAGGTAAACTGCCCCTCTTAGGCACACTAGCTGCTTGTCTTTAAATTTAAATGTTGGTCTTGAATATAACTTGGCAGCTAAAACTACCTGGGTTAATGAATACAAAGCTTATCAGCACAGATGCACAAGTCCAGCAGCACAACACATGCTGCTGCCATTCATACTATGTAATGTCTCCTCTCCCGGGGGGAAGAAGGAGGAAGCAAAGAGGTTACGGGCAGCTAATCAAATCAAACAAAAAAACACACAGTCATTTTAACAGAAATTAGCAAGCAGGGAAAAACAAATTGACAGCAATGGGACTCCTCTTTCTGCATCCAGCTTGCAGTTGTGACTCATGGGCTCCATAAAAAGAGATATTTATTCTAAAGCAGACAGACAGGAAAATCAGACTTTATTAGCTCAATAGTTCTCAATAAATCAGTAAGTGAAGTATTATATTTATTCAGCGAAAAAATGTATTTTCTTTTTTCTTCTTCTTTCTTTGGGGGTTCATGTGCTGCTGTGCTCCTATGGAGGACCCTCCATTGCAAAAGATGCAGTCTTAAGGCCCAATGATCTAAAGCTCTCTGCTCTGGCAAGATGATCCAAGACAGTGTCTAGGGTGATTACATAAGTCTGTGAACCCTGACTTGTTCCCAGGTTGTTTGATTGAAAGCATGTATGTGTATGGCTGTATTAGGGACCCAGGTTTTGGAAGAGACCATGACGTGGTACCTGGGCTTGTCCCACTTGGCCAGATGCTTTAACAAACTCTTCCAGTTTTGCTTTTAATCTTAGCTGAGGGCTTGAAAGCGAGTACTGGACTTTCTCTGCGTGATGTATTAATTTATTTTGTAATTTTCCTTATGGGCCTTGCACCTGGGGTTAACTGCCTGTGACTCTGGAGACCACACAGCTTCCTGAGAGTGCTATTGAGCACCCAGGGCTGAGCATGTTGCAGGGTCATGGGATGTGTACCCGTTCTGGTCTGAGAGTGCAGTCCCCTTCCGTGTTTTGTATATGTCTAGGGTGATTACATAAGTCTGTGAACCATGACTTGTTCCCAGTTTATTTGATTGAAAGCTGGCATTTGTATGGCTGTATTAGGGATCCAGGTTTTGGAAGAGACCTTGACGTGTTATATGGGCTTGTCCCATTTGGCCAGATGCGGTAACTAACTCTTCCAGTTTTGCTTTTAATCTTAGCGCTGAGTGCTGGGCTTTCTCTGCATTTTGTATTAATTTGTTGTCTGGGGTTAACTGCCTGTGACTCTGGAGACAGCACAGCTTCATGAGAGTGCTATTGAGCACCCAGGGCTGAGCATGTTGCAGGGTCATGGGATGTGTACTCGGTCCAGTCTGAGAGTTTTGCTTTTAATCTTAGCTGAGAGCTTGTAAGCGAGTGCTGGACTTTCTCTGCATATATATATATATATATATATATATATATATATGTATATATATTAAAATACATTGTTGTCAGCGGGTTAACTTTATTGATATAGTACATATTAATTAAATGTAAAATGCATTAGTGTCAGTGGGCTGGTATCATTGGTGTCAGTGGGATTACTTACCTGTGGTCCAGTCCAGTCTGCTCCTTGTCACGCTGTCCTCCCACTGAACTGCCTACATGCACACACATGCTCATGTGCAATGGCACTCTAAAGGCCTGTCTGGTATTTCAGATGTGTGAAGGAGCAGCAGGCCTGTCAGAGCAAACCAGAATAGGATTTCATTTTTAAAACTAAAAGAGCTTTAATCACTTTAGGGCAATGCCCTACCAAATACCCTAATCAGGGCAATTCTTCTTTTTTTTATTTTGGGGTGGGCTTTTTTCTAAGGGAACTTTAGTTTAGATATAACTGTTTTTTTATTTATATTGCTTTGTTTTTTTAATGTGTTTGTTTATTTATTTTGTAATTTTAATGTTTGTTATTTTGTGTAACTAAGGGGGGGATGTTAGGTTAGAGGTCTGGGGGTTAGCTGTTAGGTATTTAAGTAGTGTAGGGCTAGTTTGTGTTGGGGAGTTGTGGCGGTTTAGGGTTTAATAGGTTAGAGGGTGTTTGCAATGGGGGTATTGGCTATTTAGGGGTTAATAGATAAGTGGCTTTTTGCAGTGAGAGGTTGTGGTGGTTTAGGGGTTAAAAGGTTAGGGGGTGGCTAGGTTAATAGGTTATGGAAGATTAGGGGTTAATAGAGTAGCAAAGTTAGAATGCGCTGCGGGTGAGGGCACATAAGGGGCCAAATACCCTAATCAGGGCAATTCTTAGTTAAGTTTTTTAAGATAGGCTTTTTATTTGGGGGGTAGGGGTTACTTTGGTTTTAGAATAGGGTTTTTGTTTGCAAAGAAAAAGATCTTAATCACTTTAGGACAATGCCCTACAAAATCCCATAGAGTAGCTTTTAGTGTTAGTACAGTATACGTTTTTTTTATTTTGGGGTGGGCTTTTTTCTAAGGGAACTTTAGTTTAGGTATGACTGTTTTTTTATTTATATTGCTTTGTTTTTTTAATGTGTTTGTTTATTTATTTTGTAATTTTAATGTTTGTTATTTTGTGTAACTAAGGGGGGGATGTTAGGTTAGAGGTCTGGGGGTTAGCTGTTAGGTATTTAAGTAGTGTAGGGCTAGTTTGTGTTGGGGAGTTGTGGCGGTTTAGGGTTTAATAGGTTAGAGGGTGTTTGCAATGGGGGTATTGGCTATTTAGGGGTTAATAGATAAGTGGCTGTTTGCAGTGAGAGGTTGTGGTGGTTTAGGGGTTAAAAGGTTAGGGGGTGGCTAGGTTAATAGGTTATGGAAGATTAGGGGTTAATAGAGTAGCAAAGTTAGAATGCGCTGCGGGTGAGGGCACATAAGGGGTTAATAGTTTAGAGGATTAGTATATGTATATACAATGCTTAAATTATATGCATTTTCTTTTATAATAAATAATTATTTAAGTATTGTATAATTTTAAACATGTTTTTTTCCGTGCTCAAAAATAACATTTTTTTAAATCTATACAATATGCATTATACAGGAAAATACATATAATTTAAACATTATATATAAATGTATCAACATAGTTCCTATAGTTATAATAGGGAGGTTTTCTTTCGTCTTTATTAGCCAGGTATAGCGAAGACATAACTTAGTTGTAGGTGTTCTGTTGGAGTTTCCTGAGGGTTCCAGGGAGTAACCTGTATTCTACTTAGGATACTTCACCAGTAGTGCGATATATTCCAAGGGCTGCCCTGCTGGTTATGTACAGGGTTTCAACCATGTTTGTCTCTCCACCTTTTCAGTGGCGAGATTTTCCAGTCTGAGGCAGGTAATGTAAGTTTAGTTACAGTTAGGTTAGGGTATGTATTATTTGAAGTGTTACTACACAGAATCCATTTTTTGTTTCAGTGAACACACTGTCTGTGCTGTGTAGGAACACTTCAAATACCCCCCTCCCCTGCTAAGTGCCAAGTGGCGATGTGGGCTGACTTTTGCTGAAGCTGCAAATGCTATTATTTCCTATGGGAAACATTTTGCCACTTGTCTGCACTTTGTGGGTCAGCCCCATTTTTTTAATATATCGACAGACCAATGGACTGCAAAGCCAGAAAGCCAGTTTCTCGTTGATCTGTTGATGCTTTGAATATTGGTGCCTTAATGAGAGCTTAAAAGGACAATCTAATGCCAAAATTGCGCTACTTTTTGAATTACTGACTCAAAGATGTCAAACACATAGGTAAAGCCCCTCTCTGGAGCTGCCAGTATGTATTTAAACTTTAGATGTCTACAAGGAGTTTGCCTTCTTGCAGTGTTGTTGTCATCTGCTACTTCTGGATTTTCTCTAATATAGCATTAGGTTTTCTCCTTTTACTGATTCTTGCCTCTGGTTAATCCTTGGATACCTTTCCTTGACTCTGCCTGGTAAACAATGCAGGTGTTTCCTGCTTATCCCTTAGCGCCTCTCATGGAATCTGCCTTATGGTTCTGACCTTTGTCTGTTTTGCTGATTACTGCCTCTAGTTAACACTTTGTTATCTTGCCTGAACTTTCCCAGATCGTTAGTTCTAGCCATTACCTGCACACCTGCCTGCACTTTTCCCTTGTTATCTTGCCAGTACTGTGTCCGTTTAGGTTTAATCTTCTCGTCTTGGTTTTAGCTTATCTGACCTTTGCATTATTGCTAAATTTAGCAAAGTTCTGTTGCTCTATTATCTCTAGAGAGCAGTTTGTGTATTACATTTTATTTCAGGATACCAAAACTGCTTTCTTTTACTTCTGCACCTTTAGCATCAAAGCAAATTTTGTTCAGTGGAGATTTGTTTGGGTTTAGGTTATGCTAAAAATGACCTGTAAATCTCTTTGTGCTTTTAGGCCATTTCCGTTTGAGGTATGATTCATGACTTTTAAAATTAAATAAAATAATTAAATAAATAAATAAATGATGAAAAAGTGATGTGTGCTAGCCTAAAATTTGCAAAAGGGCCAAAGGCATTTGATAAAATCTCAGGACACATAGATTAACCAATAACACACATCGGATAACAATATCAGCCACTGATCTGCCCATGCTTGGCCCAGAAAAACAAGATGGTGCTGCCCGTGTTAACCATTGATACTGAACACGTCATTACCATCAATAAATGAAAATACATAAAGAAAATCATATCTATAGGATATCGATAGTTGCGATATATAGAAAGACGGGAGACTGTCAGGAGAGAATAATGGACCAAAAGAATGAAGACAAATGGCCTGTTTAGTTGTTTTTTTTTTTGTGTATAGATTTGTTTTTCAGAAATCAACAGCTATTATTAGTTGTTAATGGTTCCATTGTGGGCAAATGGAGATTATATATAGTTAGCAAGCTTGGCTATGTTTGATTGCTAAAAATAAATAAGCAATCCCATGTTTCAATATCAAACATTGGCATTGATGCCTTAATCAGCTATTTTATCTCGCAACAATCTGCTCATCTAAAATATCCATTAAAAAGAAATGAAGATTACAGTAATTATGCTTCATCTACTTAAAATAAGAGACAACTGTATTGAAATAGTTTAAGTAACTCTTCATATAAATACTTAACATACAGCCAGATTACGAGTTTTGAGTTATGAGTGGCTCATTAATAACTTGCAAGTTATTTCCATTGCTCAACTTTAATAGTGCTGCTATTACAGATTTGCAAAAACCCGGCGTTTGCGGGCAATATGGCAGCGTTGAGCTCCATACCGCACACAAATACCAGCGCTGCTTTGATGTGCTCGTGCACGATTTCCCCATAGACATCAATGGGGAGAGCCGGCTAAAAAAAAGCCTAACACCTGCAATGACGGAGCGTAAAGCTCCGTAACACAGCCCCATTGATTTCTATGGGGA
Organism: Bombina bombina; assembly: GCF_027579735.1. Taxonomy (NCBI): domain Eukaryota; kingdom Metazoa; phylum Chordata; class Amphibia; order Anura; family Bombinatoridae; genus Bombina; species Bombina bombina. The sequence goes on from NC_069504.1 coordinate 521,596,859, forward strand.
AAGAAAATGTATGTTTAAACCTAACACCCTAACATAAACCCTGAGTCCAAACACCCCTAATCTGCTGCCCCTAACATCACCACCACCTACATTACATTTATTAACCCCTAATCTGCCACCCCCAACGTCGCCGCCACCTACCTACACTTATTAACCCATAATCTGCTGCCCCCAATGTCGCCGCCACCTACATAAATTTATTAACCCCTAATCTGCCACCCCCCAATGTCGTCACCGCCGCCACTATACTAAAGTTATTAACCCCTAAACCTCTGACCTCCCACATCACTAACACTAAATAAATATATTAACCCCTAAACCTAACCCTAACGTAACCCTAACACCCCTAACTTTAATATAATTAAAATAAATCTAAATAAAACCTACTATTAATAACTAAATAATTCATATTTAAAACTAAAAACTTACCTGTAAAATAAACCCTAAGCTAGCTACAATATAACTAATAGTTACATTGTAGCTATCTAAGGCCTAGATTTGGAGTTTGGCGGTAGATGGGTTGTTAACGCTACACAGGCTTTTTTCTGGCCGCACCATAAAATTAACTCTGGTATCGAGAGTCCAAAAAAATGCTGCGTTAGGCTCCAAAAAAGGAGCGTAGAGCATTTTTACCGCAAATGCAACTCTCGATACCAGAGTTGCTTACGGACGCGGCCAGCCTCAAAAACGTGCTCATGCACGATTCTCCCATAGGAAACAATGGGGCTGTTTGAGCTGAAAAAAAACCTAACACCTGCAACAAAGCAGCGTTCAGCTCCTAACGCAGCCCCATTGTTTCCTATGGGGAAACACTTCCTACGTCTGCACCTAACACTCTAACATGTACCCCGAGTCTAAACACCCCTACCCTTACACTTATTAACCCCTAATCTGCCGCCCCCGCTATCGCTGACCCCTGCATTATATTATTAACCCCTAATCTTCCGCTCCGTAAACCGCCGCAACTTACATTATCCCTATGTACCCCTAATCTGCTGCCCCTAACACCGCCGACCCCTATATTATATTTATTAACCCCTAACCTGCCCCCCACAATGTCGCCGCCAGCTACTTACAATAATTAACCCCTAATCTGCCGACCGCAAAGCGCCGCCACCTACGTTATCCTTATGTACCCCTAATCTGCTGCCCCTAACACCGCCGACCCCTATATTATATTTATTAACCCCTAATCTGCCCCCCTCAACGTCGCCGACACCTGCCTACACTTATTAACCCCTAATCTGCCGAGCGGACCTGAGCGCTACTATAATAAAGTTATTAACCCCTAATCCGCCTCACTAACCCTATCATAAATAGTATTAACCCCTAATCTGCCCTCCCTAACATCGCCGACACCTAACTTCAATTATTAACCCCTAATCTGACGACCGGAGCTCACCGCTACTATAATAAATGGATTAACCCCTAAAGCTAAGTCTAACCCTAACACTAACACCCCCCTAACTTAAATATAATTTACATCTAACGAAATTAATTAACTCTTATTAAATAAATTATTCCTATTTAAAGATAAATACTTACCTGTAAAATAAATCCTAATATAGCTACAATATAAATTATAATTACATTGTAGCTATTTTAGGATTAATATTTATTTTACAGGCAACTTTGTAATTATTTTAACCAGGTACAATAGCTATTAAATAGTTAAGAACTATTTAATAGTTACCTAGTTAAAATAATAACAAAATTACCTGTAAAATAAATCCTAACCTAAGTTATAATTAAACCTAACAATAAACCCTATCAATAAATTAATTAAATAAAATACCTACAATTACCTACAATAAAACCTAACACTACACTATCAATAAATAAATTAAATACAATTCCTACAAATAACTACAATTACATAAACTAACTAAAGTACAAAAAATAAAAAAGAACTAAGTTACAAAAAATAAAAAAATATTTACAAACATAAGAAAAATATTACATCAATTTTAAACTAATTACACCTACTCTAAGCCCCCTAATAAAATAACAAAGACCCCCAAAATAAAAAAATGCCCTACCCTATTCTAAATTAATAGAGTTAAAAGCTCTTTTACCTTACCAGCCCTGAACAGGGCCCTTTGCGGGGCATGCCCCAAGAAAATCAGCTCTTTTGCCTGTAAAAAAAAACATACAATACCCCCCCCCAACATTACAACCCACCACCCACATACCCCTAATCTAACCCAAACCCCCCTTAAATAAACCTAACACTAAGCCCCTGAAGATCTTCCTACCTTGTCTTCACCTCAACAGGTATCACCGATCCGTCCTGGCATCCGGTGCTGAAGAGGTCCAGAAGAGGCTCCAAAGTCTTCCTCCTATCCGGCAAGAAGAGGACATCCGGACCGGCAAACATCTTCATCCAAGCGGCATCTTCGATCTTCTTCCATCCGGTGTGGAGCGGGTCCATCTTGAAGCAGCCGACGCGGATCCATCCTCTTCTTCCGGCGTCTCCCGACGAATGACGGTTCCTTTAAGGGACGTCATCCAAGATGACGTCCCTCGAATTCCGATTGGCTGATAGGATTCTATCAGCCAATCGGAATTAAGGTAGGAATATTCTGATTGGCTGATGGAAAAGCAGCAGATTAGGGGTACATTAGGATAACGTAGGTGGCGGCGCTTTGCGGTCGGCAGATTAGGGGTTAATTATTGTAAGTAGCTGGCGGCGACGTTGAGGGGGGCAGGTTAGGGGTTAATAAATATAATACAGGGGTCGGCGGTGTTAGGGGCAGCAGATTAGGGGTACATAAGTATAACGTAGGTGGCGGTCGGCAGATTAGGGGTTAAAAAAATTAATCGAGTTGCGGCGATGTGGGGGGACCTCAGTTTAGGGGTACATAGGTAGTTTATGGGTGTTAGTGTACTTTAGGGTACAGTAGTTAAGAGCTTTATGAACCGGCGTTAGCCCAGACTCCGGCAGATTAGGGGTTAATAAGTGTAGGCAGGTGTCGGCGACGTTGAGGGGGGCAGATTAGGGGTTAATAAATATAATATAGGGGTCGGCGGTGTTAGGGGCAGCAGATTAGGGGTACATAAGGATAACGTAGGTGGCGGCGCTTTGCGGTCGGCAGATTAGGGGTTAATTATTGTAAGTAGCTGGCGGCGACGTTGAGGGGGGCAGGTTAGGGGTTAATAAATATAATACAGGGGTCGGCGGTGTTAGGGGCAGCAGATTAGGGGTACATAAGTATAACGTAGGTGGCGGTCGGCAGATTAGGGGTTAAAAAAATTAATCGAGTTGCGGCGATGTGGGGGGACCTCAGTTTAGGGGTACATAGGTAGTTTATGGGTGTTAGTGTACTTTAGGGTACAGTAGTTAAGAGCTTTATGAACCGGCGTTAGCCCAGAAAGCTCTTAACTCCTGCTTTTTTTCTGTGGCTGGAGTTTTGTCGTTAGAGCTCTAACGCTCACTTCAGAAACGACTCTAAATACCGGAGTTAGGAAGATCCCATTGAAAAGATAGGATACGCAATTGATGTAAGGGGATCTGCGGTATGAAAAGTGAGCGTTAGACCCTATTTTGAGTGACTCCAAATACCGGCGGTAGCCTAAAACCAGCGTTAGGAGCCTCTAACGCTGGTTTTCACGGCTACCGCCAAACTCTAAATCTAGGCCGTAGGTTTTATTTCACATCTAAGTTTGTATTTATTTTAACTAGGTAGACTAGTTAGTAAATAGCTTATTATTAACTATTAACTATTAACTTATTAACTATTTACTAGCTACCTAGTTAAAATAAATACAAATTTACCTGTAAAATAAAACCCAACCTGAGTTACACTAACACCTAACATTCCAATAAAATTAAATAAATTAAATGTAAAAAATAAATTGATCTAAATTACAAAAAAACCACACTAAATTACACAAAATAAAAAAAGAAATTATCAAAAATAAAAACAAATTACTCCTAATGTAATAGCCCTATCAAAATACCCCCCCTCCCCCCCAATAATAAAACCCCTAGCCTACATTAAACTGTCAATAGCCCTTAAAAGGGCCTTTTGCTGGGCATTGCCCCAAAGAAATCAGCTCTTTTACCCATAAAAAAAAATACAAACAACCCCCCAACAGTGAAACCCACCACCCACACAACCAACCCCCCAAATAAAATTCTATCTAAATAAACCTAAGCTCCCCATTGTCCTGAAAAGGGCATTTGGATGGGCATTGTCCTTAAATGGGCATTTAGCTCTTTTACATTGCCCAAACCCTAAGCTAAAAATAAAACCCACCCAATAAACCCTTAATAAAACCTAACACTAACCCCCTGTTCCAATCAGCCAATAGAATGCGAGCTCAATCCTATTGGCTGATTGGGTCAGCCAATAGGATTGAAGCTCAATCCTATTGGCTGATTGCATCAGCCAATAGGATGTTTTACCCTTTAATTCTGATTGGCTGATAGAATTCTATCAGCCAATCGGAATTCAAGGGACAGCATCTTGGATGACGTCCCTTAAAGGGAACCTTAAGTGTACGGCTAAGACTGTATGAATAGGATGCTCCACGCCGGATGTCTTGAAGATGGAGCCGCCCCGCGTAGGAAGGATGAAGATAGAAGATGCCGTCTGGATGAAGACTTCTGCCTGCCTGTAGGATGACTTCTTGCCGCTTGGATGAAGACTTTTCCCGGCTTCGTTGAGGACTTCTTGCCGCTTGGATGAAGACTTCTCCCGGCTGGATGAGGATGGATGTCCGGTCTTCCAAAATTGTAAGTGGATCTTCGGGGGTTAGTGTTAGGTTTTATTAAGGGTTTATTGGGTGGGTTTTATTTTTAGCTTAGGGTTTGGGCAATGTGAAAGAGCTAAATGCCCTTTTAAGGGCAATGCCCATCCAAATGCCCTTTTCAGGGCAATGGAGAGCTTAGGTGTATTTAGATAGGATTTTATTTGGGGGTTGGTTGTGTGGGTGGTGGGTTTTACTGTTGGGGGGTTGTTTGTATTTTTTTTTTCAGGTAAAAGAGCTGATTTCTTTGGGGCAATGCCCCGAAAAAAGGCCTTTTTAAGGGCTATTGGTAGTTTAGTTTAGGCTAGTGGTTTTATTATTTTGGGGGACTTTTTTATTTTGATAGGGCTATTAGATTAGGTGTAATTAGTTTAAATATTTGATAATTTCTTTTTTATTTTGTGTAACAGTGTTTTTTTTGTAATTTAGTTAATTGTATTTCATTAATGTAATTTATTTAATTTTAGTGTAATGTTAGGTTTAACTGTAAGACAGGTTAGGTTTTATTTCACAGGTAAATTTGTATTTATTTTTACTAGGTAGTTAGAAAATAGTTAATAACTATTTACTAACTAGTCTACCTAGTTAAAATAAATACAAACTTACCTGTGAAATAAAAATAAAACATAAGGTAGATACAATATAACTATTAGTTATATTGTAGCTACCTTAGGTTTTATTTTACAGGTAAGTATTTATTTAGTTTTAAATATTTAGGTATTAATTGTAATTTTTATTTGGAATTATTTTAATAAGGTTAAATTTAGTGGGTGTTAGGGTTACGTTAGGGTTAGGGTTAGACTTAGGTTTAGGGGTTAATAACTTTAGTATAATGGCAGCGACATTGGGGGCAGCAGATTAGGGGTTAATAAGTGTAGTTAGTTGGCCGCGATTTTGGGGGCAGCAGATTAGGGGTTAATAAGTGTATGTAGGTGGCAACGACATTGGGGGCAGCAGATTAGGGGTTAATAATATTTAACTAGTGTTTGCGATGCGGGAGTACGGCGGTTTAGGGGTTAATATGTTTATTATAGTGGCGGCGATGTCTGGGTGGCAGATTAGGGGTTAATAATTTTATTTTAGTGTTTACGATGCGGGAGGGCCTCGGTTTAGGGGTTATTAGGTAGTTTATGGGTGTTAGTGTACTTTGTAACACTTTAGTTATGAGTTTTATGCTACAGCTTTGTAACGTAAAACTCATAACTACTGACTTTCAGGTGACGGTACAGATCTTGTAGTTATAGGCTGTACCACTCACTTTTGGCCGGACAGGCAAACTCGTAATACCGGCACTATGGAAGTCTCATTGAAAAAGGACTTTTTGAAAGGTGCGGTAGTTACGTTGCGTGACGGCCAAAAAAGTGCAGCTGTACCTACAAAAGGTACAGCTGTACCTACAAGACTCGTAATAGCAGCGGTAGTGAAAAAGCAGCGTTATGAAGCTTTTTCACTCATAGCGCAAAACTCGTAATCTAGCTGATATTTATTAAATAATTAACAAGTTTGAATTATTTCACATCATAAATCTAAAGAAATGTTATGAAGCAATTCTATAAATTATTAAATGTAATAAGTGTTCCATTTAATAAATCTACAAAGGCAATTGAAATGTAAAATTGTAAAAAAAAATTGTTTCATTCTGGCATTTCCTAGAAAGCGTAATACATTATTTATCAAAGACATTTAATTAAAAATCCATATTTAGCTCTTCTTCTTCATGTTTTATATTTATTTATCCAGAATTTCTTTCAATATCAATTATTTTCTCTCATCCATATTCAAGGTTCATTATTTCAATCCACATAATTTGTAGTTTTCAAAGAGATGAGAGACGTATAAAAATTCTTATAGCCTAGATTCACTAACCTCTAATGAGATGTGGAATTTCTACAGACCTCAGATTTCACAGCCTTCTATAAATTAATAAGGTTGGTAAAGATGCTTCAGCTCAGTTCTGACACTTATGTTGGTCTCCTGTTTGGCAAAACTGCTGCCTGTTCATTTTTGAGGTTAAGTATATCGCTATTACTTCTTTTAATTTATAGGGACAACCTTCAGTTAACTTTCAGGCTATTTTTACTGATTCCTAATATTATGTGCCTAATTCTAATAATTTATTCACTTACGCCTAGATTTAGAGTTCTGCGGCCAAAGGGGTGCGTTAGCTATGCTGGCTTTTTTTCCCACGCACCTTTTAAATACCGCTGGTATTTAGAGTTCACAGAATGGCTGGGTTTTCAGTGCGTTAGGCTCCAAAAAGGGAGCGTAGAGCATAATTTAACGCCACTGCAACTCTAGATACCAGCGGTGCTTACTGAAGCGGCCAGCTTCAAAAACGTGCTCGTGCACGATTCACCCATAGAAAACAATGGGGCTGTTTGAGCTGAAAAAAAACCTAACACCTGCAAAAAAGCCGCGTTCAGCTCCTAACGCAGCCCCATTGTTTTCTATGGGGAAACACTTCCTACGTCTGCACCTAACACCCTAACATGAACCCCGAGTCTAAACACCCCTAACCTTACACTTATTAACCCCTATTCTGCCGCCCCCGCTATCGCTGACACCTGCATATTATTATTAACCCCTAATCTGCCGCTCCGTACACTGCCGCCACCTACATTATAGCTATGTACCCCTAATCTGCTGCCCCTAACACCGCCGACCCCTATATTATATTTATTAACCCCTAATCTGTTCATCCCGCCGACGAGGAACATCCATCTTCACCGACGACTTCCCAACGAATGACGGTTCCTTTAGGGGACGTCATCCAAGATGGAGTCCATCGAATTCCGATTGGCTGATAGGATTCTATCAGCCAATTGGAATTAAGGTAGGAAAATTCTGATTGGCTGATGGAATCAGCCAATCAGAATCAAGTTCAATCCGATTGGCTGATTCAATCAGCCAATCAGATTGAGCTCGCATTCTATTGGCTGTTCCGATCGGATCAGCCAATCGGATTGAACTTGATTCTGATTGGCTGATTCCATCAGCCAATCAGAATTTTCCTACCTTAATTCCGATTGGCTGATAGAATCCTATCAGCCAATTGGAATTCGAGGGACGCCATCTTGGATGACGTCATTTAAAGGAACCGTCATTCGGCGAGTAGGCGTCGGTTGAAGAGGATGTTCCGCGTCGGCTTGGAAGAAGATGGCTCCGCTCCGCTCCGCTCCAGAAGAAAGAAGATTGAAGATGCGACTTGATAGAAGACTTCATCCCGATGATGGACTTCCGACTTCAGCCCGATGATGGATTTCTTCAGCCGCCGCTTGGATCCAGACTTCAGCCCAAGGATGGACGTCACTCTTCAGCCCCCCGCTTGGGCTTGGATCAAGACATCAGAGGCTCTTCTGGACAGATCGGGACCCGGTGAGGTGAAGATAAGGTAGGAAGATCTTCAGGGGTTTAGTGTTAGGTTTATTTAAGGGGGGTTTGGGTTAGATTAGGGGTATGTGGGTGGTGGGTTGTAATGTTGGGGGGGGGTATTGTATGTGTTTTTTTTACAGGCAAAAGAGCTGAATTCTTTGGGGCATGCCCCGCAAAGGGCCCTGTTCAGGGCTGGTAAGGTAAAAGAGCTTTGAACTTTTTTAATTTAGAATAGGGTAGGGCATTTTTTTATTTTGGGGGTCTTTGTTATTTTATTAGGGGGCTTAGAGTAGGTGTAATTAGTTTAAAATTGTTGTAATATTTTTCTAATGTTTGTAAATATTTTTTTATTTTTTGTAACTTAGTTCTTTTTTATTTTTTGTACTTTAGTTAGTTTATTTCATTGTATTTATTTGTAGATATTTTATTTAAATAATTTATTGATAGTGTAGTGTTAGGTTTAATTGTAGATAATTGTAGATATTGTATTTAATTAATTTATTGATAGTGTAGTGTTAGGTTTAATTGTAACTTAGGTTAGGATTTATTTTACAGGTAATTTTGTAATTATTTTAACTATTTTAGCTATTAAATAGTTCTTAACTATTTAATAGCTATTGTACCTGGTTAAAATAAATACAAAGTTGCCTGTAAAATAAATATTAATCCTAAAATAGCTATAATATAATTATAATTTATATTGTAGCTATATTAGGGTTTATTTTACAGGTAAGTATTTAGATTTAAATAGGAATAATTTATTTAATAAGAGTTAATTTATTTCGTTAGAATAAAATTATATTTAACTTAGGGGGGTGTTAGGGTTAGGGTTAAAATTAGCTTTAGGGGTTAAAAAAATTATTAGAGTAGCGGTGAGCTCTGATCGGCAGATTAGGGGTTAATACTATTTATTATAGGGTTATTGAGGCGGGAGTGAGGCGGATTAGGGGTTAATAACTTTATTATAATAGCGGTGCGGTCCGCTCGGCAGATTAGGGGTTAATAAGTGTAGGCAGGTGGAGGCGACGTTGTGGGGGGCAGATTAGGAGTTAATAAATATAATATAGGGGTCAGCGGTGTTAGGGGCAGCAGATTAGGGGTACATAGCTATAATGTACCTGGCGGCGGCGTGCGGACGGCAGATTAGGGGTTAATAAGTGTAGGCAGGTGGAGGCGACGTTGTGTTGGGCAGATTAGGGGTTAATAAATATAATATAGGGGTTGGCGGTGTTAGGGGCAGCAGATTAGGGGTACATAGGGATAACGTAGTTGGCGGCAGTGTACGGAGCCGAAGATTAGGGGTTAAAATTTTTTTATATAGTGGCGGCGATGTGGGGGGGCCTCGGTTTAGGGGTACATAGGTAGTTTATGGGTGTTAGTGTACTTTAGAGCACAGTAGTTAAGAGCTTTATAAACCGGCGTTAGCCCAGAAAGCTCTTAACTACTGACTTTTTTCTGCGGCTGGAGTTTTGTTGTTAGATTTCTAACGCTCACTTCAGCCACGACTCTAAATACCGGCGTTAGAAAGATCCCATTGAAAAGATAGGATACGCAAATTACGTAAGGGGATCTGCGGTATGGAAAAGTCACGGCTGCAAAGTGAGCGTTAGACCCTTTCCTGACTGACTCCAAATACCGGCGGTAGCCTAAAACCAGCGTTAGGAGCCTCTAACGCTGGTTTTCACGGCTACCGCCCAACTCTAAATCTAGGCCTTAGTAATATATTATGTTCATATTAATTTACAACAATAGCTTTTTAAAAAAGTGTATAATGTCAGAGTTTTCACTGTATGGAGAGAGAGAGAGAGAGAGAGAGAGAGAGTGTCGTGACATCACGCGCATGGACGTGATGACATCACCACGCAACTTTATTGAAAAATCACAATGACAAGTATATGGAAAGGGGGTATGCTGCTTAGAAACCTGTATCTCAGGCATCTAAGCAGCTACAGACCCCCAAGACCCACCGTTCGAAAGGTAATCACCTTTCGAACGGTGTCTTGGGGATCTGAAAAAAAAAAAGTAAATATATATATATATATTTAAAAAAAAAAAACTCAAATCAGCATAGCATCCAGGTGGGAAAGTGCTTAGCCCTCAAAGGGTTATCTTCTCTTTTCATAATAAAACAAAGGCGCAATTGTTTTTGCATGCACAGCTTTTTAAATTATGAGGGAATCCGATTCCTGGGCTCTCTAAACAAAATAATAAATTAGCTATGATGATTTGTACGATAGTTAGACTATCGCCCAATTATGAAACAGAACGCCTCCAAGCTTTGAACTAGTAAAACATAAGATAACACACCACTATAATATGGCAAGTGCAGCCACAGAATCTATGAACAATAGAGAGAGTTTCTTACTACAATGGGAGCCGTATATTATGCATCACGAGGCCTCATTGAGAAGTGATGTTTTGGTTAGCTACACCAAGTCTTGAGAGTATGGGGTGTGAGCCGGGGCCCATAGGACAATATAAATAACGAAACCCAAAAAGTGAAACATACTGTGGAAATGTTGCAAAACTAACATGTGTTTTTATTCCACATTATTGTATTGAATATTACTGTAGAGAACTTGAAGACAAGTATTTGACTGTGAAACAATGGAATGTTTGATTTATGTATAACTAATTTTTGAAGAACTTAATAAAAAACAATTTCAACATAAATTATGTGTAACGCTCGTGGGATACTCCTCTATCAGACCAAACTCGGCCAGTAGTCTCGTTATCCCAGCGTCGAGCCAGAATGATATAGAATATCCCAGAGCAGAAAAAGTAAGATGAGAAAGGTGGCACTCACCACAGGCAGGATAGTCCCCAGCGGCAACGGTAGAGCAGTCCTAAGACACACCACTAGAATGGTCAGGCAGGCAGAGTTTGGCAACAGTAAAGGAGTCCAAGGATAAATCACTAGAATGGTCAGGCAGGCAGAGTTTGGCAACAGCAAAGCACTCCAAGGATAAACCACTAGAATGGTCAGGAAGGCAGGGTTTGGCAACAGCAAAGCAGTCCAATGATAAACCACTAGAATGGTCAGGCAGGCAGGGTTTGGCAACAGTAATCAATCCAGCAGATTAAGGGTTGAGGCAGGTAGAGTAGTCAGACAGGCTGGTTCAGCAACAGTAATCAATCCAGCAGATTAAGGGTTAAGGCAGGTAGAGTAGTCAGACAGGCAGGTTCAGCAACAGTAATCAATAATAGGCAGCTAGAGAGAACGATCTGTCACACCCAGGAGCACACAAAGTAACATCTACACTTGGGCAGTGACAGATCGTCAGTGTAACATTTAAATAGGTGCAAGATTTGCGCCATGGAGCTCCGACCGGCATCAGGAGCCTGCAGCGATGACGTCAGCACCACAAGCATCCTGAGCAGACACTGCCCTTGGCAACGAGCAGGGAAGGAGACGCAGCGCCCCTAGCAACAGCTAGAGCGGTGCGGCGTGACATTATGAGGGAATATTGCCTTCCAGTCCTGTTTTGGCACCACAATTTATGAAGTATTTGGGAAAACATTTATGGATCCCCCTTTTAGGACATTCACCATTTTATTATATTTCAACACATTTGGTGATATTAACTTGTAATTTTTCCCTAAATAGCTTTATGAATAGTGGTTAATATCATAAATCCTTTCTCACAAATTGAAAGAGTTTTAATCTCAGTGCATGTGGGATTTAGACTACAGTTTTCTTTTGCTTTAGTGCCCTCCCATAACAAAAAAAATCATCAAAAAAGTGAAGCCATAGTCCCACACACACATCCATCCAAGAACCATGCCTAACAAGCATTTCCTTCACCTCCCAAAAACCCAGGTATCAGCAGGCATAGATGGGTGCACATGAGTGCACCTATGGCCATGCCACATAGCTGCTTGTTGAATTTGCCATGGAAGTAAAATATATTATTTTTAAAAGCAAAATCCAAAAACCTCATCACTAATTGTATATTCTATATATAAAAAAAGAAAAGAAAAAAAAAAAACCGTCTTCAGTGGTTTCAGGTAGTGGTCTGGGTGGGGTGAATAAATATTAGTGCTACTGAGCTCGAATGTCCAAGTTAAATCAATAGTGCTCCTATTCTTGCCCTCGTATTACAAGTTGAAAGTAAAATGTTTGCGAGCAAGCAAAAAAGACTTAAAGGGACAGTCTAGTCAAAATTAAACTTTCATGATTCAGATAGGGCATGTAATTTTAAACAACTTTCCAATTTACTTCTATTATCTAATTTGCTAAATTCTTTAGATATCCTTTGTTGAAGAAATAGCAATGCACATGTGTGAGCCAATCACACGAGGCCTCTATGTGCAGCAACCAATAAGCAGCTACTGAGCATATCTAGATATGCGTTTCAGCAAGTGATATCAAGAGAATGAAGCAAATTAGATAATAGAAGTAAATTAGAAAGTTGTTTAAAATGACATGCTCTTTCTAAATCACGAAAGAAAAAATGTGGGTTTCATGTCCCTTTAAGTGAAACTAAACATTCTCTCGTAATTCAAATTTACCATGGACTTGTAATACCAGATTGCGCACTAATCTTCGCATGGTCCAGGGATATTGAAAGCGCACCCTGCACTATCAATAGTGCTCCACTTGTAACCTAGGCCAATGTTTGTAAACCAATTGTCAAACTATCTATTTTATTCAATAGTCTATGGTATCCAAGACAAATAAACGTAACAGTATTGAGAAATGGTCATAAAAACAAGTTAGCATAATCACTAATAACTTCTTTGGGGCTACCTAGCCAAAAATAATAAATCATCCAAGAGGATACCACATAATTTTATGTAATAATTGTGACCAGAAAAAGATGATACTACTTTATCATTTTTTAACAAAAAGTCAAACTCTTGTCAAAATTTCTGACCTCTAAATAGCCAGTACTGTCCCCTCTGCTATTCACAAGAGCAGTCACACAGTAGACCATATATTCTAGACTAGATATCCTCAAACTTGGCTCTCCAGAAGTTTTGTTAGTACATTTCCCATGATGCTCAGCCAGCTGATATGCTGGCTGAGCATCATGGGAAATATAGTTCCAAAACCTCTAGAGGGCCAAGTTTGAGGATGTCTGTTCTAGACTGAAGTAGAAGTCACCAACCTAATAATAAACCGAGCTATGTGGTCTGACAACCATTCCATTAGCTTCTTTATAACTAGTCATTCAAATACTACAGCCCCTGTAGAGATGACAATTTATGACTGCTAACGGTCATAACCCATCAGACCCTCATGTCAAAGCTTGATCTTACCTATGTGTTAGATAGCTGTGACAATGTCAACCCTCTGGTTGAACACTACAACACAGATGTCAAGCATGCCCTGGACTCCCTCGCCCCAATACGCACAGTATTCAGTCAGAGTTCCTCACACAAGTAATCACAAAAGCAAATAACAGACTAGCTCAATTCTTTCACACAGTTGAAAGACTGTGCAATCCAACTTACCTAAACACTGTCTCAACTTTCACTCGGTCAAAATGAGAGTATTTTCCAACAAAGGGACAGATTACAACTGTAGCGCTAATAAACGCTCCTGCTCAAGGATTAACTGTGCTAGAAGTTGGGGTTTTTTTTGCGATCGTTGGGTTGTGCCCATATTATGAGATGAAAGTAAACTGTTTTCACTCTTTCGCTAACCTGAGAAGGGCAAAAAGCTGAACATTTAATATTGCGTGTGTGTTCATGTATTCCCCCATAGAAGTCAAATGAGAAAAAAAGTGTAAAAAAACTTACTCTCTCGTAAACCTGATTGCATATTCTCATGTGCGCTAACCCGATATGAAAATATGAATATTTCACATTCCAATGTTCTTCACGTAGCAGAATATGTTCTATTTATTTATCAATAGATATTTCTATATATACATGATTATTTTTTTGGTACAATATATATTTATACCTATAGATATACATGATTATATATAGGTGAAGATATATACAGATATATAGATATATATATATAGGAATATATATTTAGAAATACATAGAACATATTCTGCTATGTGCAGAACATTGTAATGTGAAATATTTACAGTAAATATACACTAGAACACTTTATTAAAAATTAATTTTGCATAATAATGTTTTTCTTGTTATAAGTATTAATAGCCATTTTATTTGAAGTTGTCTGTGTTGTGGTTTATCAATACCAACTGAACAACACACAAAAGATTACACCTCTGCAGCACCTGAAGTCCAGCAAACAGGAGACACACTCAGAGTTTCAACTAGGACAAGTGCCTTTGGAGCTTGGCTTCCACAGTGTACTAGCCACTGATAAGTGCTAGCCTGCTTTCTTGCACTGGTCACAGTACAGTGTCACACCATCTGGTAAGCATAATACTTACTTATATCTATACCTACATATCCAGACGGTATCACGCTATTGTGGCGCCCTCTTTCTACTTTCTATTTTAACAGTTGTTCCACACTCTCTGGGATCAAGAGGAGCAGCCCTACTCACGTAACAGGAAGATACCTTTATCCCTTCAATTTACCACCAGTTTATGGACAATAAACAGGACTAATACGGTAGACTTGATCTACTATACTTTAAGTGTATTACCTGGTTTTATATTGAATATTGCTTTTTTATATTTTAAATATCAGCGCTCTTTTATATCCCTTTATTGGGATATGTTCATACACTAGAACACTTTATTAAAAATTTATTTTGCATAATAATGTTTTTCCATGTTTTTATCTATAAAGGGATATGAAACCCAAATGTATTCTTTAATAATTCAGATAGTAATCTAGCCCAAAGTTTCAACCATCCATTCTAAAATACCATCATCAACTAACACTATCAAGGGTTTAGGAAACCAAAAAAAATTCTTCATCATGGCAATCTTCAGATACATTGATGAACACATACAAGCAATAAAACGTCTGCATGCAACAACCTGTAATCTGGACCCTGGCCAAACAAACCTTTTAATAGGGTGCATGGATCTACTTGACCTCCTTGACACAGTGGACCATAAAACTTTATTAAACCTCCTGCAGGATGTCTGTGAGTCGGGTGGTATAGTACTAAGTTGGCTCTGTTCATCTGCACCTGTCCCCTTGGCGTATGGAGTCCCACACGGCTTCATTTTATTTCCCCTAATATATGCTTCCAATGGGAGAATTCATAAGGCAACATGGCCTAATCTATCATTGTTTGGCAGACACCACACAGATATACATGTACTTCAACCCAAACTTAATGTTCCAATAGAAACATCAATACATGTTTTGCTGATCTCATTGAATGGATGAATGACAGTTGGTTGAAACCCTAACAAAACAAAAGTACTTGCAACAAGATCAGTTAATTAGACTAGAATGTAGAGGATCAAAACTACAAACTTAAGAACTATTAACAAAATCCTGGTGCTATGCTTAACAGTGAACTTTCACCGGAAACATCATATACTAGCCACAGTCTAAGCCTCTCTTTTATTTATAGAACATTGCCAGGATCAAACACCTTATTCTTGCAGGGGCTCTTCCCACTATCATCTATGCTTTAGTGACATCGTGTTTGGACTATTTCAATGTACTATTATGCTCTCCCAGAAAAATCACCTTCAGTTGATACAAAACTCCACGGCAAGGCTCCTATCTGGCTATTCAAAATTCTGCCATGTGACACCCATCTTCCATTCCCTACTTTTGTTCATACAGTTCAAGATACGCAAGCGACCAGCATGTGTCCTAAAGCTAAATGTGCCAAGAATTCACCAACAATGGGGTGTTAGCTTTTAGCTAGGCCGCTCCATCTCTATGGAACACTCTCTCCAGCATTGTGAAAGAAGTCCCTTCACTTGACATTTTGAAACAAAAACCTACTTGTTCACACAAGCCTTTCAAAGTCTTTAACTTCAATCCCTCTTACGTAAATATACCATGTGTAAACTAATTTAAGTCCAATCAGGAGAAAAGCTCTATATAAGTTGTCTTTATTATTATTAATATTATTATTATGACGAGTGGTGATGTGTCCCAAAGGAAACACATACACAACATATACTGTGTTTTCGCTTAAACAAAAAACAGTTTCTGTGTATCAACATTTCAAGTAACCCATGGGTAAACTTAGTTTCACTGTACATGCTATAGATTTCTCACACTGGACATCTCAACATTGAAAATATGGTGAGACTAATATAACTTATTTGTTTTTATTATCATTGTGGATTATATCTGATGAAGAAAAGAAGGCTTCGGATGGTTACTAATAAATATCTGATGTTGATGTTTAATGATGTTTTTTTTATAATTTTGTGTTGTTTCTTGTTGCTGGATTTTGTTTTAATGTTTTGGGGGGTTTTTTGTTTCTTGTTGTTGGAATTTTTTAATGTTTGTTTACTTTGTGGTTGTTGTTTGCTTTGGTTGTTTATTGTTGTTTAATTTTTCATAATGTTTTGTTTATTCACTTTAATTTTACTTTGTGATATGTTGTTTTAGATTAAAGGGACAGTATACACCAAATTTCATTTAACTGCATGTAATAGACACTACTATAAAGAAAAATATGCATAGATACTGATCTAAAAATCCAGTGTAAAACTGGTTAAAAAATTACTCAGAAGCTCCCAGTTTAGAACTGTTGAAAAGGTTTGCTGGAACACCCACTGTAAGTGGTTCTATAGCAAAAAACGCAGACCCTCCCCCTTCCTCTGCATATTAAAAGACTCTACACAAACAGGATCAAGCTGGAGTAGGTATACATCAGTGTTTTCCTAAAGGTTTTGGGCTTGTTTAGGAGTCTGAAATCCAATGTTATTTAAAAATAAGCAAAATTATACATAAAAAAAAAAAAAAGCTGTATAGGCTATATAAATGGATCATCTACAAAACATTTATGCAAAGAAAAATCTAGTCTATAATGCTCCTTTAAGGTTGTGGTTTATGGTGTTTTAGGGGTTAATTGTGTAGTGGGCTTAGGTTAAAAAGTTAAACCTAAAGAAACAATTGTTTCTACATTTTATACTCTGCTGCTAGTATAGCAAGTTATTAGAAATGCATTAGGGGAAGACAATTTTACAGAATTTCCATGCTGAATTTCATAAAGAAAGGTGCAGTGTTTCTGCTGTAGGTTTAGCTATTAATTTCAATGTTATAATACTGAATGTATTTTTCTTTGCATTGTTCTTATTGTAGATACAACAAATAATCGCCTACTGCTGCCCATTTAGTCACACTCACACTCCTTACATTCACTCTCTTTTAATTCTCCCTCTCTTTTATCAACCTTTCACACTACCTTTCTCTCACTCTATAACTTTCCTTTCACCCCTTCTCCCATTCAAAGTTCAGGTAAAATAATCAGGTAATATAATGAATGTGTTTATTTTAAAAAAACACCACATATTGCTGCCTTTGAGCAGGGTATGATGGGTGAGCCAAATAGTAGTGTCATAAGTGAGGATGTGTATGGTGAGGGGCTTGGAGGAAGGTGCTATGAAAGAAACTCATTATAAGTTGACAGAAGCAAACAAAAGATTTCTGATTTAGAAGATCTTCACCAAGCTCAAGCTGGGGAATTGAAATAGCTAATGAAGTAAAATAGAGATCTAATATCTTGCCTAGAAGATCTTAGATCTCAGTGTAATAACATGAGGCAGCAATAGTAGGTAATTAATTATTGTTGTGAAAACTAAACTAGCTGCTCTATTAGGCTACAATCTAGATCACAAGCCCTTCTTGGTGGAAAGTGTCCATAGAATTGTTATTGAAAAGAGGAACCATATATTTTCCTGTTAAGTTAAAAGTTCAGACAACTGAAAGGCTAGATTCCAAGTGGAGTGCTAATTTATTGCACTCCCACAAATGGGAAAATTCGACCGTTTGCAGGCGTGAGATAAATTACCAGCCATTATAAGTGGCTAGTTATTGCTAAAGCGAGCTTGCGGTAGCAAATAGCGCTAAAAAAATTAACTAGAGGTCAGACCTCTGGTTAATTCTTTAAAAGTGCCCCCTCTGCCTTTTCAAAAATATTTTTTTTTAGCATCTTTTATTTTATTTTTTAAATTACTGCAGTTTTTGGAGGCTAAAGTTGGCGGTTGTGGTGTAAAAATAAACGGCACTGAAAAATGCCTTAACAATGCGGTATATGGGAATTGTGTGTTCCCTTTAAATATATGTATATGCTTAGATACATATATATTTATGTGTTAATAGGTGTATATACTCATATAGATATATATTTTTATTTGCTGCCCATGGCTGTGTGACTTACCCCTTTCGCTGTGCTAGTTCTCATGCTATGTCCGACAGCATGTGAATGAGGCTCTCATTGAAGCCAATGGAAGCACACTCTCGTGAGTGCAATGCATCTGTGCAATGCAAACGCGAGGTTGCGTTGTCTTTGCACCTCACTTGTAATACCAGTGCACATTTGCGTGTGCTGGTATTACACAGTTGAGCGCAAATATCGCTTTCGCGGAAGTGATATTTTGAGCTCAACTTGTAATCTGACCCTGAATGTTTAAAGTATTTGGAGAATAGATTAGAGACAGCACATTTCTAACAATAGTTAAAAAGAATCATTTGGGCATTTTTAGTTTAAAACCCATATATAGAATTGCTGTTCTGATTTTTTTTTCTTGTTGGTATAGAAATATGAATTTGTAAAACACTTTGAAGACAAACTTATTATCAAGCCACCAGTCACCATCCGTGTGCTTCTCAGAAGTTGCAATATGTTTTGGCTCCTAAGCAATACTTTAGCTATGTGTTAACTCCTTTGTGCACACCATAAGCACGGAGCACTAGTGCCAAAGTTACATATTTGTGTATTACACTGAAAATAAGCAAAAATAAGGACACAGTAATCTATACACAGTATAGCCAGTTTTAGTAATTCCAAATAGTGGAATGGTGGATAAACTTCCAATTCCTAACCTTCCTTGTTTGATGTAGTCTACAATCTAAAAGCTAGGCTTGCTTATAAACATTCCATAATTTTACATTTATGTTCTATCCTCATAACCAGTGATGTATTTAGTTTTTTGCTGCCCTATGCCCCAAAAACCTCCCTAACCCCAATCATTTAGCCTCATATTAAGGTTAGAGATGTACACAGCCCCCTCCCCACACATCCCCAAACACAACAAGGAATCACTGATTTGTAATGAAATTAATAAATAGAACATTTGAGGCCTGATGATCTAAAGCTCTCAGCTCTGGCAAGCTGAACTTTAGCCACTACATTTTGTAACCTCTGTTGTGAATAGTAGTGGCTGCTCTGAACTTAAATTCCTGATGCAGAAATCAATAATGACAACAGGTTCCTGGCAGTTTGGAATTCTTAATGTGTATTCGACCAAGTGCTGGTATTTTGTGACAGTATCCAAATGCTGCCTGTAAACTTTTACACTAAACTAAAGGAACACTAAAGGCGAAATTAAACTTTTTTCATTATTCAGATAGAGCAATCAGTTTGAAACAACTTTCCAATTTACTTCCATTATCAAAATGTGCACAAAATTTTAAATGCACACTTTCTGAAGCACCACGTCCTACTGAGCTGCTGTCAAGGTATTTGAAATATTATTAGATGATATATACAGGTATACTTCTTATTATTTAATAGATCTGTGGCTGTGTGCATCAAATAATTCATTTAGTTTCTAAAAGCTTCAAATGGCAATGTGTGAAATTTAGCCCCACTGTTTAATTACACAGGATGAATCATAAAAGTCACTTAAAAACATCCTTTACCCCATACAGTGAATAGAGACGTAAATGTCTAAAACTGTTAATTTAAAGCCTAATGAGATGCTCACAATTTCAAGGAACTGGAAATTAGCATGATGAAGCCTCAGAGGTGCATGCCCATATATGGGTTTCCTGCCAAAGTAAGGAGCCGATGCGTCAGTGATATTGTTTGAGGATACAAACATGTTCAAGAAATTATAACTTTTTACAACTGCTTGTAAAATGATCCCTGCTGTGTATGGAGACAACATTCTGGGCCTATAAACTAGATAAGCAGGTAAAATTCTGACTATATAGTGATTAGCATAGACTTGTTAATTAGTCCCTGCCTGTGTATTGAGTAAAAATTTGACCAGCTAAAAACACATGTTCTAAATTATCCTCTTAAACCCATTGTTAAAAGACAACATAGAAATGAATACATGTGTATATATATCTATATATATATATATATATATATATATATATATATATATATATATATATTTATATATATATATATATACATGTACATATATTCAGACAACATATTATATATGAATATAGAAATTTGGGAGATTGTCTAATTTTCTAATATTACATGAGTATTCGCTAAGCTTGATAGGTGACTATTTTAGTCGGTCTAAAATGTTTAACTATGTCAGAATAATAACCTCTGTATCTCTTTATTTATTTTTTTAGACATATGATAACAAGATGTCCTATGAATATGAACCATAGACAAGATTCGTGCATTCAGGATTTATTAGAAATATGAAATATATTATATTCCTGTTGAAATGCAATGCAATGTCAGGATACTGAATGCTATTTTTAAATGGATTTTAAATGCTATTCATTTTGGAACAGTTAGAAATATAAATTATTTTGATGTAATATGATATTAAAAAGAATTTGATGTTTCATATTAAAATAATCAGAAAATTTACATGATGCTATCCTGTCTGGAATTCGGAGTGTAAGTAATTAATGCAAGAAATTATGATGATTTTAAATAATCATTATATGGAAGATATTTAAATTGTAGCAAAGATGAATGTTAAGAATGAATCTGTTTTGTTTGTCATGTTGCCCTCTGGTGTTGCAATGCAAGAATTACAGCCAGAAGGCCTTTTAGCTGTTAAAAATGAAATTTCCCAGGGCTAATCCGATAAGATATCCCAGATATCCAATCCATGCTCAGCACCGTAAGGGCCAATAACAAAGCAGGTTTTTTTTTATATTCATAGTCTGTGTATTGTTAAAC
Organism: Bombina bombina; assembly: GCF_027579735.1. Classification (NCBI taxonomy): domain Eukaryota; kingdom Metazoa; phylum Chordata; class Amphibia; order Anura; family Bombinatoridae; genus Bombina; species Bombina bombina. The sequence continues at coordinate 521,617,950 of NC_069504.1, forward strand.
ATATATGCTTAATGCTAAGTTGCTTTATCTGTGCAAATATAGAGTTATAACTCAGAGTTTGGTTATTGGCACAAATATATTTACAATTTCTGATGTTTCAATTAGAATATATATATTGTCCTATTGTTTAACTAAGCACTGTTAAAATTGTATTGCTTGAATGTTAGCAGCTAAATATCTTGGAATCTCATTGTGTTAACTGAATTAAATTCTATTGTGAATAAGGCTAATTTTAAAGGTAAACTTTTATGAACTTTGCATAGCATATTTTAATAGTTTTAAACGTGTATAATATTGACTCATACTCTGGTTCCTACAATTATATTTCAATGTGTTTATAGATATCAACTAATAAAAAGAATTCAGGAATTTATATTAATTTTATGGTTTCTAGTATATGCATATTTTATTGGGGTTCAGTTTAAAGGATAATTATTATATATATACGGCTAGATTTAGAGTTTGGCGTTAGCCATCAAAAGCAGCGTTAAGGGGTCCTAACGCTGCTTTTTACCGCCCGCTGGTATTTAGAGTCAGCCAGGAAAGCGTCTACCGCTCACTTCCTTTACGCGACTCCTGGCTACCACAGATCCCCTTACGTCAATTGCGTATCCTATCTTTTCTATGGGATTTGCCTAACGCTGGTATTTGGAGTCTTGGAAGAACTGAGCAGTAGAGCCTCTACCGACAAGACTCCTACCGCCAAAAAAGTCAGTAGTTAAGAGCTTTATGGGCTAACGCCGGAATATAAAGCTCCTACCTACTGTGCTATAAAGTACACTAACACCCATAAACTACCTATGTACCCCTAAACCCCTAATCTGCCGACCGGACACCGCCGCCACCTACATTATAGCTATGAACCCCTAATCTGCTGCCCCTAACATTGCCGACACCTATATTATATTTATTACCCCCTAATCTGCCCCCCCAACATTGCCACTACCTTACCTACACTTATTAACCCCTAATCTGCCGACCGGACCTCGCCGCCACTATAATAAATGTATTAACCCCTAAACCGCAGCACTTCCACCTCGCAAACACTATAATAAATTTTATTAACCCCTAATCTGCCCTCCCTAACATCGCCGCCACCTACCTACAATTATTAACCCCTAATCTCCCGCCCACAATGTCACCGCTACTATAATAAAGTTATTAACCCCTAAACCTAAGCCTAACCCTAACACCCCCTAAGTTAAATATAATTTAAATTAAACGAAATAATATTCCTATAATTAAATAAATTATTCCTATTTAAAACTAAATACTTACCTATAAAATAAACCCTAATATAGCTACAATATAACTAATAATTACATTGTAGCTATTTTAGGATTTATATTTATTTTACAGGCAACTTTGTATTTATTTTAACTAGGTACAATAGCTATTAAATAGTTAATAACTATTTAATAGCTACCTAGTTAAAATAACTACAAGTCTTCAATCTTCATCCATCCGGAGCGGAGCAGAGCCATCTTCAAAGGAGCCAACGCAGAGCCATCCTCTTCAACCGACGACTGAACGACGAATGAAGGTTCTAATCAGCCAATAGAATGCAAGCTCAATACGATTGGCTGATTGGATCGGCCAATCGGATTGAACTTCAATCTAATTGGCTGATTGAATCAGCCAATCAGATTTTTCCTACCTTAATTCCGATTGGCTGATAGACGTCCCTTAAAGGAACCTTAATTCGTCGTTCAGTCGTCGGTTGAAGAGGATGGCTCCGCGTCAGCTCCTTTGAAGATGGCTCCGCTCCGAATGGATGAAGATTGAAGACGCTGCCTGGATGAAGACTTCTACCGGATGAAGGACCTCCTCTGCGCACCTTGGATGAAGATTTCGGCCCGGTTGGGTGAAGACGACTCAAGGTAGGATGATCTTCAGGGGGTTAGCGTTAGGTTTTTTTTTGTTTTTTTTAACGAGCTTTATTGAAGTGTAAAGGTTACAACAAAATAATCATATGCAACAAAGAGTTGAGACATTAAAAAGAAAAGAAAGAAAACAAAACACTTTGCATCTATGTGCATAAAAGGCATACACTTCATCTTGATGTGAACCTCGCACTCCATAACATGTATCAGGAGTGAGAGGGAACAATTATAAACTCTTTTTTCAATTTTAGGTTGATCACATGATAGTTTAGTGTAGGTTAGATTAGGGGGGAATGACAGATGGAGGAGATTAGGCGGGGAGAGGCCAAGGGTAAAGAGGGGGGGGAGAGGAACAGAAGAGAGAGAGAGAAAAAAAACATTTTTTTTATTGATAGTCTAATGTTTATGTACCACGTGCCATCTTTCGCTTAAGGCTGATTATATTGTACCCTGCCAGATTGCTCGCATGAGCTCATATTCTTCTAACTTGTGATTTTTAAGGTAAAAGTATCTTTCCAACAGTAGGACCTCCTCTACCTGCGAATGCCATTCTCCTAATGTGGGGGGGCTCTGCTTCTTCCATTTTTTAGGGATCTACCTTACCTACACTTATTAACCCCTAATCTGCCGACCGGACCTCGCCGCCACTATAATAAATGTATTAACCCCTAAACCGCAGCACTTCCACCTCGCAAACACTATAATAAATTTTATTAACCCCTAATCTGCCCTCCCTAACATCGCCGCCACCTACCTACAATTAACCCCTAATCTCCCGCCCACAATGTCACCGCTACTATAATAAAGTTATTAACCCCTAAACCTAAGCCTAACCCTAACACCCCCTAAGTTAAATATAATTTAAATTAAACGAAATAATATTCCTATAATTAAATAAATTATTCCTATTTAAAACTAAATACTTACCTATAAAATAAACCCTAATATAGCTACAATATAACTAATAATTACATTGTAGCTATTTTAGGATTTATATTTATTTTACAGGCAACTTTGTATTTATTTTAACTAGGTACAATAGCTATTAAATAGTTAATAACTATTTAATAGCTACCTAGTTAAAATAACTACAAGTCTTCAATCTTCATCCATCCGGAGCGGAGCAGAGCCATCTTCAAAGGAGCCAACGCAGAGCCATCCTCTTCAACCGACGACTGAACGACGAATGAAGGTTCTAATCAGCCAATAGAATGCAAGCTCAATACGATTGGCTGATTGGATCGGCCAATCGGATTGAACTTCAATCTAATTGGCTGATTGAATCAGCCAATCAGATTTTTCCTACCTTAATTCCGATTGGCTGATAGACGTCCCTTAAAGGAACCTTAATTCGTCGTTCAGTCGTCGGTTGAAGAGGATGGCTCCGCGTCAGCTCCTTTGAAGATGGCTCCGCTCCGAATGGATGAAGATTGAAGACGCTGCCTGGATGAAGACTTCTACCGGATGAAGGACCTCCTCTGCGCACCTTGGATGAAGATTTCGGCCCGGTTGGGTGAAGACGACTCAAGGTAGGATGATCTTCAGGGGGTTAGCGTTAGGTTTTTTTTTGTTTTTTTTAACGAGCTTTATTGAAGTGTAAAGGTTACAACAAAATAATCATATGCAACAAAGAGTTGAGACATTAAAAAGAAAAGAAAGAAAACAAAACACTTTGCATCTATGTGCATAAAAGGCATACACTTCATCTTGATGTGAACCTCGCACTCCATAACATGTATCAGGAGTGAGAGGGAACAATTATAAACTCTTTTTTCAATTTTAGGTTGATCACATGATAGTTTAGTGTAGGTTAGATTAGGGGGGAATGACAGATGGAGGAGATTAGGCGGGGAGAGGCCAAGGGTAAAGAGGGGGGGGGAGAGGAACAGAAGAGAGAGAGAGAAAAAAAACATTTTTTTTATTGATAGTCTAATGTTTATGTACCACGTGCCATCTTTCGCTTAAGGCTGATTATATTGTACCCTGCCAGATTGCTCGCATGAGCTCATATTCTTCTAACTTGTGATTTTTAAGGTAAAAGTATCTTTCCAACAGTAGGACCTCCTCTACCTGCGAATGCCATTCTCCTAATGTGGGGGGGCTCTGCTTCTTCCATTTTTTAGGGATCAATTTCTTTGCGCTAGTGAGCATAATTAACAGCAAGGCAAGGTGTGTTCGGCTTTGTGTCTTGGGGAGCGTTAAAAATAATATAGTTTCAGGCATTTTTAGAAGAGGAATGTTGAGGATTTCAATTATCTTGTCAAAGACCTCTGACCAAAAGGGCGTTATAAGTGGGCAAGACCACCATATGTGCAGCAGAGAGCCGCCACCTCCGCAACCCCTCCAGCACATGTGGCTAACCGCAGGAAATATCTTATGGAGTCTCACTGGAGTCAAGTACCACCTACCCATGAGCTTAATGTGGAGCTCCTGGATGGTTGACGAGACTGATGACTTTTTGATCAAGTTGAAAGCTTTCAGCCATGATTGCTCATCATTATCTATCCCTAAGTCCTCATTCCACCGTGTAACGTAAGTCGGGAGTGTGTCTGTACCCTGGGAAGCAGCTAATTTATAGAGAAGAGATATTAAGTGTCTTGGCAGGGACTCCCCTGTACAAAGTTTCTCAAAGGGGGTAAGTGACCTGCCTAGGTCTTGCTTTTGTCTGTGGCCAGATATGAAATGTATTAGTTGGTTATAGTGCAGCCATGAGGAGAAAATTCTGGGGTGTGCGTCCCTAAGCGTGGCTTGTGAGATTACTTTCCCGTTTTCAACTACTCCAAAGACCGAACCCTCTTTTAGTTTATATGATGCGAGTCTCAGGTAACCCATTTTGTGGTAAGGAATCTCAGGGTTTTCGAGTATAGGTGTTAGGGGGGAATGTCGTGAGGAAATATGAGTGGAGGTTGCAACAGTTGAGTCCCAAATGTTAAGTGTTTCTACCAAAAGATGATAGTTCTTAATTATGCTAGGGCGCTGAGAAGGCCGGCAACCATGCCAGGGTGCTCACGTTATTTATTCTGAGGATTTGTCTGTCTAACTCTATCCAGGCTTTATGCTTTTCGTTTTGCGCCCATTCCACCATCTTCTGTAGGCCTATCGCCCTTTTATAGAGAGAAATGTCCGGTAGGCCGAGCCCACCTCTTTCTCTTGGCAAATACATAGTGCGCCTAGGGATCCTAGGCTTGGTGTCAGCCCATATGTATTGTTCGATGAGTTTCTGCAACTGAGAGACATAACCCCTGGGGAGAGTTATGGGTAGGGTCTGGAAAAGATAGAGGATTCGGGGTAGAATATTCATTTTAATAACCCCTATTCTGCCAAGCCAAGATATGTATCTGCTTTTCCAGGAGGAGAGATCTGTTGCTATTTCGTTCTTGAGAGGGATGTAATTATATTTAAATAGGTCAGAGGGATCAGAGGTTAAAAAGATACCCAAGTATTTCAATTTAGTTGCGGCAAGGGGGATCCAGTGTTTAAGCTGTAAAGTTTGTATTATTTTGGGACATGTGTTAATATTCAAGAGTTCTGATTTGTGTAGGTTCAGAGAGAAATTGGAGGCTTTACCATATTCCTTGAGGACGTCTAAGAGTGCAGGTAGAGATTCAGAAGCGTTGTGTAAGTGTGTATAGGACGTCGTCAGCATAAAGCGCTTGCTTATGTTCAGTGTCTCCTACCTTTATACCCCTAATGTGTTGGGAAGCTCTCACTGTGTGGGCTAGGACCTCTATAGATAGAGCAAACAACAGAGGGGACAAAGGGCATCCCTGTCTGGTCCCGTTTCTGATGTCAAAAGATTCTGACAAGGTGCCATTAATTCTTATTTTGGCATTGGGGTTGGAGTAAAGGGTAAAAACTGAGTGTAAAAAGGACCTACCAAATCCCATTCGTTCCATCACCCGACGCAGGAAGACCCAGCTCACCCTGTCAAAGGCCTTCTCTGCGTCTGTGGAAAAGAGCACTAGCGGGAGGCCCGAAACCCTAGCGTGATTGATTAGTTGTGCGACTCTGATGGTGTTGTCCCTGGCCTCTCGTCCAGGGACAAAGCCAACCTGATCATTACCTATTAGGTCTGGTAAATATTTGTTTAGCCTGGTCGCTAGAATCTTTGCGAAAAGCTTCATGTCCGAATTAATGAGTGAAAATGGGCTGAAAATGGCCAGGACGGTCTGGGGTCTTTCCTGGTTTGGGGATGACCCTTATGTGTGCCTCTAAGAGGACCCGGGACAGAGAGGGGTCCTCCCGAAGACCGTTGAATAAGTCTAGGAGTGGGCCCGCCAGGGTCTCCTTGAATCTTTTATAATAGGCTGACAAAAATCCGTCAGGACCAGGGCTCTTACCATTTGGACAGTTTTTAATGGCAGCGAAAAGTTCTTCTGTGGTTATTGGGGAGTCCAGGGACTCAGCGTCCTCCGCAGACAGGGAGGGGAGGTCTATTTTGTTTAGGTATGAGTTTATGAAAGTTTCATGTTGGGACACCTCTATTGCTTGGGCGGGTTCCAAGGTTTAGCTATGTATGTTATATAAAGAATGATAATATCTGTGGAACTCTGAGGCTATTTGGTCACTACTATGCAATGAACGGCCATCCGTAGATTTTATGGAGTGTATGTAAGAACTAAGCTGTCTTTTTTTGAGGGTTCTAGCTAGGATGCGGCCCGGTTTGTTACCCCCTTCATAGTAATGTTGTTTCAAGTGGAGTGCAATCTTTTGATGAGATTCTGTTAAGTGTTTTTGGAATGCAATTCTTGTTTCTTTTAAGAGAGTGCTAGTAGTGAGACATGAGGGGTCTGCCTTGTGTTTAACTTCTAGGGCACCAATTTTTGTTTGTAGATCGAAGTACTTGGTTCTGTATTGCTTATTAAGGAAAGCCTTATGTTTAATCATAGCACCTCTAATAACGCTTTTATGCGCCTCCCAGATAATGGCATGTGAAGAGGAGGGGTGATTATTAATCTCAAAATATTCTTTCATGATTTTATGTATGTCATTAAAGATTATGGGGTTGTCTAGTATAGAGTCATCCATTCTCCATGTTTTTTGTGTGATTGGGATATCTGGCCATAGTATTGAGCAGGAGACAGGAGCATGATCTGACCAAGTAATATGATCGATGGTAGAGTGGTGGGTGAGTGAGAGTCCACAGGAATCTGTATAGATGTAGTCAATCCTGGAGTAGCTGTTTTGTGGGACAGAGTAAAAGGAGTAGTCCCTGGAGGTTGGGTGTAGAGTCCGCCAAATGTCGTGTAGTGTTAATTTTTTGAGTGTGTCGTTTACTTGTTTGATCATGAGGTGTCAACTGTGGGGTCAGCTACGATGTTAAAATCTCCAGCTAGGTATGTAATACCCTTGGAGTGTTCCATGAGGAGGTCTGAGGTCTGTTTGAGGAATGATTCTTGACCATGATTGGGAGAGTAAATTGAGGCTAAAGTAATATAGTGACCGAATAGTGTACCTACTAGGATGAAGTATCTACCGTTCGGGTCTCTCTCGATGTGTGTCAGGTTAAATGGGACAGTTTTGTGAAAAACAATGCCTACTCCCCCTTTTTTAGTTTGACCCGAGGCAAAGTAAGCTAATGGGAATTGGGAGTTATGCCATTTGGGTTCTTTACCCTTTTTATAGTGAGTTTCCTGCAGCAGGATTATGTGGCTCTGTATTTTGCTCAGCTCCTTGAACGCAATGGAGCGTTTGCCTGGATTATTCAGGCCTTTTGCGCTAATAGTAGTGAGATTGATTGAGTGTTCAAAAAACCTTTTGGATTTATAGCGTGCGGCCATATCTGGAAAAGAAAAAAAAAAAGAAAGGGGGGGGAGGAGAGAGAGCGAGGGTTTAAGATAGGGGGAGAATTACAAAGAGAAGGTTGCGAGTAAGAAGGAAAAGGGGGGGTGAATGAAAATCAGAGAGGAAATAGCAAGGGGAAAGCGTAATAGTAGCAACCGGAGTAGACACAGAAAATGGGTCACTCCTAAGGTTAACTATATGTGCAAAAACCTTGTAACAAACCTAAGTTAGGGGAAAAGCCCCTCTACTGATGTAAGTTATTATAAAACAAAAATATACCTAAAGCATAACATTATATAAGTGCTGACCAACCCAATTATTGTATTAAGGAATTTCGGAGAGGCAACTTATATGCTCTAATCAGACTATCAATCTTTCTAAGTCTAACAATATGATATTCAAGCTAGGAAACTCTCAAATTTGAGGGGACAAGTCGTGTCTGCAGGAGGTTTATAGGGCTCAAGCCCATATTCATAATGTGCTAAGATAGATGAGACTACAGGCGGGAAATCTAAATCTCCAGCTATTGCCCTCGTGATAAGGAGCCTAGGCAAATGTATATATAACCATTCTGTGAAGCAACTTGAGATAGATATGTTCAGCCCTGTAATCTACTGACCTCGTTGCATACTAGATAATTTGAAATAGCTGTAGACAGACTGCGTCTAAAGAGGGGCATGTTGCAAGTATTTGCAGACATGTTAGCTAAAGGGTTTTATATTTACATGCAATGGCCCTAAAGATTTTTAGTAATTGTGTAGCAAAACTATACTGGTAATAGGAAAGCATTAACCCTCAGGACCTAAGAGATGATACCTTGTTTAGCTTTTGTGTGCTTTACGAAGTCAACAAATGTAAGCTAAGGTGCTGTCTGCATACGGGAGTAGCCCGCAGCTGTCAAAAGGCAAAAGTCTCTAAGCCATTCCTATGATAAGTAAGTGTTTGATTCAAAGATAACACATTCAATTGTGAAAGACATAACAAGTCAGTCAGTTAAGCATTTGCAGGAACATATGTAATAAAAAGGAGAAAAAGAAAACATGAAAAACAATTAAATACATTCATCGATTTTTAAGGCAATATAAGTGATGGTGTCTGTCTTGCTGGGTCACAAAGAGAGTAACCTGCGACAGTTCAAAGGTAAAAGTCTCCAGTCTATGCCGCTGAGAGGCAGATATATTGCTCCAAAAAGACATACTCAATTTTGAGTGATAAGGTGAGTCAGGCAACAAAACATTAATAAAAACATGTGAACACATTCAACAACTGCAAAGTCATATTAAAGATAGCGTCAATCTTTTTGGATCATAAAGGATAAAAGTAAGGAGGTAATAAAGATTGAACCTGAGCACAGAGAGTCCGGCAGTACATTACCCTCATGGTTCACCCTCAGGATGGTCACTTGGTGGGCGGGAGGGCTGAGATGGCCTTCCTGGTTGAGATGCGTTGGGGAGAGGGGCCTGGATGGCCAGATTCTCGAAAAACTCCTTGTGATCCATTCCAGGCCTGAAGATAGAGGTTTTATTGTTGTTGGTGGCGATAATTGAGACCAGGAAACCCCATCTGTAAGGAACCCTGTGGTTTCGTAGGACTGATGTGATATGGTTCAAATCCCTCCGTTTTTGCAAGGTCACAGGAGACAGGTCAGAAAAAACCTGGATTTCTTCTCCAGCGTGGGTGATAGAAGATTTCTTGCGGGCCCCCTGAAGGAGGTCCTCCTTGTCTTTATAACTTAAGAATCTCACTATTATGTCTCTCGGAGGCGCTTTGTTTGGTGGTTTGGGCCTGAGGGCCCTATAAGCCCTTTCTATGGGGATCTCAGGTGACGACGGTGAGTCTTTAATGATACGAAATAAGGCTTGCAGATACCCTTCAATATTCTGTGGAGTAACTGATTCAGATATCCCACGGAAACGCAGGTTATTTCTGCGTCCCCGGTTGTCTATGTCCTCCAATTTATCATTCTTTTGTGGGGTCTAGGGGCCTAAGATAATGGCTCATAGGTTTAGAAGCAGCTATCTTTTCAGCTTTACTATTCCTTTTGTTAGGCATACCCCCTTAAGTGAGTGTTTAGTTGAATGTTGTTCCAAAATTAGTCTTGTCCAGCAGCCCTGTTGCTCAGGCCTTGTTTAATGGCCGGTTATAAGGGCAACCACAGCTTAATTTGTGTCATATTATAGATTAATTAGACTCCTAAGGCTTCTATCAAGGGTTTTTATAAGGATGTTCCGTTAATGCCTGGTCCAGGTGCTGTGTATATTTGGCTGAGGCAATTAATTACACCGCACCCTCTATTGAGTATTTTTAAACTGGGCTTCTTATTACTTTATTGTGGATCACCCACCAAAGGAGCGAAGGGGGGGCTATGTCTCTTGCTGTGGGGCAGATAGTGAGGCCAATGAAACCCCCGCCCGCTAACACTGCCAGAACCCCGCTCTGCACCTACACAACAATAGTGGCTTCCGTGTGTCTCTCTGCAGAGCGCCCAATTATGGCTAAGATATGAATTACCGGTCGCGGCTCTCTCGTTGGGGGCCCTGTGGGTCAGCAGGTTAAATGCGGTTACAAGACCGCTGCTGTGGTTATCGTGCGGTGAACTCTCTGCCGGTCGCGTTGAGGGTAAGAGTCTGGAGGCCTGTACGCTTAGCTCCGTTACCCTGTATCCTGGGGCCTGCGTGATACGGTTATGTCGTTCCGGCAGCAAGGGTAGAGCGGTCCTTCCGGTTGAAGCGAAGGATCCTATGGTGGGGTATGTGGACCCAGAGTTGTGTAAGTTATCGCCGGGTGTGCTGTCTTGTGTGTAGAGTTGATCCGCTGGGTCCTTATTGAAGCTGGATGCGGTGGAGAGGGACAGCCACCTGGGTTGGCGCCATTGATGTACAGGCTAGTGAGCGGTAACAAAGATGAGGGAGCCCGATATTTCCCGGGGCTCAGAGCAGTAAATACTAGAGGCTTCTTGTTAGGCTGGGTCAGGCACTATAAAATAAAGTTTTTATATGGTGCATTTATGCTATTTAAAGCGTTTATATCAGTACAAGAAGCAGGAGCCTTCCTAGTGTGCGACCATCTTCCTGCGTGGTCAGCAGGGCTGCCATCAGGGGGTGACAGGGGTGACTCCTGTCAGGGGCCCAATGAGCCAGGGGGGCCCCATGAGGCAAGAACTAAAAAAAAAAAAAAAAAAAAAAATTTTTTTTTTTGTTTTTTTTTTTCAATTTTGGCAGCCACCAGTGGGTACTACAGCAGAGTGCTAATTGAGCATGGGAAATGTTATTACAAGGAGTAAAGTATTAGCATTTGAGATGATTTCTTAGTGTGCACTAAACCACTATGCTCAGTGTGAGACAGACTTGGCACTTTGTACAGTGTGTGCCTGAGTCAGACGGCAGATCACTTTCATTTGAAGAGGAGGTAGGACTTACTTAGCAAATGTTTTTTATTTCTTTGTGCAATTTTGGAATGTAACTTCAGTGTGGTAGTAGTTGTATGGTGGGGCTAGGGGTCCATAAAAACACATTTTTTTAGCAGCAGTGTATTTATGATTATTTGACAATGCTGTAGAAATTCTATATTTAAAACCATGCAGAAATGTTTCCTCCTCAATACACAAATGGTAGATGCCCTTTTGGCAGATATGCATTTTATATATATATATTACATTCCAGTTTACTGCCCCTTTATGCAAGGACTTTCCAGATGCAAGGAGGCATTTTATCTAAGATTTTTACATCTGCATAAAATTTTATACTCTCAGACTAAGATTGCTCAGTGTTTGAAATGAGACAGGTTAACTTAAAACTGTTTAGTTTACACTACAGCTGACTTAGTTTGAAATACATACCAACAAGCCTAAATCCTGCATTTAACCAGATCTAATGGTATGAGTACCACAGCTTATGGTCCCACCAAGACCATAGAGTACAGCATTTTCAAAATCCATAAGTACAGCTGACAGATGGGAAAATTTGTACACTATATTTGAAGTGGTGCTCTTGGTTGGGGAAAATGGGAAAAAAAAACCCAAACATATGTCAACCTTTTAAAGGTACTTTTCTTCATATAGCAATCTACCCAGCTCATTAATGTACAATTTTGAATTCACAGAATTATTTTTGTTTGCACATTTACAAATATGATTCTTTAAAAAGTGATCTCTTAATTTCTGCATTTTTTTTTATCATGCATGTCACACACTGTTGATTTAGGGGATGCAAGGTGCATAAATGTTTCCTCCTGTGAGTGTTTCTGTGGGTGTATGTGTTTATGTCTTTGTGCTTTGGTTTGTGCCTCTATGTGTATGTATTTTTTATCCGTGGGTCTCTCTGTGAGGGTGGGTGTTACCGTGTGTATGTCTTTGTGCATTTTCTGTGGATGTCTGTGAGGGTGTGTGCATATGTCTTTGAGCTTTTTCTATGGGTGTTTCTGTGAGGGTGTTTGTGTGTATGTATGTATGTATGTATGTATGTGTGTTTTCTGTGGGTGTCTCTGTGAGGGTGTGTGTATGTCTTTGTGTGTTTTCTGTGGATGTCTCAGTGAGGGTGTGTGTATGCATGTCTTTCTGTGTTTTTCATGTGGTTATCTCTGTGTGTGTGTGTGTGTGTGTGTGTGTGTGTATGTCTTTGTGTGTTTTCTGTGGGTGTCTCTGTGTGTGTATGTGTGTATATCTCTTTGTGTGTTTTCTGAGGCTGTCTCTGTCGGTGTTTCCTTGGGTGTATGTGCAAGTTTGAGTTTGTGTGTGTGTGTCCATTGTCTGTTCCTTTTTAGGACATTTTGATCTTACTACTAATTATTCACATCTTTCTACAGACTTTGAGACTAACAAGACCTTTCCGGAAGTAACCACTCCACCATTTAACCTTTAAATTATTGTTTAGGCAGTTCAGGGCCCTTTCTTTCAGCCACTGCATGCTGTTGTCATAATTTAGTTGTCATCTTCCTTTACAAAAAGATAATCAGAACTCAATATTTTGTTTTCTAAATCTCCTTTTTTTACAAAACTGTAGTTTACCTCATTACTTGTCAGGTCAATGTAAACAAGTGCTAAGTGTCTGTTTGGGTTTCTGTTTCTGAGTGTGTTTCTTTGCGTGTCTGCTAGAGTGTCTATATGTGAATCCTTATGTGTGAGTGTGTTTGTGTGTTTCAGTGTATGAGTGTGTCTGTGTGTGTGTATGTTACTACCTTTACAACATTTCCAAGTTTAAATAGACAATTAAGAATAAAGTGCATATACGTTTTAGTCACTTGGTCAAAAATTGCACATGTCAAAGGAGGTGGGGGGGGGGGGGCTGATCAATGGTTGAGTCAGGGGCCCCAAAATTTCTAGTGGCGGCCCTGGTGGTCAGGCTCCACCTCAGCTTTAGGTTTTTTTAAGGGGGGTTTGGGTGGGTTAGAGTAGGGGTATGTGGGTGGTGGGTTTTAATGTTGGGGGGGTTGTATTTTTTTTTACAGGTAAAAGAGCTGATTACTTTGGGGCAATGCCCCGCAAAAAGCCCTTTTAAGGGCTGGTAAAAGAGCTGATTACTTTTGTAATTTAGAATAGGGTAGGGCATTTTTTTATTTTGGGGGGATTTTTAATTTTATTAGGGGGCTTAGATTAGGTGTAATTAGTTTAAACTTCTTGTAATTTTTTTTATTTTTTGTAATGTAGTGTTTGTTTGTTTTTGTATTATAGAATAGTTTATTTAATTGTATTTTAGTTTAGCTAATTGTAGTTAATTTATTTAATTTATTTAATGATAGTGTAGTGTTAGGTGTATTTGTAACTTAGGTTAGGATTTATTTTACAGGTAATTTTGTAGTTATTTTAACTAGGTAGCTATTAAATAGTTATTAACTATTTAATAGCTATTGTACCTAGTTAAAATAAATACAAAGTTGCCAGTAAAATAAATATAAATCCTAAAATAGCTACAATGTAATTTTTAGTTATATTGTAGCTATATTAGGGTTTATTTTATAGGTAAGTATTTAGTTTTAAATAGGAATAATTTATTTAATTATAGGAATATTATTTTGTTTAATTTAAATTATATTTAACTTAGGGGGTGTTAGGGTTAGGGTTAGACTTAGGTTTAGGGGTTAATAACTTTATTATAGTAGCGGCGACTTTGCGGGCGGGAGATTAGGGGTTAATAATTGTAGGTAGGTGGCGGCGATGTTAGGGAGGGCAGATTAGGGGTTAATAAAATTTATAATAGTGTTTGCGAGGCGGGAGTGCGGCAGTTTAGGGGTTAATAAATTTATTATAGTGGCGGCGAGGTCCAGTCGGCAGATTAGGGGTTAATAAGTGTAGGTAAAGTAGCGGCGACGTTGGGGGGGCAGATTAGGGGGTAATAAATATAATATAGGTGTCGGTGATGTTAGGGGCAGCAGATTAGGGGTTCATAGGGATAATGTAGGTTGCGGCAGTGTCCGGAGCAGCAGATTAGGGGTCAATAGTATAATGCAGGTGTCAGCGATAGTGGAGGCGGCAGATTATGGGTTAATAAGTGTAAGGTTAGGGGTGTTTAGACTCTGGGTTC